>NC_136265.1:175172976-175352976 GCF_964187855.1 Myxine glutinosa
AGCTGCCCCCCCAATGCCAGTCGCCAACTGGGCATCCTCCGTCGTGCAAAGTCCTTCCTTGGCACACCTGAGCTCCTCACCACTTGCAAAGCTTTCATCCGCAGCTTGATGGAGTACTGTTCTCCCCTCTGATCTGGTGCTCCTGCGTCACACCTAGCTCGGCTTCACGCTGTAGAAACCAAGGTTTTCAGGATCAATGGTATCTCCCACGATGAAGTTGATTCTGAGGGGCTTTCACTCTCTTATCGCAGGCAGGTTGGTGGTCTTTCTATCTTCTACCAACTCCTTTCCGGCCTTGCACCCCCTGCTTTGTCATTGCTCTTTCCCTCAAATATTTCCTGCAGGACGCACAAGATCTGCCAGCAACCCTCTGCTGACGAAACTGCCAAAATCAAGACTCACTGCTTACCTTCACTTTCATTCCTCTTTTTCCCACTTTTGGGACAATTTCCCTCACTCTCTTCAATTCCACTCCTCCCTCCAGGTCTTCAAAACAGCTGTTCACCACCATCTCTTATCTTCGCCCATTCAAAACCTTGATCTTTTCTACCCCCGTTAATTCACCCCAAATCCATCTCCTTCAAATTCCGTTTGCTTTCCTGAAAGTCCTTGTGGTAATGTAGTATCCATGTTGTTTATCCCATGTACCCCACCCCAGCCCTATCCCTTCTACAGATCTCCTGATGTCCCTGTTCCCTACTGTTGTTGTGCTTCCCCCCCTCTCTCTCCCTCTTGTCGCTCGCTCTCTTTATTATATGTTCTGTGTGCTAGCTCTTATATGAGTCTCGACATAGTATACAAAATGTAGAATGACACTCTTCGAAGTCACGAGGTCGACCAATATGCCTCCGCCCACATTATGACATCATTATAATACTTTTTTTTTTTTTTTTTTTTTTTTTTTTGTATACAGAGTCGAGGCTCGTGAAAGAGGTAACATTTATCAAACAAACAAATCAAACAAACAAGTAAACAAAGTATATAAAAATGGGAGCGGTCGACAAGATGGGGAGAGAAGTGGAGGAAGCACACAAACACAACATTTGAGGGCAGGGACATCGGGAGATGTGTGGGAGGCAGAGGGCCTGGGGGGAGGCAGGATAGGTATAAAACGCAAGGACACCAAGGACTTCCAGGAAAGAAGACAAAAGTCCCCTCAAAAAAGTGGATTTGGGGTGAAATTAGCGGGGGTAGAAAAGATCAAGGTTTTGGATTGGGGAAGATAAGAGATGGTGGTGAACAGTCGTTTTAAAGACCTGGAGGGAGGAGTGGGATTGAAGAGAGTGAGGGAGTTTGTTCCAGAGGCGGGAGAAAAGAGGAATGAAGGAGTGAAGGTGAGCAGAGAGTCTTGATTTTGGCAGTTTAACCATAAGAGGGTTGTAGGCAGATCTTGTGCGACCTGCAGGAATATTTGGGGGACAGAGCCCAGAGAGAGCTGGGGGAGCAAGGCCGGAGAGGAGTCGGTAGAAGACGGAAAGACCACCAACCTGCCTGCGGTGAGTAAGTGAAAGGCCCTCGGAGATAGCGTCATCGCGGGAGATTCCAATGATTCTGAACGCTTTGGTTTCAACAGCGTGAAGACGAGCTAGGTGTGAGGCAGGAGCACCAGCCCAGAGGGGAGAGCAGTACTCCATTGAGCTGCGGATGAAAGCCTTGTATGTGGTGAGGAGCTCAGGTGTGCCAAGGAAGGACTTCGCACGACGGAGGATGCCCAGTCGGCGACTGGCTTTGGAGGCCAGCTTGGAAATGTGGTTTTCCCAGGAAAGTTCATGGCAGATCGTGAGACCCAAAAGCTTGAGTGACAGAACTTCTTGGAGAGGATTATTCAGAAAGTAGATGGGAGGGTTGTCCAGTCGGTCTTTTCGGAGAGACATCGTAAGAGTGTGAGATTTGTCAGGATTGAAAGACATGTTCCACTTGTTTGCCCAGTCTGTGATTTTGTCCAGGTCTGCAGAGAGTGAGGAGGCTGCAGACTGCCGATCTGAGGGACGAAGAATGGAGCGGCAGAGAGTGGAGTCATCAGCAAAGAGATAGAGAGGATTTTCAAGAGAGTCAGAGAGATCATTGATGAAGACCAGAAAAAGCACAGGGCCCAGAACACTGCCTTGGGGAACTCCAGCCTGAACAGGAACAGGAAGAGGAGATGAGAGAAACCCATTCAGGGCCACACGTTGACTACGACGAGAGAGGAAGTCCGCCAGCCATGCGTGGAGATTTCCATGGATACCAAAGGAGGAGAGTTTGGTGAGCAGAGCACGGTGCCATACTTGTACCAAGTTTAATTTAAATCCCTTCAGCTGTTCTCAAGTTAGCACATTTTTACCTGACATGACCTCTGACCTTTGACCTCTTGCCCCCAAAATTTAATCAGTTCATGATTACATCATTATACATACCTGTACCAAGTTTTAATCTAAATCCCTTCAGGTGTTCACAAGTTATCATATTTTTACCTAACATGGCCTCTGATCTTTAGCCTTTGACTTCGGGACCCCAAAATCGAATCAGTTAATCTTTACATCATTATACATATCTGTACCAAGTTTGAATTAGATCCCTTTAGCCGTTCTCAAATTGTAGACCTACTACAGACTTTGACCTTTGACCTCTTGACCCAAAAATCTAATCAGTTAATCTTTACATCATTAGACATACCTGTACCAAGCTTGAATTAGATCAGTTCAGCCGTTCTCAAGTTATAGACCGACAACAGACTTTGACCTTTGTCCTTTGCCCCCAAAATCTAATCAGTTAATCTTTAACTTACCATACCTGTACATATCTAGGTAATAGACATACCTAGGTATTAGACATACCTGTACCAAGTTTGAATTAGATCACTTGAGCCGTTCTCAAGTTATAGACCTATTACGGACTTTGACCTTTGTCCTTTGCCCCCAAAATCTAATCAGTTAATCTTCACCTCATTCTACATACCTGCACCAAGTTTGATTAAAATTCCTTCAGCCGTTCTCAAGTTATCACGGCAACAAAAACCTATCACGGATGGACGGATGGACTGACAGCCGGATGGACAACCTGAAAACATAATAGTTCATGTTTACATCATTATACATACCTTTACCAAGTTTTAATTTCAATTCCTTCAGCTGTTCACAAGTTATCACATTTTTACCTGACATGACCTCTGACCTTTGACCTCAGGACCCCAAAATCTAATCAGTTAATCTTTACATTATTATACATATCTGTACGAAGTTTTAATTAGATCCCTTTATAGTCCAGCGGATTAGCAAACCAATTGTTCATTTTTTGATAAAAGCATCAAAATTGGCACAGACATAGATAATTACATACTAAACAATTTCAGATATGGAAGCACTTGAAATTGTACCTATGTTGGCCAGAGCAGCCATTTTCCAATATGGCCGCCATGCTGCATTAGCGATATAGATAATGCCGACTAGATGTCTTTGTTTGTGTCTAATAGCCACTTTCGAGCTGCCAATTGCTCATGATCTTATGCCAGAATATTAACCAGGTGCTGGCCTGAATATTTATGGGCGCCATTTTTCAAAATGGCCGCCATGTTCACAAAATGGGATCATGTCTGAGCATATTGCTTTAAAACAGTTCAGCTTATGTAAAAATTGACGTACTGCGAGGTATATTAGTTTCTTGGACATTCTCCTTCACACCAGCAGAGAGCTGTGCATTTCAGTGCAGCCTTTTTGCACTTGCAGCGATTACGGCATCCTTTCTTGCAGCCGCAGCAGATCAACTCATAGCAGGTCTTGGATGCTTCAGGAAGTGTCGTCCAATTTGGTTGATAAAGTCCATCATCAGTCTTTATCCAACCCCAGCTACATGAAGAAGGAAGTGCAGGCTGTGGAAGCAGTGTCTGGCCCCTGATATGGCCACCCTGGAAAACAGCCCTCTTAACATGTTGTCCTAGAGCAGCCTGTGTTGGTGGAATTCGCTTAATATAGTTATTCTTTGCAAACAGCTTCTTCCTAGCCTTGTTAGCATCAGTGCAAGTACTTGTTCGATCATAGAGAAGTATGACGAACCTCTCAATGACACTCATGCTTTGTTCCGAGATCCCACTGGGAGCACGTGTCAGTCGCAAAAGTGCATCAGTGAGCTCCGGCAGTGAGTTCCAAGTAGCCCATGCAATTTCTTTCCATGTCCAACAAAGGCTGACACCGTATCACACACTGTTAGGGCATGAAACATTGGAAGCGCACGTGATTTCTCTGGACCCAGACAGGCTGCAATTTTGTGGGTTGGTATGTAGCGAAAACTCTTTCCTGTTTCAAAAGCTAGCCACAGTTCATCTTTATCTGGTAGTGTATGAGCTACCATCACAGCCAACACCACAACATCCGTGTCAACAGTATGCACTAGTATCTCGTGATGTCCGTGCTTTGCAGCATGTGCTACATGCAGCAACATTCGACGGTCTGCCTCTTCATGGTTGCATGGTGCAAGTGAGTCAATGTCCTGTTGTGGTGGCACACAGAGTACCCGGTCCACATCTGTGACTACCAGCTCCTTGTTTTCAGTATAGAATGAATGGATGAGTACTTTTGACAGGAAACTGAACAGTTCTGTCTTATTGATATCCACACGCAAGAAGTCCTGCCAGTTTTTTGGTATGGGTGCAGACCCGACAACACGTCTGCGAACCCCCTTTCCACGTTTTGCCCTGGCTGTTGCTTTTAGAGAATCAATTACATAGCTGTCCCAGACCATATCTAGATGTGATGTATGTTGAAGCTGTCCTAAGATGTATGGGATGAACACCTGACTGGCATATTCAAGAAATGTCTTTGCAGTTCCTGGCTTCAGCATTTGAATGATGGCTGCTCCATCTAATACTATATTGGTAACACTAGGAGCTTCTGATTGTGCATTGGAAAGGCCTTCCAGACACGTCAATAAGTTACTCTTCGTGCCTAGGTGAAGTCTCCCTGCCTCAGAGAGTGATGGTGGGAATCCTTGGTTCTCGTGTCGAAAGAATTCATCAAGATTTCCATCCCGAGTCTGACAGCCGATATACAACCGAGAAAATAATTCCATGTCACTCTTCAGGGAGGCAAACTGTTGCTTTCCCTTAGGTGCTTTGTCTATAGGGGTGCCTAAAAGTGGTAGCTTATTACGGTGAAGTACATCATCGATTGACTTGGTCCTGTCCAGGAGACGTTCCTTTGTGAATTGATCAAACTGTTCTTGGCCTAGGTTCTTGGCAGTGCGGACTGTCTTCAATACTGAAGGGTCTGCAATTTCTTTGGTATCAAGGACAAGTAAGTCTTGGCTCTCCTCATCAAAAGGGTTGCCCAGTTCTTCGATTACACTCACAAGTGAACGAACATCTTTTGCAAAGGATTTCTGTACACTCGATGTTTGATCATGGTGACATAAGTCTACTCGTTTTTCCCAGTGAAGCTCCACATTCTCGAATTCCTGAATAACTTTGGAAACCTCTGGGCCAGCAATCATCCACCGCCGCAGAGCACTGGGGTTCTCTGTGAGGCCAATTGCCCCTCCGTCACCCTTGATGCAAGCATTATTCTGTTCATGTGCTTGATCAATAGTGATGGCTAAGAATACCCGTTTGGTCTTCTGCACCGTAAAGTGACCAGCACTAAATTCTCTGTGAACGTCTGGGTGTTGCTTTGACAGTTGAGCCATATCTCTCAGATGCACTGGTATCCAGCGTGCATAGTTTGTGTGATCTAGTGCATAGAACCATGGAGTCATTTCTGTCGGTGCATCCAGATACTTAGTAAAATTGGCTTCTCGTATGGAGTGCACATAGATTAGAATGCAAATTTCCAGTGCCATTGTTGTTGCCCAGTACTGAAACTGTGGGCAATGCTGTTGTCTATCATTACACCAGGCATCAAATTCCACTGGGTCTCTCCATCTTCTGTATTGGCAACACTAGTGGTTATAAGCTCGATGTTGCAGAATGTACAAGGCAGCAGCTGTGATTTGGTGTGCCCTTCTTGCACGTGTAACATGTGCTGCCTGGAGGAAGGAGTCTGCTGTTCCTGCTGTAGTAATCTCTGCTTGTACCAGTGATTGTACCCATCCACCTCCACGTAGCCAGTCACCCACAGTCTTCAGAGCTGCCATCTCGATGTGGAGACCACCGAACAGAACCACAAATGAATCTTCTCCATATTTCTCAGGCCACTTCCACTGGATCTGTTTGGCGAGAGCATATAGCGGCTGGTCAAATGTCAGCACTGGTGTTTGGCCTGTGTGCAGATGTTCGATAGCATTCTTCACTATATCCATTGAGTGTTTAATCAAAGCCACAGGGTGGGCACACTCCTGGAAAAGGGGGAGTAAGGCAGTGGGTGTGATGATTCAATCACCAGGGGTTTGATGGCTTGCATGGTATGCAGCCCATGATATGTTCTCAAAGTCCTTCTCTTCGTCATCATCAAGGACATGTCTCGTGTTTTCCAACCACCTGTACTGTTGTTCGGTATGGGTCTTGAAATTACTCTTCGCAGGGACGTGACATGGGTAGCCGGAACAGGAGATTCCTTGATGCTGGATGTAACAGGCGGTACATCAGCATAGAAATGTGGTAGATCACCAACCGTATTCGAGCCAACATTGCCTCCAATTATGACAATACCACGGTCTACTCCAGCATCTGCGCAAGTGGGATGTTGCAGCAATGAGATTCCTGTTCCATGGAATGAGTCTTTGGCTGTGGTTGCACTCGGATTGTGGTCAATATTGTCCACAGCAGCAGTTGTGAATATGTTGGCACGCATGGTGGTTGGACAAACCACTTGCTCCATGCAAAAGTGTTGGCAGACATTGTTCCCCATCTCAGCAGAGAGGCACAGCACGTGGTCATATGAGATGCTGAGGCCGAGATTGAATAGCCTGTCTACCAGTTCTTTCTTACGAGTTTTTGCATGCAGCATTAGCCCAATGTATGTTGGAAGAGGTGTTTCCTGGGAGGTATCGTGTCTGATTGATGGAGTAGTGTTTTTCTGGGTTCGCCTGTGCTTGACACAGTTATACTTCAGAAGCTGGGCAATAGCCAGCGTTTCTGGTGTCAAAGACACCAGGCTTTGGTCCTTGATGCTGGGGGCCTTCAGCACCATGCTTATTAAGGCAAGCAAAAGTTTTGGCACAGAGTTCTCCTGGCACCTTTCATCAAATGACCCATTGAAAGGCACTGAGTCTTCGAACATGTGTTGACGTACAATGTGTGCAGCACGTGCAAGGTGAACCGTCACTATCAATGTCCCCATCACAGGCTTTGCCTTATGCAGCAATGATATCCATCAAATACCAGCACAACAACTCTCCCCTTACTCTGAGCATGCAGGTCTGGGAACTGGGACAAGAGTCTTTGCTTCAGTCGTGTGGTATTTACTCTTTTGTCGTGTGCAACTCCCAACTGTTCCATTCTTGACATGTAGAGATGTGTCAGATCAGCAAGCTTAAAGACTGGTGCAGTTCCTGATTCCAGGCGAGTTTCTTCAATGTACGTCACAAGTTCACCAAAGGGGATTCCGGAAATTACACGTTCGCTATCTGTCCCTTGCTGTGCATCTGTCTTGACCTTTCATGCACGATTGTATAGGGCCAGCAAACACTTTGTATGGTATTTGGCTTCCAATGCCACCATGTCACCCATACTGAGCCTGGCCAATAGCTCAGTATCCTCAACAACTGCTGCACTTGCCCGTACATTGCGGTCAATCTGAAATGTTGAAGCCTCATGAAGGCCATCATTACCAGCCAAATGTCCGCAGAAGAAGCATGAATGCTCGCTTGCAATTGCTTCTGTGCTAGCAGGCCACGATCTTGTCCGTTTGCATGGAGTATCACCACTTCCACTCGACGTAGCTGCTGCACTTGGCATTGTTCTTTTCTCTGCTCTTCGCAGCATTGTACTGTTGTAGCGGAGCATGCATGTGTGATGCCACTTAGCCTCATTGGCAACCATAGCAGTAAAGCGCGGCGTTACGCGCGCTGCTTGTGAGCAAGGATGAAGCGGACAAGCGGTAACATATAAACGTCTTTATTGTAAGACTACACTGTAACACTGAACACTTCCGGGCTGGTCGCCCGGTGTATATCATGAGGCCACGCCTACCCCTCGGGCGTGGCCACCGCCCACTTGGTGCGTGGAATGATGTCACCACGCCAGTGGGCTTTTGTGTCCGCCACACGCGCCCCCCCAGAATTCCCGCGCACCTGGAGGGCCAGTTTGCGGGGCAGACGAATGACCCGGCCGAAGCGCCCCCTGGCGATCGGCGGCGTCCGGGGTGCAGGGATACCAGGTGGGATGCCCCTGGCTGCCCCTGGGATGGGTGCAGGACCGGGGGGCGCCATGGCGGCGGGGCTGGGCGGTGCCGGGGGTCCGCCCGCAGGAGGGCGGCCCCGACGTGGGGGTCGGGCCACTGGCGGTGGATGGTCCACATCGAGGTGGGCCGGCTTGAGGCGGTCTACCGAAACGCGGTCAGGAGTACCGCCGATGTCCAGGGTGAAGTGCTTCGCCCCGGTCTCCAGCACGCGGAAAGGCCCGTCGTACGGGGGCCGCAGTGGTGTCCGATGGGCATCGTGGCGGACGAAGACGTACTCCGCCGTGCGAAGCTCCGGGGCGACGTGCGTCGGTGGGTGCCCGTGGCATGCCGTTGGCACCGGGGCGAACCTCTGGGCGGTCTCTTGCAGAGCGGAGCGCTGCTGTGCCGCGGACCATGGTGCCGTGGAGTCGGGGAGGAACTCGCCCGGCACCCGCAGCGGTTGCCCGAAGACCAACTCCGCCGCGGATGCGCGCAGGTCCTCCTTGGGCGCCGTCCGGAGGCCCAGCAGGACCCAGGGGAGCCTGTCGACCCAGCCGCCGTCGCGGATGGTGGCCCGGAGCGCGGCCTTCAATGAGCGGTGAAATCGCTCACACAGGCCGTTAGCCTGGGGGTGGTAGGCCGTGGTTCGGTGCAGCCGGACCCCGAGCCCCTGCGCAACCGCCCCCCAGAGCTCCGAGGTGAACTGGGGGCCGCGGTCGGATGAGATGTCTGAGGGGGCGCCGAACCGGGCGACCCAGGTGGCGATGAAAGCCTGCGCGACATCGGCCGCCGTTGTCGACGCCAAGGGCACGGCCTCCGGCCACCGGGTGGTGCGGTCCACCATGGTGAGGACGTAGGTGAAACCCCGCGAGGGGGGCAGAGGTCCCACCAGGTCCACGTGGACGTGGTCAAACCGGCGTTCCGGCACCGTGAACGGGGCCAACGGGGCCTGGGTGTGCCGGTGCACCTTGGCGCGCTGGCACGCGAGGCACGTCCTGGCCCAGCCGCGGACGGCCTTCCGGAGGCCATGCCAGACGAACTTGTCGGCGATCAGCCTTTGGGAGGCCCTCGCGCCCGGGTGGGACAGGCCGTGGATGGCGTCAAACACCTGGCGCTGCCAGCCCGCGGGCACAATGGGGCGAGGACGCCCGAGGGAGACGTCGCACAAGAGGGCCGCGCCCGCGCCGTCGAACGGCACCTCGGTGACGCGGAGGCCCGTGACGGCGGTCCGCAAGGCCTGGACGTCGGGGTCAGCGGCCTGGTCCGCTGCCATCCGGGCATAGTCGATGCCGAGGTGGACTGCGTGGGCGACGGCCCGGGAAAGGCAATCCGCCACCGGGTTGTCCTTCCCCGCGACGTGCTGGATGTCCGTCGTGTACTCGGACACGGCCGAGAGGTGACGCTGCTGCCGGGCCGACCACGGCTCGGTGACCTTGCCCATCGCGAAGATCAGCGGCTTGTGGTCGACGAAGGCAGTGAACGCCCAGCCCTCGAGCAGATGGCGGAAGTGCCTGACCGCCAAGTGAAGTCCGAGCAACTCGCGGTCGAAGGTACTGTAACGGCGTTCGGGCGGGCGAAGCTGCCGGCTAAAGAACGCCAGCGGTTGCCAAGCTCCACGCACCCATTGCTCGTGCACCGCGCCCACCGCGTAGTCCGAGGCATCGGTGGTGAGGGCGATCGGTGCATCGGGCGCCGGGTGCGCGAGCATGGTGGCGTTAGCCAAGGCGAGCTTCGCGCCCGTGAACGCCGTGTCCATCTGCTCGGTCCAGGTAACGTCGCCTTTGCCCGGCTTACCTCGGAGAGCTTCGTGCAGGGGGCGCAGGAGCTGGGCGATACGGGGCAGGAACCGATGGTAAAAGTTCACCATGCCCAGGAACTCCTGCAGCCCTCTGATCGTGCGGGGGCGCGGAAACCCCTTCACCGCCTCCACCTTGGCCGGCAGGGGGACGGCGCCGTGCCTGGTGACACGGTGCCCCAGAAAATCGATTGTGGCGGCGCCGAACCGGCACTTTGCGGGGTTCACAATCAGGCCATGCTGGCCCAGGCGTTCGAAGAGCGTGCGGAGGTGGCGTAGGTGCTCTTCGCGGGATGCGCTGGCGACGAGGATATCGTCCAGGTAGACGTAGACAAAATCCAAGTCGCGCAGGACGCTGTCCATCAGTCGCTGGAACGCCTGAGCCGCATTCTTCAGACCGAAGGGCATGCGCAGGAACTCGAAGAGTCCGAATGGCGTGATGACCGCCGTCTTCGGGACGTCCTCCGGCCTGACGGGGATCTGATGGTAGCCGCGTATGAGGTCCACCTTCGAGAAGAAGGACCTGCCCGCCAAACGGGCGGAAAAGTCCTGAATGTGGGGGACGGGGTAGCGGTCGGGAGTCGTGGCGTCATTGAGACGGCGATAGTCCCCGCACGGTCGCCATCCCCCGCCGGGCTTCGGCACGATGTGCAGCGGCGACGCCCAAGCGCTCTCTGAGCGCCGAACGATGCCGAGTCGCTCCAGGGTAGCGAACGCCGCTTTTGCCACCGCCAGCTTCGTCGGCTCGAGGCGGCGTGCCCGGGCGTAGACCGGTGGCCCGACGGTGGGGATGTGATGGGCCACCCCGTGCTTGACGGCCCCCGCCGAGAAGGTGGGCCGCGTGAGGGCCGGGAAGCCGGCGAGGAGGCGGGTGAATGCGTCCGCTGCCGGAAGCGTACAGACCAACGTGGCCGGAACCGAATCGTTCGGCAAGCCGCTTGGCAAGCCGCTCGTTGAGCTGGGCAATGCACACGCGAGCGAGCTGAACGTCTCGGCCTGGACAAGCCGTCTGCGCTTGACGTCGACCAGGAGCCCATTAGCGCACAGGAAGTCCGCGCCAAGCAGTGCCATGGGCACGTCGGCGGTGACGAACGTCCATCGGAAAACCTGCCCTCCAAACCGCAGAGAGAGGCAGCGTTTTCCGTACGTACGGATGGGCGTCCCGTTCGCGGCAAGCAGCGCGGGGCCCCCACCCGCGGCGTGCTTGTCTGACGTGCCGGCGGGAATGACACTCACCTGCGCTCCCGTGTCGCACAGGTAACGGCGCCCGGAGAAGGTGTCCGTTATGAACAGCAGGCTGCTCGAACGGCCGGCGCTCATCGCCACAATTGAGCGCCGGCCCGGGCATTTCCCGACCCGTTGAAGGAGCACGGAGGAATGACACCGCCGAGCTTCGTGGCCGAACTTGGCGTGGAACCAGCACCAGGTGGTGGAGCTGGAGGAGCGCGGCTGGCTCCGCCAGGCCGGTGGAGTCGACGGGTTTCCCCGCGGTGGCGGTTTTCGCCGCGGCGGTGGGCGGGGCGTGGCGGCGTTCACGAGGTGCGTATCAGCATGCTGCTGAACTTCAGCGTGCTGTAGAAGATGATGCTGTGGAACATCAGCGTCGAAGGCCGTGACGGCCACGCCAACGCTCGCCCGCGTGTCCGAAGCGGCGAAGTACTTGTCCGCCTCGGCCGCCAATGCTCGGGGTTCCGTTAGCCCGGTTCCGGCCAACGCGAGGCGAACCTGCGCTGGAAGTTGGCGACGGAAAAGCGCCCGGAATAGCGAACCGGGGGCTTCGTCGCCCAACAGTGACAGCATATGGTCCATTCGGACCGACGGGCGCGTCTCACCGAGCTCGGGGAGATCCAGGAGGCGGTCGGCCCGTGCGTCGTCCGTGAGGCTGAACGTGGCTAGGAGTAGCCGCTTGAGTGCCTCGTACTTGTGGCCGTCCGGTGGGTGGCGAAGGACGGACACAACTCGAGCGGCCGTGCCGGGCCCGAGGGAGGCGACGACGTGGCAGTAGCGCGTGTCATCGCCGGTGAGGTGCCGAAGCTGAAATTGGGCTTCGGCCTGGACGAACCAGACTTCGGCCTGAGCCTCCCAAAATTCCGGAAGTTTGACGAAGGCGGCCATGGCGATGGCGTCGCGTGTGGAAGGATCGCTCCGGCAGATCCAACGTCGAGGGTCACCAGTAAAGCGCGGCGTTACGCGCGCTGCTTGTGAGCAAGGAGGAAGCGGACAAGCGGTAACATATAAACGTCTTTATTGTAAGACTACACTGTAACACTGAACACTTCCGGGCTGGTCGCCCGGTGTATATCATGAGGCCACGCCTACCCCTCGGGCGTGGCCACCGCCCACTTGGTGCGTGGAATGATGTCACCACGCCAGTGGGCTTTTATGTCCGCCACAGCAGCTTCAATACCAGAACCACCATCTATTCTGTCCAACTGCAATGTTCTTGGTAACTGTCTTAGTTCATTGAATTTGACATGGTTATCAGCAAGTGACTTGTACCCTCTTCCAATGTCTGACCGTTTCGACAGTGCCGGGCATCGAAGCGACTCCATTGTTTGCGCCTGGCATATAAGACAAAGTTCCCAGTTTGTATGAGCTGGCTGTTGATATGCAGGCGATGCACATGTGTCCACAAGTTTGAACCGTTTTGACATGATTAATTAAGTGTCTTAGTCGCTATTATGTGCTATCCGGTCACCTATTACTGCAACCGCCACCTCTGTATCACAATATCCACCATCCACCACCACCACCATACTCTGCAAAGACGTGTAACACATTATTAGGTTGATTGTGGTCGCTATTAAATTCATTTGTAATGTGATTGAGTTAGCACTGAAATTTTCAATAAATCGCCACCATTTTCGTAAAATGGTGGCCATTTTGAAAAATGACGGCCATATATATTTTATGTAACCCTCTGTTTGATATTCTGGTGCAATAGTTTTACCAACTTACACCTTTAAAACGACTTTTAGAATCATAAAGTGACATCTAGAGCGGCATATCTATATTGCGAATGCCATATGGCCACCATTTTGGAAAATGGCTGCCCTGCCCGACAGAGGTAAAATTTCAAGTGCCTCCATATCTGAAATTATTTAATATATAATGTTCTATGCTTGTGCCAATTTTGGTGCTTTTAACAATTGGTTTGATATGTTGAGCTAATCCGCTGGACTATTAGCCGTTCTCAAATTATAGACCTATTACAGACTTTGACTTTGACCTTTGACCCCAAAGTCTAGTCAGTTAATCTTTACATCATTATTCATATCTGTACTTTGTCGGCGGAGGCATAAATATCTCAATTCAATCCATTCTAAATTCAGGCTGTAACATAAAACTAGAGGTTCCAGGGAACCTGAACTCAACTGGTCTATATCAATATGGTTAGAATATGCATAATAGAACCACAAACTATATAGTTTATATGTGCTAAAAATATATGACAAAAATTGATTTTTCAATAGGGCCGCCTTGCCGCGCCCATGTTTGGGCGTGCAACGCCCAAATGCAATCCCAAACTAGTTTATGTCTTAAAGATGCTGCATAACAAGTTTCATCAAATTTCATCAATATTTGTGACTTTTAGAGCGTAGACGTCGAATTGTTTACAGACGACAGACAGACGACGGATGACGGACATGGGTGTCGACAAAAACTCAGCTGGACATAGTCCAGTTGAGTTAAAAATGTGAAAAAGTCAAAGGGCGTGGATACTTTCTGAAGGCACTGTATATGTTTTTTTACGGTCATGGGTCTCTAAAGACCAACGTGCTCCCCAGACAGGTAGGGGCCCAGAATGCCAGACTGTTTATGTTCGACCGTAATTTGCATATGTGTTGACTGTTAAGACCACACTATCATGACGAATCAGCGACTGGGATAGCTGACCGGAGCTTGGCAGCAACTTGCTTTAAATACAGCAGCGCTCTAATGTGCCGATCCCCAATTCACCTGCTTATTGCCAATTAAATGCATGCGCTTGGAGTTTCGCGATCCCCAAATGGCCACGACACAGGTTCTCATTAACAAACAGCCATTCATTACAAAAGGGAATAGGGAGAGGAGGTAGAAGGGTGCAGCTGCATATGCGGCAATCAACGGTGCCAAATGAATCCTAAAATAATGAATCCACCCGCCCACGACACAGCAACAGGCTTAATTACTAAAACTTGCTCAAGCATTCGGGGTAAAACACAGAGGACTCAGTGGGAGAGGAAGATTCATAGATGAGAGAAATTAACCGCGGGATGGTTTTACGCCACCGCGGTGTGGGGCCTTGTTCTCCGACACTGCAGAATATGTTGCGCTGCAGGGTGCCTGCGCCAATCCAGGAGGGTGAGGGGGGCAACAAGGTACCGAGGGCAGTACTTCAGCCGCTATGCAGATCCCAAAGCAAAACACAATCGAATGAGGCTCGCACCAAATCAAAGGGAGGTGCAAAGCGCCCCTCCGTTTATATAAGGGATTGTTTCTCTGTATGCAGCTTGAACATGGGGACTGAAAATATGTTTCTCGGCTTCTACTGGTATGTTGTATATATAAATATACATATATACACACTTTATACCCCTTTAAAATATTTTAAAAAATAACTCTAATGTGCTGGCTCAATGGCCTAATGGATAAAGCATCAGACTCTTAAGCTGGGGATTGTGGGTTCTAAATCCCATCTGGGTTGAATGTTTTTTTCCCCTTACTTTTTCAAGTCTTTTTTTTTGTCTTGAATAAAGTCTTGTACAATGACCAAAGGAATTTGGTTTGTATTTAAAACTAGCACAGTTGCCCTGAATATAAAGTCTGTCACGTGTGTGTAATGGCCCTTTTATAGTCAGAGGAAGCCACGCCCCTTGGGCACGCCCCGAGTCTAAATCTGATGCGCCCATGTTTTTTGTCATGAAAGTTACCCCCTATGGACACCCTCTTGCCTCTCTAAGTCACTTTCTTAGGCTGTCCATGAGGCACAACCGAACAAACAGACGTTCACAAACAGGGTTATAAAGATTTATCTTGTCAAAAATGCCAGGGGCATAGAAAAGGCCTCTTTTTAACTCAACTGGACTATGTCCAGCTGAGTTTTTGTCGACACCCAGTGTCCGTTGTCCGTCTGTCGTCTGTCTGTCTGTCTGTCTGTCATCTGTAAACAATTCGACGTCTACGCTCTAAAAGTCACAAGTATTGATAAAATTTGATGAAACTTGTTATGCAGCATCTTTAATACATAAACTAGTTTGGGGTTGCATTTGGGCGTTGCACGCCCAAAGATGGGCGCGGCAGGGCAGCCATATTGAAAATCAATTTTTGTCATATATTTTTAGCACATATAAACTATATAGTTTGTGTTTCTATTATGCATATTCTAACCATATTGATATAGACCAGTTGAGTTCAGGTTCCCTGGAACCTCTAGTTATATAAGGGCATGTACCATGTGGCAAAGCATAGAAAAGAAGGGACATTCCATAGCTTTTTTTTTTTCTTTTCTTTTTTTGTATACAGGTTCGAGGCTTGTGACAGAGCTAACATTTATCACACAAAAAATCAAACAGACACATAAAACATATAATAAGGGGAGCGGTAGACAAGATGGGGAGAGAAGGGGAAGCACACAAACACAACATTTGGGAGCAGGGACATCGGCAGATCTGTGGGAGGGAGAGGGCTTGGGGGGAGAAGGTGTGGGAATGGGGGGGGGGGGGGGGGAGAAGTAGAAAACACAAGCACACTGCAAGGACTTCCAGGAAATAAGTTGGTATTTTAAAGAAGTCAATCTGGGGTGAAATTAGCGGGGGTAGAAAAGATGAAGGTTTTGGATGGGGGAAGATAAGAGATGGTGGTGAACAGCTGTTTTACAGACCTGGAGGCAGGAGTGGGATTGAAGAGAGTGAGGGAGTTTGTTCCAGAGGCGGGAGAAAAGGGGAATGAAGGAGGGAAGGTGAGCAGAGAGTCTTGATTTTGGCAGTTTAACCATAAGACGGTTGCTGGCAGATCTTGTGCGACCTGTAGGAATATTTGGGGGACAGAGCACACAGAGAGCTGGGGGAGCAAGGCCGGAAAGGAGTCGATAGAAGACAGAAAGACCACCAACCTGCCTGCGGTGAGTAAGTGAAAGGCCCTCGGAGTTAGCTTCATCGCGTGAGATTCCAATGATTCTGAAAGCTTTGGTTTCAACAGCGTGAAGCCGAGCTAGGTGCGAGGCAGGAGCACCGGCCCAGAAAGGAGAACAGTATTCCATTGAGCTGCGGATGAAAGCCTTGTATGTGGTGAGGAGCTCAGGTGTGCCAAGGAAGGACTTCGCACGACGGAGGATGCCCAGTCAGCGACTGGCTTTGGAGGCCAGATTGGAAATGTGGTTTTCCCAGGAAAGATCATGGCAGATAGTGAGACCCAAAAGCTTGAGTGACAGAACTTCTTGGAGAGGATTGTTCAGAAAGTAGATGGGAGGGTTGTCCATTCGGTCTTTTCGGAGAGACATAGTAAGAGTATGAGATTGGTCTGGATTGAAAGACATGTTCCACTTGTTTGACCAGTCTGTGATTTTGTCCAGGTCTGCAGAGGGTGAGGAGGCTGCAGATTGCCGATCTGAGGGATGAGGAATGGAGCGGCAGAGAGTGGAGTCATCAGCAAAGAGATAGAGAGGATTTTCAAGAGAGTCAGAGAGATCATTGATGAAGACCAGAAAAAGCACAGGGCCCAGAACACTGCCTTGGGGAACTCCAGCCTGAACAGGAAGGGGAGATGAGAGAAACCCATTCAGGACCACACGTTGACTACGACTAGAGAGGAAGTCCGCAAGCCATGCGTGGAGATTTCCAAGGATACCATGGGAGGATAGTTTGGTGAGCAGAGCGGGGTGCCAGTCCATATCAAAGGCACGTGATATGTCAAGGGAGACAGCTCTAATTTCCTGTTTGGCATTGAGAACCTCCATCCATTGTTGAGAAAGCAGAAGCAGCATGTCCAGAGTAGAGTGACCAGGTCTGAAACCAAATTGATGATCAGAGATCAAGCCACTGGAGAAGAGGAAAGATTTGATATCCGAAGCAATGATGGATTCCATGACTTTGCTGATAATTGGGAGAAGGCTGATTGGTCTGTAGTTGCAAGGATCTGTTTTTGCACCTTTTTTGTGTAAAGCGGTGATGTTCTCGTGTGCATGCAATCGTGTGCATGTAAAGTGGTGATGTAAAGATTTTTTGTGTAAAGCTTGTAGAAAATGCCATACAATACAAAATAAGGGGCATTCAAAAAAAACCTCGTGTGCATGCTGTACTACCCTTGTGTTCTTAGGAGGAACCAAGTAATGCTCTAGAAAAGTTCATATAAAGGGGTACCCTACATCTGGCAAATAAAATGCATTTACTTCTTCATGCAGGTGTATGAATCAAATTGGCACCTGAGATTGCATGCACACGAGATATTTTGAATGCCCCTTCTTTTGTATTGTTTGGCATTTTCTAAAAGCTATGGAATGTCCCTTCTTTTCTATACTTTGCCACATATCCTTATATAAAGGGGCCTTTTCTTTGCCCCTGGCATTTTACCCAAGAATAACCAGGAGCTCCCTACTCCAGCTCCGACACACATGCTCTCTAAGCACAGTACGTGCTTTTATTAGTTCCAGAGGGCATGTCAGAGCCTCTACGAAGTGTGTGTGCCCCTCGGTGGACTCAGTGACCAGGTGATTTTGTTGGCTGACCAGCATTGGGTGAGGGGGCGGGGGGACGACGGGTGAGTGTGGGGTGGAGGGGAAAGTTGGTAACTTTTGGTTCACGTGCTGTTCAGAGTACTTGAGTGTTACGGAAAGCTAACGGGCTCTCACCTGCATGGCGTGACCCTTCACACATTCCTGATTAAGACAGAAACACACAAAGATATATTTTGTACTGTGGCTAATATAATCCCCCCTGTCTGCAGCAGGCTCCAGTAAAGCACTTGCACTATGGCACGACTTGGCACGTGCACAGGTGGGAATCATAAGTCGCCTCTTTTTCACGCAGGGGGAGGGGAGTTGCGCTCACGACCTGACCCTGAGTACCACCAACACAAATGCAAAATTTGGTGATCAGCCGAGCCCTGTTTCTTTCCTATGGTTTTCAGACACACACACACACACACACACACACACACACACACACACACACACACACACACACACACACACACACACACACACACACACACACACACACACACACACGAAGCAAAAATTGGGGTGAAGCAATTGTTTCATGTCCATCCGTCTGTCTGTCTGTTTCATCAGTTTATGATCGTCAGTTTATGATCGAGGAACACATTATTTAAATTGAATGTTATATTTTGCACACGAATTGGAATATGAGTTGATGGGCAATTTTGCCGTTTTACCATATTTGGCTCTGAATTCGTCCCGATCGCGCATGCGCATAGGAGTGAGATCATTTTTCTACTGTCTGTCTGGCAGTCAAAGAAAAATTTAAAATCATTCCAAACCGGAAGCTTACTGTTTTTAAGGACATTATAAAGGACACAAACAACAGGCAGGAATAACTAATGTAACGTGTTAGATAGAGTGATGTAATAGCCACTGGAGAAAACGGCAGTAAAACCCGGAATTTAATTATTGATACAGTACACCTTTAAACCTCTTTAAACATTTATCAAAATTGAATTATATCCTTGAAGACTTAGAACACAAATTGCCTTCATAATACTTCCAAGAACTGTGCTGTATATCAATATATAGCATATTGTGGTGAAGAAGAGGCCGCCAATATGGATATGTACGATTCTGATTGGCATCGCCATCACCTTATTTGATCAAGTTAATCATCATTATTATTAAAGGTAATTTTCATGATCTTAGTAACTCAAGAAAATAAACTTTATTTTACGTTCTTAATACAGGAAAATAACACTTTATTTTATGGTATTAATAACTCTTTTAATCATGAAAATAAATGGCACAAACACAATGTACAAACATGTTAATGTAGGGTACAGTTTGGACAAATTTTAAAGTTGCAGTCCCAAACCCTATTTTTCCCATTACCCCCGAAGTTTGCGCATCGCGGATTTGCACTTCACAACTTTCACAGCAGTTCACAACACCAGTTGGTTGTTGATGTTGTTTCAATATTTTCATTTTTTTGTTTATTATATCTTGACAGGTGCAGAAGGGTTGAAAAAGCAAAGTAATGACGTGACGTCATGTTTCTCTCGTTTCCATCAATGGACTTCCAGGACTATGCGGACAGAATGATGATGCTGAAAAGATTCCTATTCCCACACCTGGCCTCCACACCATCAACTTCGGCCTGGGCCCTCACCTTGATCCTGGTACCGAGCCTGACGATGGCAATGAGTACACCAGCAAGTGTGGAGGAATCGTCGGAAGCCACCAGTGCAATGCCCGTGAGCAACACCTCAGACCAGTGCTACAGCGCCAGGGGAAAGAACTCTGTGCTACAAGGATCACCTTTCGGGGGAGTCGTCGTGGTTCTGGCCATCGATTTTGTGCTGTGGATGGTAGGGTGACGCAATAGGGAGGAATCGCTATTTCATTTTGTTTTCTGTGTCATCACTTAAAAGGAAGCGATCATTTGGTGAGTGGATAATATGCAAACCTTTTGAGAGTAATTTTAATAAATATTGGGGTCGGGGATGGGATCAATGACCAGAGCAATTGTAAATAACTCCAAACATTAGTTTGCTGTGAAACTATAGACGCAAGCAATAGGATGACACTCTCTCTATAGAGCGCATGCCTCTGCCAGGCTGAGCAGTTTACGTTTTTAGACTAGACCAATTTTTCCGATATGGGTGTTGTTGTAGCGTATGAGGCATTTTTGAGGAAAAGTTGGTAAACAGACTTTTGAACTCTTTTAAGGTATGCTGAATCCAAATATGCTGTTTACCAGGCCGGCAATTGACTCATTCACCTTGAAAAATGCAAAAAAAACCAAAAAAAACCCCACAAACGCAAGTCATGGATAGAAAATATTCACATGGAGCACAGATCTATTAGTGTAGCAGCATAGCAAACCTGTTGTGCATTTTGTGATACAAGCACCAAATTTGGCACAAATGTACATTAATATGTTGCGAACATTTTCAGATATTGGGCCACTTGAAATTCCGTAATTTTTTTTTTCAAATTTTTTCAAATTTCGTAATTTCAAATTTTTCGGGTGACACCGTCACAATTTCGGTCTTCGAGGCCGGCGGATATAGTGGGGCGGCTTAGCCCAAATATTCAAAAGAATTGTGCATTTTGTGATACAAGCACCAAATTTGGCACAAATGTACATTAATATGTTGCGAACATTGTGTGGTCAGCAATGAAGACGAGAGTCTGAATTACATGTATGCAAAAGACCTTGTGAACCAGTGAAGCAAATACACGGGTAAGCATGAATTAAATCTAGGGCATGATATAATTTCCATGATGTTTACCTCTACACTCAATGGTGGAAGGAGGTAATGTTTTGATCCCAGCTTGTCTGTATGTCTGTTTGTCTGTTAGTCCACAAAATTCCAGACAAAGCTTGTAGTAGTGGTAGTTGTAGTGGTAGTGGTGATAACAGAAATTGTTATATAGAACTGAACTTATATTATTATTATATGCAGAAAATAACTTCATTTCTATATGCCCTGCAGTGGACAGGTTAATTGGTTTATGCACTGAAGGGGTCACCCTGGTGTGCACTGCTGTGTTCTGCCTCACTGAGTTGTTCAGGTATGATGTACTCAGCACAAGCTTCCGGTCGGCCCGGAGGTGGGGGTGCGGGGCCTGTCACGGAACGTCAAAACAAACGGCCTGCCGGGGCCGCCCAAAAGTCGGGCGTGAGGGGCGCGTCCACTAATGGAACGCCTCTCGCTTCCCAGATCGAGGGCCACGTGGTCAGGAGAACCTCGTCCCTTCCGGTCACACTTTGCCTATCGGCCGGCCTCGAAGACCGAAATTGTGACGGTGTCACCCGAAAAATTTGAAATTACGAAATTTGAAAAAATTAGAAAAAAAAAATTACGGAATTTCAAGTGGCCCAATATCTGAAAATGTTCGCAACATATTAATGTACATTTGTGCCAAATTTGGTGCTTGTTTCACAAAATGCACAATTCTTTTGAATATTTGGGCTAAGCCGCCCCACTATATGGAACAATAAGCACAGCTCATTATTATTATTATGATAATTACTATTATTATTTATATTGTCTAATTATATTAATATATATATTACATTTCAGGTCAGAATGGAGTCGTTAATGCAACTGAAAAGGACCAGCAGCTGGTGTGTAGCATATGAAGACTGCATTATTTGCCAGCAGAGTAAATCAGACAAACTTTTTCAAGCCACAGAAAAAGGTCTATCGTCTCTTCGCGAAGCAACATCGGCACGCCACAAATTAAGAGACGGAAAGAATCGTAATGCGATTGATAGAATCACATTCGTGCTCAGTGCTGATTCCTCGCAGGCTCTACTAGTGTGTCATAAATCATGTTGTGCTGTGCACACAGACAAAGGAAAAATCAAACGCCTTGAACAATCAACCAGTACTGAGAGTGCTCCATCCTCAAGTTTCAAAGGTTCAACCACTGCAGAAGCTCACAGTACCGCTACACATTTACACAGTCGCATGAACGCCATGAATTGGAAAGCATGTTCTGGCAAGACTCTGATTCGAAAGTGAAACTTTCTTCAGTAGCAACATTGAAAATGAGCAATAGTCCAGCGGATTAGCTCAACATATCAAACCAATTGTTCATTTTTTGATAAAAGTACCAAAATTGGCACAAGCATAGAATATTATATACTAAACAATTTCAGATATTGAGGCACTTGAAATTTTACCTCTGTCGGGCAGGGCAGCCATTTTCCAAAATGGTGGCCATATGGCATTCGCAATATAAATATGCCGCTCTAGATGTCACTTTATGATTCTAAAAGTCGTTTTAAAGGTGTAAGTTGGTAAAACTATTGCACCAGAATATCAAACAGAGGATTACATAAAATATATATGGCCGCCATTTTTCAAAATGGCCACCATTTTACGAAAATGGTGGCGATTTATTGAAAATTTCAGTGCTAACTCAATCACATTACAAATGAATTTAATAGCGACCACAATCAACCTAATAATGTGTTACATGTCTTTGCAGAGTATGGTGGTGGTGGTGGATGGTGGATATTGTGATACAGAGGTGGCGGTTGCAGTAATCGGTGACCCGATAGCACATAATAGCGACTAAGACAATTAATTAATTGTGTCAAAACGGTTCAAACTTGTGGACACATGTGCATCGCCTGCATATCAACAGCCAGCTCATACAAACTGGGAACTTTGTGTTATATGCCAGGAGCAAACAATGGAGTCGCTTCGATGCCCGGCACTGTCGAAACGGTCAGACATTGGAAGAGGGTACAAGTCACTTGCTGATAACCTTGTCAAATTCAATGAACTAAGACAGTTACCAAGAACATTGCAGTTAGACAGAATAGATGGTGGTTCTGGTATTGAAGCTGCTATGGTTGCCAATGAGGCTAAGTGGCATCACACATGCATGCACCGCTACAACAGTACAATGCTGCGAAGAGCAGAGAAAAGAACAATGCCGAGTGCAGCAGCTACTTCGAGTGGAAGTTGTGATACTCCATGCAAACGGACTAGATCGTGACCTGCGAGCACAGAAACAATTGCAAGCGAGCCTTCATGCTTCTTCTGTGGACACTTGGCTGGTAATGATGGCCTTCATGAGGCTTCAACATTTCAGATTTACCGCAATGTACGGGCAAGTGCAGCAGTTGTTGAGGATACTGAGCTATTGGCCAGGCTCAGTATGGGTGACATGGTGGCATTGGAAGCCAAATACCATACACAGCCCTATACAATCGCGCATGAAAGGTCAAGACAGATGCACAGCAAGGGACAGATAGCGAACGTGTAATTTCCGGAATCGCCTTTGGTGAACTTGTGACGTACATTGAAGAAACTCGCCTGGAATCAGGAACTGCACCAGTCTTTAAGCTTGCTGATCTGGCACATCTCTACATGTCAAGAATGGAACAGTTAGGAGTTGCACACGACAAAAGAGTAAATACCACATGACGGAAGCAAAAACTATTGGCCCAGTTCCCAGACCTGCGTGCTCAGAATAAGGTGAGAGATGTTGTGCTGGTATTTGATGGATATCAGTGCTGCATTAGGCAAAGCCTGTGATGGGGACATTGATAGTGACGGTTTACCTTGCACGTGCTGCACACATTGTACGTCAACACATGTTCGAAGACTCAGTGCCTTTCAATGGGTCATTTGATGAAAGGTGCCAGGAGAACTCTGTGCCAAAACTTTTGCTTGCCTTAGTAAGCATGGTGCTGAAGGGCCCCAGCATCAAGGACCAAAGCCTGGTGTCTTCGACACCAGCAACACTGGCTATTTCCCAGCTTCTGAAATATAACTGTGTCAAGCACAGGCGAACCCAGAAAAACACTACTCCATGAATCAGACACGATACCTCCCAGGAAACACCTCTTCCAACATACATTGGGCTAATGCTGCATGCAAAACCTCATAAGAAAGAACTGGTAGACAGGCTATTCAATCTCGGCCTCAGCATCTCAAATGACCACGTGCTGTGCCTCTCTGCTGAGATGGGGAACAATGTCTGCCACCGCTTTTGCATGGAGCAAGTGGTTTGTCCAACCACCATGCGTGGCAACATATTCACAACTGCTGCTGTGGACAATATTGACCACAATCCGAGTGCAACCACAGCCAAAGACTCATTCCACGGAACAGGAATCTCATTGCTGCAACATCCCACTTGCGCAGATGCTAGAGTAGACCGTGGTATTGTCATAATTGGAGGCAATGTTGGCTCGAAGACGGTTGGTGATCTACCACATTTCTATGCTGATGTACCGCCTGTTACATCCAGCATCAAGGAATCTACTGTTCCGGCTACCCATGTCACCTCCCTGCGAAGGAGTAATTTCAAGACCCATACCGAACAACAGTACAGGTTGTTGGAAAACACGAGACATGTCCTTGATGATGACGAAGAGAAGGACTTTGAGAACATATCATGGGCTGCATACCATGCAAGCCATCAAACCCCTGGTGATCGAATCATCACACCCACTGCCTTACTCCCCCTTTTCCAGGAGTGTGCCCACACTGTGGCTATGATTAAACACTCAATGGATGTCGTGAAGAATGCTATCGAACATCTGCACACAGGCCAAACACCAGTGCTGACATTTGACCAGCCGCTATATGCTCTCGCCAAACAGATCCAGTGGAAGTGGCCTGAGAAATATGGAGAAGATCAATTGGTGGTGATGTTCGGTGGTCTCCACATCGAGATGGCAGCTCTGAAGACTGTGGGTGACTGGCTACGTGGAAGTGGATGGGTACAAGCACTGGTACAAGCAGAGATTACTACAGCAGGAACAGCAGACTCCTTCCTCCAGGCAGCACATGTTACACAAACAAGAATGGCACACCAAATCACAGCTGCTGCCTTCTACATTCTGCAACATCGAGCCTATAACCACTACAGTGTTGCCAATACAGAAGATGGAGAGACCCCAGTGGATTTTTATGCCTGGTGTAATGACAGACAACCGAATTGCCGACAGTTTCAGTACTGGGGAACAACAATGGCACTGGAAATTTGCATTCTAATCTATGTGCACTCCATACGAGAAGCCAATTTTACTAAGTATCCGGATGCACCGACAGAACTGACTCTATGGTTCTGTGCACTAGATCACACAAACTATGCATGATGGATACCAGTGCATCTGAGGGATATGGCTCAACTGTCAAAGCAACACCCAGACGTTTACAGAGAATTTAGTGCTGGTCACTTTACGGTGCAGAAGACCAAATGGGTATTCTCAGCCATCACTATTGATCAAGCACATGAACAGAATAATGCTTGCATCAAGGGTGACGGAGGGGCAATTGGCCTCACAGAGAACCCAAGTGCTCTGCGGCGGTGGATGATTGCTGGCCCAGAGGATGCCAGAGTTATTCAGGAATTCGAGAATGTGGAGCTTCACTGGGAAAAACGAGTAGACTTATGTCACCATGATCAAACATCGAGTGTACAGAAATCCTTTGCAAAAGATGTTCGTTCACTTGTGAGTGTAATCGAGGAACTCGACAACCCTTTTGATGAGGAGAGCCAAGACTTACTTGTCCTTGATACCAAAGAAATTGCAGACCCTTCAGTATTGAAGACAGTCCGCACTGCCAAGAACCTAGGACAAGAACAGTTTGATCAATTCACAAAGGAACGTCTCCGAGACAGAACCAAGTCAATCGATGATGTACTTCACCATAATAAGCTACCACTTTTAGGCACCCCTATAGACAAAGCACCTAAGGGAAAGCAACAGTTTGCCTCCCTGAAGAGTGACATGGAATTATTTTCTCGGTGTGTATCGGCTGTCAGACTCGGGATGGAAATCTTTATGAATTCTTTCGACACGAGAACCAAGGATGCCCACCAGCACTCTGAGGCAGGGAGACTTCACCTAGGCACCAAGAGTGACTTGTTGACGTGTCTAGAAGGCCTTTCCAATTCACAATCAGAAGCTCCTAGTGTTACCAATATAGTATTAGATGGAGCAGCCATCATTCAAATGCTGAAACCAGGAACTGCAAGGACATTTCTTGAATATGCCAGTCAGGTGTTCATCCCATACATCTTCGGACAGCTTCAACATACATCACGTCTAGATCTGGTCTGGGACAGCTCTGTAATTGATTCTCTAAAAGCAGCAGCCAGGGCAAAACGTGGAAAGGGGGTTCGCAGACATGTTGTCAGGTCTGCACCCATACCAAAAAACTGGCAGGACTTCTTGCGTGTGGATATCAATAAGACAGAACTGTTCAGTTTCCTGTCAAAAGTACTCATCCATTCATTCGATTCTGAAAACAAGGACCTGGTAGTCACAGATGTGGACCGGGTACTCTGTGTGCCACCACAACAGGACATTGACTCACTTGCACCATGCATCCATGAAGAGGTAGACAGTCGAATGTTGCTGCATGTAGCACATGCTGCAAAGCACGGACATCACCAGATACTAGTACGTACTGTTGACACCGATGTTGTGGTGTTGGCTGTGATGGTAGCTCATACACTACCAGATAAAGATGAATTGTGGCTAGCTTTTGAAACAGGAAAGAGTTTTCGCTACATACCAACCCACAAAATTGCAGCCTGTCTGGGTCCAGAGAAATCACGTGCGCTTCCAATGTTTCATGCCCCAACAGGGTGTCAGCCTTTGTACGGTGTCAGCCTTTGTACGGTGTGATACGGTGTCAGCCTTTGTACGACATGGAAAGAAAACTGCATGGGCTACTTGGAACTCACTGCCGGAGCTCACTGATGCACTTTTGCGACTGACACGTGCTCCCAGTGGGATCTCGGAACAAAGCATGAGTTTCATTGAGAGGTTCGTCATACTCCTCTTTGATCTAACAAGTACTTGCACTGATGTTAACAAGGCTAGGAAGAAGCTGTTTGCAAAGAATAACTCTATTAAGCGAATTCCTCCAACACAGGCTGCTCTAGGACAACATGTTAAGAGGGCTGTTTTCCAGCGTGGCCATATCAGGGGCCAGACACTCCTTCCACAGCCTTCACTTCCTTCTCCATGTAGCTGGGGTTGGATAAAGACTGATGATGGACTTTATCAACCAAATTGGACGACACTTCCTGAAGAATCCAAAACCTGCTTTGAGTTGATCTCCTGTGGCTGCAAGAAGGGATGCCGTAACCGCTGCAAGTGCAAAAAGGCTGCACTGAAATGCACAGCTCTCTGCTGGTGTGAAGGAGAATGTCCAAGAAACTAATATACCTGAATTCAATTTTTACAAGAAACTAATATACCTGAATTCAAAATTGTACGTCAATTTTTACATAAGCTGAACTGTTTTAAAGCAATATGCTCAGACATGATCCCATTTTGTGAACATGGAGGCCATTTTGAAAAATGGCACCCATAAATATTCAGGCCAGCACCTGGTTAATATTCTGGCATAAGATCATGAGCAATTGGCAGCTCTAAAGTGGCTATTAGACACAAACAAAGACATCTAGTCGGCATTATCTATATCGCTAATGCAGCCTGGCGGCCATATTAGAAAATGGCCGCTCTGGCTAACATAGGTACAATTTCAAGTGCCTCCATATCTGAAATTGTTTACTATGTAATTATCTATGTCTGTGCCAATTTTGATGCTTTTATCAAAAAATGAACAATTGGTTTGCTAATCCGCTGGACTACAAGGAGATACTCGATTCTTCAAAATATGACCAGCAGCTTCGTGTCAGTCTTGCTGGGGTACATGATCTAATAGCTGCTGAAGGGAAATATCACCCAAATTATTACTAGCAGTCCTTGCGGACCTGGGGTACATGATCTAATAGCTGCTGAAGGGAAATATCACCCAAATTGTTACTAGCAGTCCTTGCGGACCTGGGGTACATGATCTAATAGCTGCTGAAGGGAAGTATCACCCAAATTGTTACAAGCAGTTCTTGTGGACCTGGGGTACATGATCTAATAGCTGCTGAAGGGAAGTATCACCCAAATTGTTACAAGCAGTTCTTGCGGACCTGGGGTACATGATCTAATAGCTGCTGAAGGGAAGTATCACCCAAATTGTTACTAGCAGTCCTTGCGGACCTGGGGTACATGATCTAATAGCTGCTGAAGGGAAATATCACCCAAATTGTTACTAGCAGTCCTTGCGGACCTGGGGTACATGATCTAATAGCTGCTGAAGGGAAGTATCACCCAAATTGTTACAAGCAGTTCTTGCGGACCTGGGGTACATGATCTAATAGCTGCTGAAGGGAAATATCACCCAAATTGTTACAAGCAGTTCTTGCGGACCTGAGGTACATGATCTAATAGCTGCTGAAGGGAAATATCACCCAAATTGTTACAAGCAGTTCTTGCGGACCTGGGGTACATGATCTAATAGCTGCTGAAGGGAAATATCACCCAAATTGTTACAAGCAGTTCTTGCGGACCTGAGGTACATGATCTAATAGCTGCTGAAGGGAAATATCACCCAAATTGTTACAAGCAGTTCTTGCGGACCTGGGGTACATGATCTAATAGCTCCTGAAGGGAAGTATCACCCAAATTGTTACAAGCAGTTCTTGCAAACCACAACTAAAACGAAGGATGAAGCACAGAACACTGACCTACCAATGATCTGGCTGACCAAGGAGTTGAAATATGCTGCCAGTCAAGGCCACATACTAGAACTTTCAGAAGTGTGGAATCACTCCTGTGAACTTGCCATTGAAGCTGGAGTGAAAGTTCCGCAATCTTTTGTCAGCCGTCGAATGAAATTTAGAGAACAGCTTTCCACACACATCAGAGATGTATATGACTTCATCGTACTACGTGACCAAGCTCCAGGTGATAGAAAACTGTCTAGGTACCGAACAAATTTTCCCATGTACTTATCTCCAAAATGACAAGCCAGAATGACGAGGAAATAATCTCTCCAGTTCCACATTTTAAGGCAAACAATGAGTTCTTGTCGATGGTTCACATAGCACTGAAATTACGATTTGATATACTTAGTCAATCACCTCATAAAGGTCTGTCTGTCCACGAGGAAGATGCAATATCCTGTGCACCAGAGAGCCTGTACATGTTCATACGTCTTCTTATTGGTGGACAATAAGTTTTTGAACACATGTCCTCGTCAGGTACAGATGATGGTGATGAACTATTACCAGAAGAAGAGGACACTGAAACGCCCAACTAAAGTACTGATGACTTTGATTCTGAAGTACAGTCTCGCGTTCTTAGTGTGTGTCAAGATTTAGTGTATATCACTTCTGGAGGCAAGAAGTGGACCCCAAAACATATTGGCCTTGCTAGCACTTTACACCAGGCAACACGCTCAAAGCAACTGGTACAGTTATTTCATAAGGCATACACTGAGTTATAGAGATGACTTGTGGATAAACACTACTTTAGCCGAAGTTACACTGAGAAGCATGGATGAAACAAAGGTGCTGTAATCAAGAGGGCTATGAATTGCTGATTCCCTTTCACACAATAACTGGGTGTGACACAGTTTCTCACATAGCAGGTCACAGCAAGAGAACATCATGGGAAGTGTTCAAGAATAATTGTCATCTGCTGGCAAACTTAGGAAAGCACCCACTCACTGATGATACCTTAAAGTCTGCGGAACAATTCATTTGTAAAATGTATCATCAGGATGACATAGTTACCTGTGATGAGGTCCGTGCAAGACTGTTTTGCAAATGTAGATCTCTTGAAGCACTCCCTCCCACATCTGATGCAGTGAGATTTCACATACTGAGGGCTCACGACCAGGCTATGGTATGGAGACAAGCCATGTGTGCCCAGCCTCACCTGCCTTCACCAGTTGGCCGTGGATGGATATTACAGGATAATAAGCTGATGCCACAACTCATGTCTCTACCACCAGTACCAGACATTTGTGAAGAGTTCATCTCATGTGGCTGTGTAACTGGGTGCTCTACACAACGATGCAGTTGTAAATAAAAGCAACTTGTATTGCACTGGGGCCTGCAAATGTAGTTCAGATACCGACGGATGTAGAAATTATTAATGTATCCAAATCCAAACCAGCTAAGAAGAATAAGAAGATGGAGCCTTGAGTTTCCAGTGATTATGGAGCTGGTAGCTTCTGAAAATAAAATGTAATAGACCACTTTCACATGGGTGGAGGTTGGGAAAGTGGTCGTTGGGGTGCACAAGTTGGGTCCCCGTTCCGCACCCTGATGCCTTACAACTGAAAACTGAGCTTGGTAAACAATGTTTTCGTTGCAAGAATTGCAAGAAGTTCAGGAAAGCATTTTCCTCAGTTATTTTCTGAGAAAAGTGGCCTAGTCTATTTGTATCCCCCTGAAAGGCCAAATCTGGATCCGGACCTGAACCAAATCTAATCGGCTTGTTCTTGTTGCATATCTAACTCATACACCAAGTTTTGTAATAATCCGTTCACAATTTTTTGAGATATCCTGCTGTATATCGTTTTTGGCCCTATCTCTCAATGGTGAAGAATCACTTAAAAATATCGTATCCGTATCTGGATTTGGAAATTCGCCAAAACCAAAGTCCTTGTCACACACCCGACCAGTCCACAACTCTTTGAGATATCCTGCTCACAGACAAACAGCCGTCACCTTTGGTGGCGGAGTTAATGAAATTGAAATAAACGTTACACTTTATGTCATTGTGCTTACTTAGGTTAGATGTTATGTGACAACTCTATGTTTAAACCCATTGCTGCCCTCTTTATAAATGCTTTTGGAGCTGAGAGTATAGCACAGAGGAGCATGGCTAATGCTAAGAATGCGTAAGATTCCCAACCTAGGCTCCTCACTAGCCACCACCCTCAGATCACTTCCATCATCCTCGTTGCCTCCACACTCTGCAATTCCATGCACATCCGCCATTTTGCGTGTTTGGATATTACCACATGTGCCAATAAACTCAAAATAATAATCTTTTAAATTTTTTATGCGTTCCACTGCGCTCTGCCAACACCAACTTACTTTAAATTTAGAAGTCCTTGGGTTCTAATACCCCACTCCAGATCAACAAATGTAGTGTCCAGCAGTCTGTTAACACCTATCACTGGACAGATGGACCTAACTGGCTGATACTCCCTTGCTTGGCGTATGATTAATGGCGGATTTGTGCACAGGGGAATTGCAAGAAGCACACAAGAACCTTAGCTCTGATTTAACAGTGTTTATTCCTCACCGCAACAACAGTGAAAAATGTGGGGTGGGGTGAGAGGGAATCTTTGAGAGGTTGGGGTAAGGAGATGCGTAAAGAGAGGACATGCAGTTTTGACAGGGTGTGTGAGGGTGGATGCAAAAAGAGTGGACATGAAGTGGAGGGTTGACGAAAAGTGGGACAAATATAAGGGTTGGATTTGGAAGGATGCATGGTTGTAGGACATGTGGGGGAGGGTACTGACATGGAGACTTTGTATGTGAACGCGATTTAATTGTCGTGAGAAGACAACCTTTGCAAACTGGACTTACTTCTTAAGATTTCCAAACTGGACCTACAGAGACAAAGATCATAGGATCGGTGGAAACATTTTTTATTGAGAGCAAGGAGAAAGGTAGTGCTGTAGGTACGGTAGGAGGGTTGGTGGACCAAGTGCTTAGGTGAGAGACAGGTTTGGAAAATAAAATAATTCTTATGAAGAAGAAGAGGGATAGATCGTGATGAATAAGAATAACACAGAAATGGGGTACTCATGATGGAGATATATCTCCACAAATGTCTGGTACTGGTGGTAGAGACATGAGTTGTGGCATCAGCTTATTATCCTGTAATATCCATCCACGGCCAACTGGTGAAGGCAGGTGAGGCTGGGCACACATGGCTTGTCTCCATACCATAGCCTGGTCGTGAGCCCTCAGTATGTGAAATCTCACTGCATCAGATGTGGGAGGGAGTGCTTCAAGAGATCTACATTTGATCTATCCCTTATATATAAGGAAAGGGGATCCAAGCAGACGTTTGGATAATGAGTACTGCCAGGTTCCGACATTCGCGGGGGATACAGTCCTGGAAAATGCCGTGAATGTCGGGGTATTGTTTCAATGGAAAAAGGGAGATACATTCCTGGTGGTTTGTGATTCATGAAAAATGTGATGAATGTCGAAACCGCGAATGTTGGGGCATTGTTTCAATGGGAAAAAGGGGGATAGGTTCCTGGCAGCTCATGATTTATGGAAAATGCTGCGAGTGGCGAAGCTGCAAATGTCAACACCGCAACTGTCGGGGCATTGCTTCAATGGGAAAAGGGGGGTATAGGTTCCCGGCGAAACTTTTTCAAATCATGATGATGAATTAAAATCCAGTGATCTCAATGAACTCCTGAAAAGGATGCAGGTAAAGGTGCTGATGAGTCATGCATGAAGGGGATGCAGTTGAGGTCACTGAGGGGGAGGCAGGACAGGTATGAAAGGCAGGAGAGGGTGCTGCTGATGCTCCTGAGGTGGAGGGACCAGGGCGAAACAAATGCATGATCGAGAGCTGCCTGTCAGATTGCCATACGTTTTGATGTTGCTCCTTACATGGGAGCATTACATCATCCAACCCCCTCTTGAACATGAGGTAACGCTCCATGATCGGGTCGCGTTTTGCAGCCTGTTAGACTCAGGAGATGGACCGAATGATCTTTTATTAGTTACTAGCAGAAGTACCCGGCATTGCTGGGCGGGGGAGGGGAGGGGAGGGGAACGGGGGGGAGGGGAGGGCAGGGGAACGGGGGGGAGGGGAGAAGAGTGGGAGGGGGGAGGGGGGATGGGAAGGGGGGGAGGGGGGATGGGGAGGGTGAGGGATGGGAGGGGGTGGGAGGGGGGACAGTGGGAGGGGGGAGGGGAGAGGAGAGGGAAGAAGGGGGGGATGGGGAGGGTGAGGGATGGGAGTGTGAGGGATGGGAGGGGGGGGGGAGGGGGAGGGGGTGGCAGGGGGGAGGGGGAGGGAGGTGGCAGGGGGGAGGGGGAGGGGGAAAAATGTATGGGGAGGGGAGAAGGGGAGGGGGAAGGGGAGAAGGGGAGGGGTAGGGTGGAGGGGAAGGGAAGGGGGGACGGAGGGGGGAGGGGGAAGGGTGAGGGAAGGGGATGGCCAGTCAAAAATGATGTTGCAGTTCTCATGGTCGGAGAGCAGCACAGCAATCGGACATAGTCCTGCATATTCGCAACAGCCACGAAGTGGATTTTGCTTTGGAGACTCACCGATCCTGTGACGTACTCCAGTACCGGCGTTGCCGGGCGGGGGAAGGGAGACCCGTACATTCCCAACCCGTACATTCGCCCTCTCGACTCGAGCTCACTCAGACAAAAGCCTCGCACAAATTACACCGTGAAGGCCCAATGGTCATGTCTATGCCACAAATCACGGGGCGCACTGAATTGAAAATATATAGAACGCTCATACTCTGTGAAAAGTGAAGCCGCCGTGTCGCCATCTTGGTCCAGCACAACTCGACCAACTCACTCGCTTCGCCGATCTCGTTTTGTGCGGCAATAAACTGCTCCAATCGGTTACGGAAGTGTTGTGGAAAGACGTTTCACAGCTGTTTCAAAGACATTTAATTCATATCGCACAAAATCGATACAAAACACGATCGCATAAAAGGTGAAAAAAACGTGTGACGTGTGACGGGATGGAACATCACGTGATCGCTCTGAGCGAAATGGCTCGACCAACTTGCTTCGCGGATCTCGTTTTGTGCGGCAATAAACTGCTCCAATCGGTTACGGAAGGGTTGTGGAAAGACGTTTCACAGCTGTTTCAAAGACATTTAATTCATATCGCACAAAAGCGATACAAAACACGATCGCATAAAAGGTGAAAAAAACGTGTGACGTGGGACGGGATGGAACATCACGTGATCGCTCTGAGCGAATCAGTCTGGCGGCGGTAATGGAAACATCACGTGATCGCTCTGAGCGAATCAGCGAGCTGCTCTGGAACCGGCTGAGATTAGCGGGTACTTCGCTGAAATGCGCTGAGGTAAATATGAATAAAAAATATGGATTGTCAAATATTTTGAGTTCGGCCATGTTCGTCCTCCCAGGCCTCAATGGCCATGTCTATGTCAATATCAAGCACGTAAGCCTCTTCCGTTTAGGAGTCTATCGGTAACATTACACACACACACACTACACACACACACACACACACACACAACACACACACACACACACACACAACACACACACACACACACACAAACTGTGTTTTATATATATAGATTGCACTGCGTTAATTTAATTAATTCTAACTTTACAGTTCTCCAAGAAGCATCAATTGGGCCAAAATAATGGCAGCACACAGACACAGAAACAGATAGCTGAAACACGTTTTCTTGTTTGTCAACAGAGAAGATGGTAACAAGACGCTATAAACAACAAAACAATTCCTAACACACTATAGGCGCCACAGATCACACTCGTGCAACAAAACAATTGTAGGCGAGACTTCCCTTATCTGATGCACAGGGTGGACATCGGACACAAAATAGACCGCTTCGGGAACCAGATGTGATACGATAGCGACCAAGAGCTAAAACGAACACGATGAAGATTGTGTTGATGTGGAATGCCAGCGATGATCCACCTCCACCACGAGGCCTCGTAGGCCCCTTTTCCCCTTAAGCCAGGCCTCCTGAAGGTGCACTCTGTCCTCTTCCTCCATGCTCCACCAACACGGGGTGAACCCAGCTTCGGTCAATCCAAGAGACAAAGCCACACTTGGTCCACTCCAAAACTCCGTGATCAGCTTTTCCTGTCTTCCTTCCACACAAGGCTTTTGCGATCTCTCTCAACAATAAGGCAATCTTCTACTTTGTCTCCAGGTCTCTTGTGATCCTTCCTTCCACAAGTGTGGTCTCTCTCGTTCTTCTCCTCCTGGGCAGAGTTATCTGCTCTTGCCATCCTGCCCACAGGGGCGGTGCCGATAAAAAATAATTGCCAGCTGGCACTTCCATCTCCAGAGCACATTACGCCACCATGGCTGACACACATTGGCCAGACAGATCGTGATGGCCAGACAGATGATGTGTTTCTCTCATGAGAAGTTCTCTCCTAATAGTCCCGCCTACCATATGAGGTGTTCACGCCCACATAATAATGTTTACCCTGTCTATAAATTACATACGCTGCCTCCTCAGCATGACAACAGGTCCCTGTTACATGTCAATCTAACTGCTACTCGAAGCACACGGACTATACCTACACTTACCATGGTCTAACTATGGATCCCCCTCCCTTCAACATGGCAATACTTTGCACAACAGAGGATGCCTAGTCAGCGACTGCCTTTGGAGGCCAACTTAAAAGTGTGGATTGCTAAGACTTAAAAACAGTCATCATAATACAGTTAAAATCATGTTAAAGGATGAAGAGTATATTTATTATCTTATTGTTTCTCAAATTTTTATTTTACTAAACCTTCTCTCACCTTTCTGACCTCGTGCTTGAAGCAAAATCGATTGCATCTTTGTACTCCCCATGAGATCCTGCAGGGACCTTCCACCATTGCAGAAAGAGTTGTGGGTTAAGGGCTCTTAAACACATACAACTTTGTTTAATCGGGACTTCAGAGTTTCCAAGTAAACAGGATCTGTGCAATTTCACAAAACTCTTCTTCCTTTTACCTAACGTGGTCCCTTGTCACTGCTTTACTTTAAACAGGCTGCCATCGGAAAATAAACCTGACATTGGGTGATTGTATTTTGGTAATTTGTACATCAAAGTTCCTTAAAGAATCATGTGGTCTCATTTAGATAATTGGTTCTTTGGCATGCAAAACATTTGGGGTTTGGAACTTCTTTAATGTTACTGTCTCTTGTACCCCCAACCCCACTTCCCCTCCCACAACCCTTTTTCTTTCCTTTTCTGCCTTCCGCTGGACCGTGTGTCTATCCAGGGGTTATTACTTGTCTTCTCTATTCTCCGGAAGGTGGCGTGGGATTATGGACGCCTGGCCTTACTTAATGACAATGATCGGTAGGTAAACTGGCACTTCACAGTCGTTGTCCCATTCTCACATCTGTCCGAAAAAAAAAATGAAATAATTTTATTTTAGCAAAACAAATATTATATAAGCATAATATAACAATAGTATTCATACTGATGCCCAAATTTCATATATACATATATACATGTGACGTATGGAAAATTGGGGGAGGTGGATGAAATAGAGAAAAAAGAATGGTGGTGGTGTTGGGAGGTTGGCTAAGGAAAACTGAAGGAAGGATAGGAGGGGATATCGGTAAAGGAGGTAGAGAGATGCATTATAAAGTGCAAGTTTGGTCACCCAATCAAGATCGGGTTATTTAGACTTTAGTAAAGCATGAAGAAGATTGTTGTTAGCAAAGTTCAATAAAAAAATAAGCAAAGTCATAGGTAATTGAAAAAAGTGGAAAGGAGGAAAACGCACCAACTGCAGGGCAAAGGGACACTTGGAGGAAGAATGGGCGAGGGGAAGAAACACTCAGAAAAAAAAAAGTCTGATCCCCCAACTGAAAGTTATACATCTGTTTGAAAAATTAAGTCAAGAGTGCAACATGGTAATGACGGGCCAAATACTCACTATTTGTTTATACCAATCATTTTAAAATTCTGATGCATGGAGGAAACGAAAACTTTGTGATCAATGCAATGTACATTCTTTATGTAAATAACAAGTGCCATTTAAAATTACATGTTCATCATGTGTTGTTGTTTCCGGACGTCTCTTCCTGTCTCCAATCTGATTGGTTGCCTGGCATAGCAACGGCTCCTAAGGATTTCCTTAACTTTAAGGAAATCCTTATCCTGAAGGGTTTTTTATGCAACAGCACTTAAGGAAATCCCTAGCTAAGGAATTACAACGTACTTAAGGGAAATCTTTCCTTAAGGGGGAGTTTTATGCAACCGGACCAGCGGACCATTATCTTCAAGTATTTCCCATCCTCGTTAAGCAGCTTTGTGGGTCTACCAGTCTTGGGGGTTTGTCAATTACAGTTGATGTTTCTCTGTATTTGTTGATTGTGCTTTGGATACCACATCTTGAAAATTCAGTGATGCGAGCTATTTCATTTGATGTTTTCCCTTCTTTATGCAGAAACACAATTCTATGACAATCTCTTCTCGTTTTAGAAACTTCACAAAGTTTAGAAAATTCTGATCAATGTTAATTAAAGATTGCTAAATGACACACTTGGTTTCTTCTCACCCAAACTAAGGTGTATTCATGACAGTAAACATTATTATAATAGCAGAACACACTAATGGAAGATTTGAGTAAATTGTTGGTGCTCATACCATCAATACATTGTAACTTTTGAATTAGTAGGGGGACAGACCTGGAAAAAGTGATTTTTTAAAATACATCCAGGGGGGTAGAATCTGGAAACGAGGTGGAAATCATTCCTGGGTCCTTGGTGACTACAAAAGACTATGTTTCCACTTTGGCAAAGATATTGGGTCGCATTTGCGGCCTTTCTATGTATGGGCATGAAGATATGGAAATGTATTTCCAAAATGGGGTATAGATAGGAAAGATATTAGATTTCAAACCACATTTTTCAAACCATGACATATTTGGTATCTATATAAAGGGTATATATACCCACCTCTCTCACGGTTACATTTTTAAAAGTGTAATTTACTGGAATGTTGGGGGGGGGGGGGGGGAGGAGGTACACGGTATGAAACGTATGGACGCTACTAGAAATTTCAGGAAAGAAGTTGGAGATTGAAAGAGGTGGATTTAGGGTGTATTAACGGGGATTGAAAAGATCAAGGTTTTGGATGGAGGAAGATAATAGATGGTGGTGAACAGCTGTTTTAAAGATCTGGAGGAAGGAGTGGGATTGGAGACAGTGTGGGAGTTTGTTCCAGAGGTGGGAGAAAAGAGGAATGAAAGAGTGAAGGTGAGCAGAGAGTCTTGATTTTGGCAGTTTAACCATAAGAGGGTTGCTGGCAGATCTTGTGCGACCTGTAGGAATATTTGGTGGACAGAGCACAGAGAGAGCTGGGGGAGCAAGGCCGGAAAGGAGTCGGTAGAAGACAGACCACCAACCTGCCTGCGGTGAATGAGTGAAAGGCCCTTTGAGTTAGCTTCATCGTGGGAGATTCCAATGATTCGGAATGCTTTGGTTTCAACAGCGTGAAGCCGAGCTAGGTGTGAGGCAGGAGCACCGGCACAGAGGGGAGAGCAGTATTCCATTGAGCTGCGGATGAAAGCCTTGTATGTGGTGAGGAGCTCAGGTGTGCCAAGGAAGGACTTCGCACGACGGAGGATGCCCAGTCGGCGACTGGCTTTGGAGGCCAGTTTGGAAATGTGGTGTTCCTAGGAAAGATCATGGCAGATAGTGAGACCCAAAATTCGTCATCTTATTATTATCTTTTCATCTTATGATCTCAACGTGGAGATCTGACGTGGAGATCGGTTTCTGAGGTTTGGGACATGGAATGTAGGGACAATGACGGGGAGATCAGGAGAAGTGGTGGAAGTATTGGTCAGAAGAAGAGTGGACATATGTTGTGTGCAGGAGACGAGATGGAAGGGAAGTGGTGTTAGAATGGTGAAGGGAAGGCAGGGACAGAAATACAAGTTTGTGTGGCAAGGGTGCCCGCAGGGCGTGAATGGTGTTGGTGTCCTGTTTTCTGAGGAGTTTGGAGACAGTGTGGTGAGTGTGACTGGAGTGAGTGATAGGTTGATGATGGTGAAAATGATGATTGGAAAGCTCTTGGTGAACGTCATCTTGGGATATGCTACGCAGGCTGGTCGGACGAATGAAGAGAAGGACAAGTTCTGGTGTGCGATAGAGAAGCTGATGGAAAACGTGAAAGATGAGGAAGTTGTTGTGGTTGGAGGAGACCTGAATGGACATGTAGGAAGGAGTATGGATGGTTTTGAGGGAGTTCATGGGAGTTACGGATATGGTGTGAGAAATGGAGAAGGTGAAAGGATTTTGGAGTTTGCTGATGGAGCTGATTTGTTGATTTGTAATACTCAGTTCCAGAAAGAGGATAATAAGCTTGTTACATACACGTCAGGTGGGTCGACAACAACCGTTGACTACCTGCTGGTGCGTAGGCGAGATAGGGGGCACCTCCGGGACACAAAGGTGATCCCGGGGGAGGAGGCTGTGACACAGCACCACTTAGTTGTCTGCGACATAAGGGTGAATGGTGCGAGGAGAGCTCGGCGGGAGTAGTACCAACTGAGAATGAAGGTGTGGAGGTTGAAAGAGGTGAAAGTGAGGGAGGCATTAAAAGAGAGGCTGAGTATGGTAGAGGATGATGTGGTTGAGCTTGAAAGTGGCTGGATGTCAATGAAAGATAGTTTGTTGGGAGCCGTTGGTGAGGAATGTGGATGGACAAAAGGACCACCGAGGCACTCGGAAATATGGTGGTGGGATGATGAAGTTGGAAAGAAGATTGACGAGAAGAGGAAGAAGTTCAAGGAGTGGCAGAAGGCGAAGGGTATGGGGGCAGAAAAGGCAGAGCATGAAAGTTATAAGGCAGCCAAGAAGGCTGCAAAGAAAGAGGTAGCAAAGGCACAGGAGGCATGTAGGAAAATGTTCGGAGAACGCGTGGATTCGGAAGAGGGTCAGAGAGCGGTATTCAGGATTGCAAAGCAGATAGCGAAAGAGAGGTGTGATGTGATGGTGGTGAGTTGCTTGAAGGATCAAGTGGGACAAATCGTTGTGGACCCAGATGGAATTAAAAGAAGATGGAAGAGATATATGGAAATGCTGTTGAATGCAGAGAATGAATGGGATGGCAACATAGAGGAACCCAGTTTTAGGACCGGCAGAGAAGATAACCAAGAAGGAAGTTGAGGAAGCGATAAAAGCAATGAAGAGTAGAAAAGCGGGAGGGCCAACGGGAGTTGTGGGAGATATGTTGAAGGCAGCGGGAAATTGGGGTGTGAAGAGAATGACAGAGATCTGCAATCTGGTGGTGAAAGAAGGCCGCATTCCAGTGGATTGGGAACTGAGTACCCTCGTCCCTCTATGTTGCCATCCCATTCATTCTCTGCATTCAACAGCATTTCCATATATCTCTTCCATCTTCTTTTAATTCCATCTGGGTCCACAACGATTTGTCCCACTTGATCCTTCAAGCAACTCACCACCATCACATCACACCTCTCTTTCGCTATCTGCTTTGCAATCCTGAATACCGCTCTCTGACCCTCTTCCGAATCCACGCGTTCTCCGAACATTTTCCTACATGCCTCCTGTGCCTTTGCTACCTCTTTCTTTGCAGCCTTCTTGGCTGCCTTATAACTTTCATGCTCTGCCTTTTTTGCCCCCATACCCTTCGCCTTCTGCCACTCCTTGAACTTCTTCCTCTTCTCGTAAGGACGGGACGAGGGTACTCAGTTCCCAATCCACTGGAATGCGGCCTTCTTTCACCACCAGATTGCATAGAGGAACCCAGTTTTAGGACCGGCAGAGAAGATAACCAAGAAGGAAGTTGAGGAAGCGATAAAAGCAATGAAGAGTAGAAAAGCGGGAGGGCCAACGGGAGTTGTGGGAGATATGTTGAAGGCAGCGGGAAATTGGGGTGTGAAGAGAATGACAGAGATCTGCAATCTGGTGGTGAAAGAAGGCCGCATTCCAGTGGATTGGGAACTGAGTACCCTCGTCCCTCTATACAAGGGGAATGGTGACTCTCTGGACTGTGGCTCGTATCGAGCGATAAAGTTATTGGAGCATGGAATAAAGGTATTGGAAAGGGTGTTGGAGAGGAGGATAAGGAAGAAAGTGAAGATTGACGAAATGCCGTTTGGATTTATGCCAGAAAGAGGAACGACAGACGCACTTTTTATTGTGAGGCAGTTGCAGAAGAAGTATATGGAGAAGAGGAAGAAGTTGTTTCTTGGGTTTGTTGATCTGGAGAAAGCATTCGATAGGGTTCCACGTGAAGTAGTGACATGGGCATTGAGGAAGTTTGGAGTGGAGGAATGGTTGATCAGAATAGTGATGGCTATGTACAAAAGAGCGCGCACAGCTGTAAGGACAAAGGACGGGAACAGTGGTGAGTTTGAGGTGAAGGTGGGAGTGCATCAGGGGTCGGTACTAAGTCCACTCCTATTTGTAGTTGTCATGGAGGTGCTGGCTCAGAAAGTAAAGGAGGGTTTACCGTGGGAGTTGTTGTATGCAGATGATCTGGTGTTGATTGCAGAAAGTATGGATGGACTGAAGGAGAAGATGAACAAGTGGAAGGAATGCATGGAGACGAAAGGTCTGAAGGTGAACATCGGAAAAACGAAGGTGATGGCAAGTGGTAAAGCATGTGGTGAGGTGGAAAGAACTGGGAAGTGGCCGTGTGCTGTGTGCAGGAAGGGTGTCAGAGTGAATTCCATTCAATGTACAATGTGCACTGAGTGGGTTTATCAAAAATGTAGTGATTTGAGAGGGTCATTAACCAGTGTGGCAGCTACATTCAAATGTAAGGTGTGCACAGATGGAGCTGCAGATGGAGGAAATGTTTGAGTTGGATCTTGGAGATGGCGTGAAGCTGGAAGGTGTGAAAACATTTTGTTACCTAGGAGACATGCTGAATGGGGAAGGTGGATCAGACTCGGCAACAGTTGCTCGAGTGAGATGTGCATGGAAGAAGTTTCGGGAACTGAGTGGCCTGCTGACGAGGAGGGGAGTGTCGTTGAAGCTGAAGGGAAAGGTGTATGCTGCATGTGTGAGAAGTGTTGTGATTTATGGGAGTGAGACATGGGTAAGGAACGTAGAGCAGCAACGATGGCTGGAAAGGGTGGAAATGCGAATGGTTCGACGGATGTGTGGAGTATCGTTGAGAGAGAGGAAGACAAATGATGAATTGCGAAAGATGATGGGGATAGAGCCTGTGATGGATGCTGTGAAGAGAAACAGGTTGAGATGGTTTGGTCATGTGTTGAGGAAGGATGAAAGTGACTGGTTGAGAAGAGTGATGGAAATGAATGTAGAAGGAAGTAGAGGACAGGGAAGACCGAGAAAGACTTGGCTAAAGATGGTCGAAGAAGAAATGTGGGCAAGGGGGTTAACAAGGGGAGATGCAGAAAATAGGGCAAAATGGAGAACATTGTCATGGGGACCGCAAGGCTAACCCCCGCTCTTGCAGGGAAAATGGCCTTAAAATGACTGTTGTTGTTGTTGTTGTTGTTGTTGTATCTTATGATCTCAAATCCAGATTACTTGAGTATATAGCAATAATAACAAATTTGACCTCACTGTTCCAACACATATGGAGGGCACTGTAGTTTAAAAGGTCAATTTGAGGTCAAAAGTCACACCAAATACCATAGACTTTAAGTCATACCAAAGACTTTAAAAATTGCACGTTCTGCTTCCTTGCTTGATGTTCAGCATTTTAAAGGATAGAGCACAAACAATCCCTATCGGTTGGCATCCATGGGGATGAGAAAATACCCCACTGAGCATGGTGAGAAAAGCGTAGCCATTGTTATGACGTTGCTGGTACCCAGAGTATGCCGGGAAGTGACGGTAGTGACGGCACGTCCCCTAAGCTCAGTGGCTGAGTTGTGTTTGTCGTGTGTGTGTGTGTGTGTGTGTGTGTGTGTGTGTGTGTGTGTGTGTGTGTGTGTGTGTGTGTGTGTGTGTGTGTGTGTGTGTGTGTGTGTGTGTCACAATATGTCGAAAACGGCTAAGAAAATAATGTCTTGCTCAGGATTCCCTCATAACTAACACAATGTACAAAAATATGAGTCTTACTGTCTTGTGTTGAATTTGTATTCATATAAATTGAAGGATTGCATTCATAATGTAAACGTATTGTCGTACGTCTACCCTGTAGTGAACACCGCAGGGCGACAGATGACCAAAGGAGCTTTAACTCCAAGGCGTTCAATCAATGGCGGACCTTTACACGCGAGGGAAAGGAGAATGACGAACTTACCTGGACGGCTTCGCATCTGTGACAATTAACTCAAACCAACACGGAATTAAAATGTACAAAAATACCGGCTTTATTGAAGAAATGTCGGTAACAAAATAAAACACACGGCAAAACTATTATTCCGAAATGCGAAAAATTCGCGCAAACCACAAAGAGGCAGATACAAGGATAGTCCTCCATGCTAAGGATCCACCGCTATCGGGATATCAGCAAACTGTCGTAGCGTGCCATGACACTGACGTCCTTGTCCTTCTCCTAGCCAGTCGTCATGCCTTTTCCTGAGAAAGCGTGGATGAAAACTGGCACCAAACAGGAACCCAACTCCATATCCGTCCATCTTGTACAGTGTTGAGAAGAGGTTCACTCAAATATCTTGGCATATCACGCCGTAACAGGATGTGACACTACTTGTCAGTTTTCCGGAACTTGGAAGAGATCGTCTTGGAAAATATTCCATGAAAATCTGTATTTCCTAGATGGTCTTGGCAAAGATCTGAAGCCAGATGAAACAGTTCTTTCAGAAGCAGAAAAATTTGTCTGTAAATTGTATGTTCCTTCAACAGAAGTTAGCTCTATCTATGCTATCCATGTTCTCTGTTTTAAAAGACAAAGATTAACCTAGAAAATCTCCCCAAATGATGCCTTGGTACAGCACTTACAAAGAGCTCACTATCTGACCCTGGTTTGGAGGCAGTGTACGGTGCCGGAACCAGAATCACCGCCCATCACAGAAAGCGGTTGGAAAATTAAGGACAACATTCTGCAACCATTGTTAACTACAAAGGAATCTGTTTCAAGCAGTGTCTTCAGCTTAGGACATGTGGCTGCAAGCAGTCGTAAGCTCCTTGCCAGTCTGGAAGATGCAATTGCACAAAACGTAGTTTGCGGTGCATCCCAAGCTGTGTCTGTGCTGGGACGTCTTGCCATAATCCAGAGAACATTCCCCAAGACATTGAATAACGCGTTACTGTTGTGTACTAATTGTCTCTGTTAGGTTTTTATAGGTTGGTTTGATGTCAAACAAGACGTGCTCTGGTGCCAAACACTTTTGAAGATTTATCAAACGCGTTTGAACTTGCGCGTTTATGACTTAAAATAAAAAAAGGATTTTGTATTTGTATAATATCATACACTTGGTCATGCTGGAAATGGAAAAGCCTGGTGCTTAATGGTTTCGGTGGTAGGCTTAAAATCTTAGGGTCTTGAGTTTGAGCCCCTGTCGTTCCGTTGAAATAGCACCAGGTGGGTTGACTCAGTCTGTCATCCCTCCGGGGTCGGCAAAATGAGTGCCAGCTTTCTGGGAACAGGGGGCACTGCATCAGCGGCACAGCTGCGCTTCCAGAAATGATGCAGCCAGCAACCACAGGCTGCATACAAAACATGAACATCTGGAAATGAAAGAACTTCAAGATGATGGTTGATGCGCTCATGATTTGTTGGGATGCCTGCTGCAGGTTTTATGTGGTGGACTCATTACCAAATGGTCTTGAATATGAGTTTGTGGTTTGCATTTGCCTAACAATTTCTTCTTACTTTGGATGCAACTGCACAAAATGCTTTGAAGAGCACACAACTTGACCTTCAATGATTATATGTGCTTTGACTATGTTGACATTTCTTTAAAATGTGCTCTCCAAACCCAGAATAGAACAATTCAACTAGCAGAGGGAAATTTGTTTTTTTTTTGTCATTTTAAAAATATCAGGCACAGGATCCATGATTTTATGTTGGTGGGGGCAGGGGGCAGCACAAAAAACAAAAACAAATCAATTCCTTTGACATATTGAACAACGCTTGACATGGAAGCGACCTTCAGAAATACGGTTTTGCCATCTGCTGAACATTTGCCTTCGTCATCATCTCGACTATGTGAATCACTTATAACAAAACTTTTTCTCCAACACATTTGATGCCTATTGTATACCCTGGAGAATTTCCCACTGTCAAAAAGCATGTTCTTGGGTCTTGGAAACACGGACTGAGTGCTGAATTCAAACAGAATGATAGGTACTCTGGATTATCTGATATTTGGGATACCATTATCTACTTGGGATACCATGAATGGTGAGGAGAAAATAAGCATCTCCGATGACAAATGATTCCGCTAATTCGTTAATCGTCAATTATCCACCTTGCGAACAAACTAATGGTACACATCAGTTCCATGCTGAACGCCACTTTCAACATCAGCTGTGGTCTGAGGAATATATCGGGTGACCCCACAAAACCACATCATCGGCTGTATACACCTCGATACATGTGAAAAACGATAGCTTTTGATGGGAGGGTAGGGCGTTTAGGGGTGGGTAGGGTGTGCTTTCTATCATGTGTGCCCCCCCCCCCCCCCTGCATCTGCCGCTGATTATTGTTACGTTTGTGGGGGTAGACATTGATTACCTTAGAGACAGGTAGAATTGTATAGGTAGTGTGCTCCGACTGTCGTGAAGAAGAAGAAGCCCCATGTACATAAGTAGGAAATTCGTGTAGACCGGATGTCATGTAAGCGCTTATCTTCGTTCCCATCACGAGGGGTGGGGTTATGTTAATTAGTTAGGGATTATGGGTAATACATCCCCTGTATGTAATGGCATCTGTTATTTTTCCTCTGTTCCTTATGACAACGCAGCATACACACAAAGCCAAGAAATCGCGCATTTATAACACTAAATAAAACCAACCGGAACAAGACATTGAACAATACACCTGGCTCTGCCAGCAGCCACATCACCACATCAAGCAGGCAGATCCGGGAGGCCACGCCCCGAAGAGCAATTGGTCAGGACACCAAGAGCTATGAGATGGCACTAGCTGATAGGAGCGGACACGCAGACATCGTCGGATTATGTCGAAGCCTTGAGTACAAAGGAGTTTGAGGGCGGACATTTCTCTCATTTTTCTGGGATTTGGTGGCGAACGGTCGTTTCCCGACATTTTGTCTCTTTGGTTCGATTGCTCTCTCCGGGCTGGCCTCCATAGCAAACGGTCACATATATGGTGCGCTCTTGAGCGAGGGACATTCATTGAGGAAGGTCTCGATTTTATATCTCTCTCTGCTTTGGGATTTCACAACAAACGGACAAAGTTCACGAGCACTCTTGGCTTTCTCCCGGCTTGTGGACCAGAGGTGAACGGTCACCGATAAGCTCTTGCGTTGGAACCTTGATGCCATGCAGCCACAGTTCATAGTGCTCTTGCGCTGAGAGAGTTGAGTGCTGGTGAGGCTGATGATGAGGACGAGCGTGGCTGAGTGAACGAGGGCGCGCTGTGGCTTACTTCCCTCCAGGGCCTGTGCGGCGTCCGGATTGCGCGCTCGGGGCCTGTACGATTCCCGACGGGATTCAGGAGCCGCTCAGAGCTAAGTGACCACACACACACATTTTTTTACTTTCGTTCTTTTATATTTCCCCCTTGTGTTGTATACGGGTCTGTATGGGGACGTCCCATTTAGGAATAATAGTTTTGCCGTGTGTTTTATTTTGTTACCGACATTTCTTCAATGAAGCCGGTATTTTTGTACATTTTAATTCCGTGTTGGTTTGAGTTAATTGTCGCAGGTGTGAAGACGTCTGGTGGAAGCCGATCAGGTAAGTTCGTCATTCTCCTTTCCCTCGCGTGTAAAGGTCTGCCATTGATTGAACGCCTTGGAGTTAAAGCTCCTTTGGTCATCTGTCGCCTTGCGGTGTTCACTACAGGGTAGACATATGACAATATGTTTACATTATTAATGCAATTCTTCAATTTATATGAATACAAATTAAACACAAGACAGTAAGACTCATATTTTTGTACATTGTGTTAGTTAGGAGGGAATCCTGAGCAAGACATTATTTTCTTTGCCGTTTTCGACATATTGTGACAAACACACATACACACACACACACACACACACACACACACACACACACACACACACACACACACACACACACGAGACAAACACAACTCAGCCACTGAGCTTAGGGGACGTGCCGTCACTACCGTCACTTCCCGGCATACTCTGGGTACCAGCAACGTCATAACAATGGCTACGCTTTTCTCACCATGCTCAGTGGGGCATTTTCTCATCCCCATGGATGCCAACTGATAGGGATTGTTTGTGCTCTATCCTTTAAAATGCTGAACATCAAGCAAGGAAGCAGAACGTACAATTTTTTAAGTCTTTGGTATGACTTAAAGTCTACGGTATTTGGTGTGACGTTTGACCTCAAATTGACCTTTTAAACTACAGTGCCCTCCTCCATACGTGTTGGAACAATGAAGTCAAATTTGGTATTATTGCTATATACTCAATAAATTTGGATTTGAGATTAAAAGATGAATATGAGGCAAGAGTACAGAAGGTCAGCTTTTATTTATTGGTATTCATATCCATATCCATATATGTAGAACAATAGCACTTTTTATGTTCATTCCCCCCATTTTAGCAAAGCATAAGTATTGGAACAGATTAACTTAAAGTAAGTTAAAATAGTATAATAGTTAGTATTTGGTTGCATATTCCTTGCATGTAATAACTGCATCGAGTCTGTCACCCAATGGCATCACCAAACTCTTGGTATCTTCCTTTGAGATGCTTTGCCAAGCCTTTACTGCTGAGGCTGCTGAGGCCTGTGCGACTCCCATGAGGAGCAAATGCGTGCCACTGCTTTCTCCCTGTGTCACACAAAGAATTTGCAGAGGCCGATGGAATGTGAGATTTAAACAAGACGAGTAGTGAGCAGCTGTCAAAGCTTTAGGCAACCACATGGGGAAATATCAAATTTACATTATACAATGGAAAACAATGGCTTTTCTGTAAGGAGGGATGAAAATGTAGGCAATCATAGGTCACATCATTGATTCGGAGGATGGTACGGGGTTGTGAACAAAATGGCGGACCGACAAAACAGCAAGGCCTTGATATCTCAGATACGCTTTAACAAAACTATGGCAATGTTTCTGAATTTACTTTCCAAATTTGAAATGTAATTTTATCTTTATCACAAAGCTGGATTGGGTGTATATTGAGATGCTGTCATTGAGTTGTCTAGTCAATGGCCAAAAACTCAAAGGGATCAAAGATCACTAAAACGGACTATGGTAGTGCTGTGCCAGCATGGGGAACTGAATCTTGGCACGGGGCACTGCATCTTGGAACGCGCCATCCTTCGGAAGAGCATTCCAAAGCCGGCTAGTAGGCCCTACCTCTCATCCAGGTCGGGAGGAAAACGATCCCATACGATCTTCAAAAACAAGTCGACCATTGTGTTGTGTTCTGACATCGTTTTCATGATTTGGGCTATAACTGCACACCGTGTAGTCCCATGGGAGTTCTGTGATGTGGATATGGCAAAGCATGATGGGCCAAATGGCCACCTTTGTTGGCACAGCTTTTGCTCTCAGTACGGTGTTCATAACCAAGAGTGTACGAATATCTCTGTTATGAAGAGGTGTGTTGTAATATTTCAACTTGGGCCATAGATATTTCCATCATCCATTTAAAGAAAAAAAATCACATTTTGATATTAAATTGATTGACTTATACGTACATGTAGGCACACACACACACACACACACACACACACACACACACACACACACACACACACACACACACACACACACACACACACACACACACACACACACACACACACACATACATACATACATACATCCATACTGTTACGGATTCGGCCCTTCCGTGGTTGTGGTTTTCATCCACTTGAAACGTTTCGGGTTATGTATTATTATTATTATTATTATTATTGGGGTTTGAAGGAAACGGCGATTATGGTTATTGTTGTTTAAGGGAAATTGTTATTGTGGTTAAAAGGTTAAAATCGCTCATGGAAAAAACGAGACAGGAAACAGGATCGAGCACCGGAAGACGAGGAGAGAGAAGAAGAAGAAGGCGTGAGGAAGAAGGGGAAAGACGCGTGTCTTAAAGCTCCGTACCGAGCGTGGTCGAGCGAACGTCGCAAGTGAACTTTGAGTCCGTGAAAGGAATTTCGTGCGATTGGTGTTATCGCGGGAGTATTGAAAAACCAGCATAGCCAGGGGTATAGGCGTGAGGTTCCGGAGAATCCTCACCTAGAGGCTTCGGTGGTCTGCCGGGGATGGGTGTGCACTAAAGCGGCGTTTGAAGATTACACTGCGGTTCGCTGATTGAACGGTGAATGTGCATGTCTGGATCGCGTCTTTGGGATTTCTCTTTCCACCGCCAGTTTGCAGTTGGTTGGGACCACGTGACGGTCCCCACCTTGCCTACACCTCCTTACTCGCCTCATCGCCTCTTCGCCTCATCGCCTCTTCGCGGGGATCTCCTTGAGTTATAGAGACATTGAGGAGTGTTCTGTTCCATACACTGGGAGCGCAGTGAGTTATGTGACTTTAGTGGTGGTACCACCTTACGATATATTGATTGTATGGTTGATTGCTATCAGTGTTGTATCGTTATTCCTGTGTGATTTTTTAATACATTATTGGTTTGTTGATAACTCTTGGTGTGGTTTCCATATTGATTTCGACACGGGATAACATATTTTGCTGCCGTTGCTCCTCCCGGGGTTCGGAGGTATACCGAGACCAGGAGGTCGGGGAGGAACACGTAACAGAAATTGGGGGCTCGTCAAATTGACTCGTGGGCTCGAAATTGGGTCTTCATCCGGGATCAAAAATTCCCTAAATTTAGACCGGGAAAGAATTCCCTAACATTCCCAGAATTCCCAAATTTGGAACTTTTTCCAACATTCCCAAATTTTTCCCAAAATTTTTTTTTATTTTTAAAATTTCTTGTGTGAAGGTTAACAGGTGGTAACAATAGTCACCATGGAGTTTGATGCAGAGAAGTTTGCAGCGACCCCTAGTGAGGCACAGTTCAGAGCGTTACTAAAATCGGACCTCTTGGTATTGTCCAGACATTTTAGCTTGGAGGTCCGAACGAATATGAGGAAAGCAGAGATGCAGAGATTGGTGATAGAATCTCTGGTGGGACAAGGAACGTGGGAAGAGGGAGCCTTGGATTGGTTACCCGAGGAACAAGAAAATGTGGAGCTCCGGAAACTGGAGATGCAATTGCAGAGTCAGGAAAGGTTAAAAGCAGAGGAAAGGAAAGCAGAAAAGGAAAGAGCAGAAGTTGAACGAGACCTCCAGGAAAGGTTATAAGAGAAACAAGAAGAGGAAAGGAGAGTTGAAAGGGAACTCGAAGAAAGAAGAGAAGAGAAAAAAGCAGAGGAAAAGAGAGCTGCAAGGGAACTCGAAGCAGAGAAGAGAAAAGCCGAAAGGGAGGTAAAGGAACGTGAAATGGCGCTTCAGCAGGAAATTAAACTCAAGGAGCTGGATTTAATGAAAGAACGGGGAGAGGTACCATCCATGCCGACTGGTTCGACACCTAGTCAGAACACCTGGGATGTTGGCAGAAATGTGAGGCTGGTTCCACCCTTCAATGAAAAAAGGTAGCCAATTTTTTTTCACACTTTGACAAAATGGCTCAACTGCTAAAATGGCCTGAGGAGTCCTGGACCATGTTAGTGCAAAGTGTTCTGGTGGGTAAAGCGCAAGATATTTATTCGGCTTTACCGATTGACCAATGTGCAAATTATGAGATAGTGAAGAAAACCATTCTCAAAGCCTATGAATTGGTCCCTGAAGCTTACCGGCAAAAATTCTGGAATGCCAGGAAGAGGGAGAGTGAGACCCATGTGGAGTTTGCCAGAATGAAACAAACCATGTTTGAGAGGTGGTGTGATTCAAAAGGGGTTGGGAAAGACTTCGAACTATTGCGACAATTGATCCTGCTGGAGGAATTCCAACAGTGTGTCCACGAGGACATTCAAGTACATCTGGAGGAAAGGAAAGTACCAAAGCTGTATGAGGCAGCAACCATGGCAGATGACTATGCCTTAACACACAGGATGGGGTTCCACAAACCTAACATCTCGCCTGGACTTAGACAGGGGAGCAATGGTCCATCCGGGGCGGAGAACGAAAATTCATGGGGGCGGCCTCGAGATGACTATGAGGACCACTCTGATACCACGACTTCTAGAAATCAGAAGACTGTGGTTCCAAGACAGACCTATCTTCCGGGGGGCTCGAGGCAGACCACGAGGTTCTCCTCCGGGCCGACTTGCGCTTTTTGCCATAAACCTGGACACTTGATGTCCCACTGCTATGCTCTGGAAAAGGAAAATCAGGAGCGGAGTCCGACTAGTACAACTCCGAATGCAATGGCAAATGTGAGAAATCGCCCTCAAAAGGGTTACCAACCATTTATTTCAGAGGGGTTGGTGTCACTGGATGGAGACCCGACTAACCGGAGACCTGTTAGGGTATTGAGGGACACAGGAGCACATCAATCGTTAATGCTTGAAGGCATCTTGCCATTGTCAGAGGAGACGGCAACTGGTGATAGTGTTCGTTTACAGGGGATTGGTGGCTGTGTTAGAGCTCCACTTCATGTCATCCATTTGGGGTCCGATTTGGTGTCAGGACCGGTCACCTTAGGTTTACAAGCCACTCTTCCTGTAGAGGGATTATCTTTTGTTATCGGGAATGATTTGGCCGGTGGTCAAGTTTCTGGTAACCCGATGGCTGGTAAAAAGCCCAGTAGGGAAAATAACACCACACCAGTTAGGGATGGCGGCAAATTTGGCAAGATATTTGTAGGTGGACTGAACTTCAAAACAAAGGAAGAAGTTCTGACCTCTGTCTTCAGCAAATATGGATCGCTTTTGGAAGTGCAGCTGGTAAAAGACCGGGAAACGCAAAAGTCAAGAGGGTTTGGCTTTGTCACGTTTGAAAGCACAAAGGACGCCAAAGAGGCAGAGAAGACTTGGAATGGTAAGGATTTGGAGGGTCGGACCATAGCCGTAGAGAAGGCAGGCCGTAGGCGTCGAGGGAGCTACAGAAGAGGGAAACGTGGCGGTAGTTTTGGTGGTGGCCGCAGTCAATATTACTACGGAGGCTCCCAGAGTTACGGCAGCTCCCGAAGGAATGATAATCAGGGTAGTGGCTGAGAAGGAGACCGCTATTTACGTGACGACAGTGACAAGCGGTCCACCCGTGATTATTACGAAAGTTAGAAAGAGTTGAAGCACTGAATGCTGCGGAGCAGCCGAGCCAAAATTCCTACACGGATTAACCGTGAACGCCATGTTCCTAAAGGCGTCCATGTAGTGAACTTCCCTACACGGATTAACCGTGAACTCCACGTTCCTAAAGGCGTCCATGTAGTGAACTTCCCTACACAGATTAACCGTGAACGCCACGTTCCTAAAGGCATCCATGTAGTGAACTTCCCTACATGGACTAACCGTGAACTTTACGTTCCTAAAGGCGTCCATGTAGTGAATACTTCCAGGGCTCACCACCCAACCACCATGGAACCTGGCTTTCAGCTCGGCCTCCCGGGGAAAGTGCTATAGATTTTCTGACCTTTGGGTTTTTGATCACAACCCCTTAACCTTCATTCAAAAGAAAGGAAAAGTAAAATCAGAGGGGGAGGAGATGGAGTTTGGCTTTGCAGGAGTCCAATTGGGAAATTGAACATGTAAAGGGCAGGGACAATGTCGTGGCTGACGCTTTGTCCAGAGTCAATTAACTTTGGAAATCTCTGTGGGTTGTTCGAAGTTTTGTTGCTTTATTTTTGGGAAATATTGATTATTGTGGTTCACGGGAATTGATGATTTGGGTTGTGAGTTTACTTTTGTTGGTTTCAAGAGTTTGCCTGCAAGGAAAGTTTTCGCGGTGTTCAAACTTTCTTTCTTGAGGGGGGGGAAGTGTTACGGATTCGGTCCTTCTGTGGTTGTGGTTTTGATCCACTTGAAACATTTCGGGTTATGTATTATTATTATTATTATTATTGGGGTTTGAAGGAAACGGCGATTATGGTTATTGTTGTTTAAGGGAAATGGTTATTGTGGTTAAAAGGTTAAAAGCGCTCATGGAAAAAACGAGACAGGAAACAGGATCGAGCACCGGAAGACGAGGAGAGAGAAGAAGAAGAAGGCGTGAGGAAGAACGGGAAAGACGCGTGTCTTAAAGCTCCGTACCGAGCGTGGTCGAGCGAACGTCGCAAGTGAACTTTGAGTCCGTGAAAGGAATTTCGTGCGATTGGTGTTGTCGCGGGAGTATTGAAAAACCTGCATAGCCAGGTATAGGCGTGAGGTTCCGGAGAATCCTCGTCTAGAGGCTTCGGCTCGAGTAAGAGTCGGCCGCCATTTTGACCCTCGCGCGTCGTTCACTGGAAAAAGTTTTTGCCACGTCAGCTGGTCTCACCCTCCGGTGGTCTGCCGGGGATGGGTGTGCACTAAAGCGGCGTTTGAAGATTACACTGCGGTTCGCTGGTTGAACGGTGAATGTGCACGTCTGGATCGCGTCTTTGGGATTTCTCTTTCCACCGCCAGTTTGCGGTTGGTTGGGACCACGTGACGGTCCCCGCCTTGCCTACACCTCCTTACTCGCCTCATCGCCTGTTCGCCTCTTCGCCTCATCGCCTCTTCACGGGGATCGCCTTTGGGTTATAGAGACATTGAGGAGTGTTCTGTTGCATTCACTGGGAGCGCAGCGAGTTATGTGACTTTCGTGGTGGTACCACCTTAAGATATATTGATTGTATGGTTGATTGCTATTAGTGTTGTATCGTGATTCCTGTGTGGTTTTCAATACATTATTGGTTTGTTGATAACTCTTGGTGTGGTTTCCATATTGATTTCGCCACGAGATAACATATTTTGCTGCCGTGGCTCCTCCCGGGGTTCGGAGGTGTACCGAGACCAGGAGGTCGGGGAGGAACACGGAGCAATACACATATGCATACCTGTTACAATTTCATATCAGAAGATATCCTCTACAAAGATAAAACAATTACCTTGGGAATGGAATTTTGTTTTTGTTTTTATGTAAGAGGAAGAAGATTGGTGGTTCAGCACAAGGCCCAGCAGCCTTTTCACAGTGATTATCACAGAATAATTATCAGCGACCGCCCAGGCACGACTGCAAAATAATGTTCTGCTCAGACAGACAATGCCCTCTGTTTATTTGAAATGTCAAGCTCCAGCCAAGAAGAGAGGCACTGCAGCCAGATGTGCGAGCACGATTTCCACACAACCATTTTAGTAAGACACCGGCTATTGCAGCTGAAGAGGGTAATCTTAATGGCTGCTGCTTACCCCCATGGCTGCTGAACTGCAATTTCTACACCCAAAAGCAGAAATGGTGGAGTGTGGAAATTGGTTCTTAGTTCAGCCACATCTTAGTCCAGGATCAATCCTCATCCCAGAAAATGGCTTGCCCACGAGCACCTGAACGATCTGTCAAGGATGTGTGCCTCTCCCATCGCTTCGTGATGAATAGGAATAGCAAAGAGTTTGAAGATGATGTTCCTGAACCAGAAAAATGTAATGAGCCTTTCGTAGAAAATCAAAATGCCTCAATGGAATATTTTTTTGGGCAAACCTGGAAATTTGTTCCAGAAATTCTATGACGTGGCAGTTTCTCCGTCCATCTGTTAGCATTTTAAACTTCTATGAAACCGATGGTCGGATTTTCACAAAACTTGGCAGAAACGTTTGTCATGCCAGGCACTCTCAACTTTATTAGAGCAATCTCATAACTCGCGTTTTAAGTAAGTCCTCGCAAGGTCAATAGCGTTTGGCCATGATTATAAAAGGTAGGCAATTTCCATAATAATTAATGATTCACTTCCTCTCTTGGACACATTGAAAATGTATCAAAACCAGTCAGGCCTAGGTGAATCAAAGATTTATTATTACCAGCAAGTTGCCTGTGCCCACATTGGATTCTAAACGGGGTAGGGATGGAGATGGCCGAAATGCAAATGGTGTCTTCTGCCATCGAGCCGGCAAGCTGGGAGCAACAATTCTAATATATTGCGACATCTGATGCAATTTAAATGCTCTAATGGTGGCGAGGTGCTCCATTTGAAGCTATTTGGTCTATGTCTCTTTGATGATTAGGGTCATTAATAAAACTTATTTTGGTGTCAAAGCCAGTGAGTAATTGCAAATTCATAGTAGGATACAAGGAAAGGCCACAACCACCTGGAACAGCCTTCGACTAAATGATGGCGTACTCCAAGACAAAACGCCCTCTTGCCAACATTACATTGGTTATGTGTCTGATCCCAGATTAACATGACCAATTGACCTATCACTCTACCGCTGAATACCTTCTTTGTTGGATGATGAATGTTGGTAAGGAGGAAGGTGTGGGGTGTTCTCACTAATAGGTTCTGGGTAATGGTTCTTAAATGTGATGTGATTGACCTTGTAGATGTCACACGACCACAAATTGATTGTTCCGACTAGCACAATAGGCTTTTATGAAATGTGGACTGTTTTCCAACCACCTCCCTTTTTGTTGTTCTTCCTTTTTGTTTCAGGCCAATTGTTCAAGGACGCTGGAAAGACTACAATTAGTGAGTAATTACGCGCTCAAACCATAAACTACCACACTCACGTTGTTCCATCATACGCTGCCCGATTCCTGTTACTTGCCTTATTCTCTAATTCATCCAATGATTCTCAATGATATTCTGCATATCTGCGACATTATGTACGAGGCCAGGTTGGGTCACCTGATCAAGATCGGGTTATTTAGACTTTACGACACCATCGAGAAGATTGATGTCTGAAAGCTGTAGCAACCAGAGAGTTCATGGAACACTTCATCCCATGTATTTTTGAGAAAAGGACATGGGAAGTGTCTTTTAAACTCTTGCTTTGGGTTTCTGAGCACAATCTATATTTCTTAAGAGGCGCAATTTTGTATGAATCTCGATACAATTTTGTATGAATCTCGATACAATTTTGTATGAATCTCGATATTCCCTAGTGCTGAGAGTGCGAGCGACAAACCTAATTGGTCGAGATGACGTAAAATGGCGTAATATTTTGTCCACGTTGTGCTAAACTGGAGGTTTTTGAAGTGTCAACCAGGTGAGTTGTGTTCAAGTATACAATTACATTAAAATAAATAAATAATTTAAAGTCTGTAGGAAAAAACAAAACACTTTTTTTTGGAAGTTTATCGCCGTTGATGCACTGTCTTTTACACCAACTTATTTAACACACTTCATTAGTTATTCGTGCCTGTTGTTTGTGTCTTTTATGACATCCCTAAATACTGTAAGTTTCCTGTTTGGAATGATTTTCAATTTTGTTTGATTTCCAGACAGACAGAGTAAATAAATTACTGTACTCATCTCTGAGCATGCACACTCGGGCCGAGATTCCGAGCTAAACTATAGGTTTGTGTTTCCATTCATGTTCCTATTCATGTTCCGTTACCTCTTCTGCCATGTCCAAAATAAAACATTCAATTGAAATTTAGCAGTTCCTCGATCATAGACTGATGTCTGTAGACAGACAGAAGGACGGACAGACAGTGAACCAATTACTTAACCTCGCTTTGGGCTTCGGAAGTGGGATAAGAATTAACTCGGGAGTGCAACACGGAAGGGATGGGCCAAATAGTCTCATTTCCTTGTTGGAGGTCGTATAGGATCATGTGACGACTACTTACACTCAATGTAGTTCAGTGGCGACTGCAGGCCCTTTAAGTATTAATTTCCATTCTGCCTAAATGTTGTGCATTCAAAAATGATACCATAACGGAATTCTTAAATTCTTAAAATAATCCAAGAAACACTGTTTTTCACTATACAAGTACTGTGTGTGCATACAGTCACGTGAAAAAGTAAGTACACCCCATGTAAAGTTTTGACTTTTTCAACATATTTCAACATACAGCTATTTGATCTTCATTTCAACAATATTGATAGATAAAGGTGATACTGTAGCGGCTACCGCTGGGTTTTCACAATCGCCTTGCACCTATCAAGGACGCGGAGCGATCACCATGGCGGGCTCGTCCAGGACGCCCGGGCAGGCCCGCGCTCAACTTGCCAGGCCTCGGTCGGGACGCCCGGGCATGCCCGGGCAGGCTCGCCCTCAACTTGCCAGGACCCTGGGCCACGCCCCCTCTCGCCTTTCCTGGGCAAACGCTCCGGGATAATATGTATATATATTGCTGCCCGATAAACGGGCTTTTCAGAGTGCCTGAGTGTTTGGTTTGATTAAAGCAACTCGGATTAATTCCAGCTTTTTGTCGCGTCCATTCTTCCGATCGACGTGGAAGCCCCAGCTCCTTCATTGGTGACCTACCGACATGGACACGGCAGTCGCCCTTAAACTGCCTACCTTCTGGGAGGCTCACGCGGCGGTTTGGTTCGCACAGGCGGATTCCCTGTTCGCCCTGCGAGGCATCACGGCCGACGACACCCGCTTCCACCATGAGGTAGCAGCGCTCGGTTCGGCCACCGCGGCCCGCGCCCTGAGCCTCCTCGAGAGCCCGCCAGCCGCTGACAAATACGGCGCGATTAAGAAGCTTCTCCTCGACGCTTTCGCCCTCCCATCGGCGGAACGCGCACGGCGCCTGCTCGACCTGCCCGAGCTCGGCGACACGCGCCCTTCCGAGCGAATGGATTACATGCTTTCACTGCTCGGCGAGCACTCTCCGGCATTCCTGTTCCGGGAGCTGTTCCTCCGTCAGCTGCCTAACCCGGTATGCCTCGCCCTGGCAAGCACGACGATCACAGATCCCCGGGCCCTTGCCAGAGAAGCCGACAAGATCTCCGCCGCAGGACAGCGCATCGCAGCGGCGACATGGGACCCACCGCCGTCCGACGCAACACCCATGGCGCCCGAGCACCCGGCACGGTCGACGACCGAACTGCCGATGCAATTGGCGGCCGCTACACCGAGCCGACCACCTCCAGCACGACGACCGGGGCCTCCACCTGACCAAGCGTGGTGTTACTATCATGCCAGGTTCGGACAGAAGGCCCGGACATGCCGACCCCCGTGCACCTTCGGCAGGCCGGGAAACGGCCGGGCCGGCGTTCATTACCAGCCATGAGCGCCGGCCACACGGGCAACTTACTGTTCATCACGGATAAAGCGTCCGGACGGCGCTTCCTGTGCGACACCGGCGCCCAACTGAGCGTCATACCCGCCTCTGACCAGGACAGGCAATCCGCGGTTTGCGGCCCCTCCTTGGTTGCGGCCAACGGATCGACCATCCGCACCTTCGGCCCGCGCAACGTCACCCTCTGCTTCGGCGGCCAACGCTTTGCTTGGACGTTTGTAACCGCAAACGTGCCCATGGCTCTGCTAGGCGCCGACTTCCTCTGCGCACACGGACTGCTGGTGGATGTCCAACGGCGTCGTTTAATCAACGCCGAAACCTTCAGCTCCCTGGTATGCACATTGAGCAGCTCCGCGCCGACCGAGCTGGCATGCGCCGTCCCGGCGGCGAACGAGTTTGCTCGCCTGCTCACGGAGTTCCCGGCCCTCACGCAGCCGACGTTTTCGGCCGTCGCAGTACGGCATGGGATCGAGCACCACATACCAACCACGGGCCCGCCGGTCTACGCCAGGGCCCGCCGCCTCGACCCAGCCAAGCTCGCCTTGGCGAAGGCCGAATTCGACGCGTTGGAGCACCTCGGCATCGTGCGGCGCTCCGATAGCGCGTGGGCCTCGCCACTGCACATCGTGCCAAAGCCGGGGGGTGGATGGCGCCCGTGTGGCGACTACCGCCGTCTCAATGACGCTACCACCCCCGACAGGTACCCGATCCCGCATATCCAAGACTTCTCCGCCCGTCTGGCGGGACGGGTCATTTTATCGAAAATTGATCTCATACGGGGATATCACCAGGTACCTGTCAGGGCGGCCGACGTCCCTAAAACGGCAGTCATCACGCCGTTCGGCTTATTCGAATTCTTGCGGATGCCGTTTGGTCTCAAGAACGCGGCTCAGGCGTTCCAGCGCTTGATGGACGGCATGCTGCATGACCTGCCGTTCCTTTTTGTTTACCTGGACGACATCCTCGTCGCCAGCACGTCCCGGGCCGAGCACCTCCTCCACCTCCGAACACTGTTCGGGCGCCTCAGCGAGCACGGCCTCATCGTCAACCCGGCCAAATGCCACTTCGGCACGACGGCCGTTGATTTTTTGGGCCACCACATCACCAAGAACGGGGCCGTGCCGCTGCCAACCAAGGTCGAGGCCATCACCACGTTCCCGCGTCCCCGCACCATAAAGGCCCTGCAGGAATTCCTGGGAATGGTGAATTTTTATCACCGCTTCGTGCCCCGCGCTGCTCAACTCATGCGGCCCCTCTACGAAGCCCTCCGGGGCAAGCCGGCCAAGCACGACATCGCCTGGTCCGCAGCAATGGATGCGGCCTTCCAAAGCTCAAAGCGGGCCCTCGCCGACGCAACACTGCTCGCTCACCCGGTGCTCAACGCTCCCATCGCCCTCACCACGGATGCCTCCGACTACGCGGTGGGCGCCGTACATGAGCAATGGGTGAACGGGGTTTGGCAGCCACTCGCTTTTTTCAGCCGGCAGCTCCGGCCGAACGAGCTCAAATACAGCACGTTTGACCGGGAGCTCCTCGGTCTACACCTGGCCGTCCGCCATTTCCGCCACCTCCTGGAGGGCCGACCTTTCACGGCGTTCGTCGACCACAAGCCGTTGGTTTACGCCATGGCCAAGGTCACGGAGCCGTGGTCGGCCCGCCAACAGCGCCACCTCTCCGCCGTGTCGGAGTTTACCACGGACATCCGGCACGTCGCCTGCAAAAACAACGCCGTGGCCGACTGTCTTTCCCGGGCCAGCGCGAACGCGGTCCACCTGGGTGTGGACTTTGCGCTTATGGCGGCGGACCAAACCACCGACACCACGGTGCAAGCCCTCCGGGCGGCGGACACGGGCCTCCGCCTGGCCGACATCCCCTTCGCGGACACTGTCCTGCTCTGCGACGTCTCCCAAGGCCAGCCTCGCCCCATCGTGCCCGTCACCTGGCAACGCCGCATCTTCGCCTCCCTCCACGGCCTTTCCCACCCGGGCCGGAAAGCTTCCCAGAAGCTGGTGTCGGCGCGATTCGTCTGGCACGGCCTTCGTCGGGACGTCCACGATTGGACCAGCACCTGCACGGCCTGCCAACGGGCCAAGGTCCACCGACACACCCAGGCCCCGCTGGCACCTTTCACCGTGCCCGAACGACGTTTCGACCACGTCAACGTGGATCTGGTGGGCCCTCTCCCCCCGTCACGGGGGTTCACACACCTGCTCACCATGGTGGACAGGACCACCATGTGGCCGGAGGCCGTTCCCCTCGTCTCCACCACCACCGCCGACGTGGCGCAGGCTTTCATCGCCACCTGGGTCGCCCGCTTCGGCGCACCGGCGGACATCTCGTCAGACCGCAGACCACAGTTCACCTCCGAGCTGTGGGGCGTGGTCGCCCGCAACCTGGGGGTCAAGCTCCACCGTACTACGGCCTACCACCCCCAAGCAAACGGGTTGTGCGAGCGATTCCACCGCTCCATGAAGGCCGCGCTCATGGCCGGCCTTCAAGACGGCGGTTGGGCCGACCGGCTGACGTGGGTCCTTTTGGGCCTCCGCACGGCCCCCAAGGAGGACCTCCAGGCATCCACCGCCGAGCTTGTCTATGGCCAGGCGCTACGCGTCCCGGGCGAATTCGTGCCCGACGCTACCAGTCCCTGGTTCGCAGCTCACCAGCGCTCGGACCTCCAGGAGGCCGCCCGACGGTTTGCCCCCGTGCCAACATCCCACCACGGTGACCCCCAGTCCTACGTCCCCCCCAGCACTTCGCACAGCGGAGTATGTTTTTGTGCGTCACGACGCACATCGGGGGCCACTCCGGCCGCCGTACGACGGGCCCTTCCGGGTGCTGCGACGGGACGACAAGTCGTTCGTCATCGACATCGGCGGCAGGTCGGACCGGATTGCGGTGGACCGCCTCAAGCCGGCGCACGTGGACGTCGACCACCCACCACGGGTGGCCCTTCTGCCGTGGCGACGCCGCCCCCCGTCCACGGTGCCCCCCACTCGACCGCCCACCACCACACCGGACCCCCTCCCACGACCCGCCAGGGGTCGCTTCGGCCGGGTCATCAGGACCCCCCTCAAATTGACCCTGCCAGTGCAAGTCGATTCTGGGGGGACGTGTGTAGCGGCTACCGCTGGGTTTTCACAATCGCCTTGCACCTATCAAGGACACGGAGCGATCACCATGCCGGGCTCGTCCAGGACGCCCGGGCAGGCCCGGGCAGGCTCGCCCTCAACTTGCCAGGCCGCAGCCAGGACGCTGGGCCACGCCCCCTCTCGCCTTTCCTGGGCAAACGCTCCGGGATAATATGTATATATATTGCTGCCCGATAAACGGGCTTTTCAGAGTGCCTGAGTGTTTGGTTTGATTAAAGCAACTCGGATGAATTCCAGCTTTTTGTCGCGTCCATTCTTCCGATCGACGTGGGAGCCCCAGCTCCTTCAATACAATATAACAAATATCATGAAACATTTACATTTTGTAGTCCATTGTAGAATTTAAATAAACATAAATGCAAATTTCACATGTGGAAAAAGTGAGTACACCCCTACATTTATCACTACTTCAAATCCCTAAAATTAGAATCAGGTGCACCAGCTCAGGTGCAAATGATTAGAACATCGTTGGAGAGGATCTTGGAGGAACCTGTCTTATTTAAACCTCAGACATTTCGTTTGGTTTGCTCTTTGTTGTTGAAGTGTGCGGCGTCACCATGCCTAGATCAAAAGAGCTCTCTGAGGCCTTCAGAAAGAAGGTTATAGATGCCTACGAGTCCGGGAAGGGATTTAAAAAGATCTCCAAACAATTTGAAATCAATCATTCGACTGTCCGGAAGATAATCTACAAGTGGAAAAGATTCCAAACAACTGCCAACTTGTTCAGGCCAGGCCGCCCCAGCAAGTTCAGCCCGAGAGCAGACCGCAAGATGCTGAAAGAAGTCTCTAAGAACCCCAGAATGTCATCACAGGACCTACAGGTAGCTCTTGCCACTGTTGATGTCAAAGTGCACGAGACTACCATTAGAAAGAGGCTGCACAAATTTTATCTACATGGGAGGTGTGCCAGGAGGAAACCTTTGCTGTCCAAAAAGAACATCATGGCAAGACTAAAGTTTGCCAATGAACACCTCGGCAAAGACCAGCACTTCTGGAACAATGTGCTCTGGACAGATGAGTCAAAGGTAGAGCTATTGGGCCACAGTACCAGAAGACATGTTTGGCGAAAGCCAAAGACAGCATTTGACCACAAGAACCTGATACCAACTGTAAAGCATGGTGGTGGAAATATTATGGTTTGGGGCAGCTTTGCTGCATCAGGGCCTGGGCAGCTCACCATCATAGAATCCACTATGAATTCTTCATTGTACCAGAGGGTGCTTGAGGATAATGTGAGGCCATCTGTCGGAAAGTTGAAGCTCAACCGAAGGTGGACCTTGCAACATGACAATGACCCTAAACATACCAGTAAATCCACCAAGGAATGGCTGAAAAGAAAGAAATGGAGGGTTCTGGAATGGCTAAGTCAAAGCCCGGATCTAAATCCCATCGAGATGTTGTGGGGGGATTTGAAACGAGCTGTGCATGCAAGAAACCCCTCAAACATCGCACAGCTGAAATAATTCTGCATGGAGGAGTGGGCATAAATTTCTCCCAGTCGATGTCAGAGACTCGTAGACAGTTATAAGAAACGCCTACTTGAGGCTGTTTCTGCCAAAAGGGGGCAATACCACCTATTAGAGCCAAGGGTGTACTCACTTTTTCCACATGCGAAATTTGCATTTATGTTTATTTAAGTTATACAATGGACTACAAAATGTAAATGTTTCATGATATTTGTTATATTATATCACCTTTATTGATCAATATTGTTGAAATGAAGATGAAACAGCTGTATTTTTTTTTTTTGTATACTGAATCGCGGCTCGTGAAAGAGCTAACATTTACTTCACAAACAAATCAACCAGACAAACAAAATATATAAAAAGAGGGAGCGGAAAACAAGATGGGGAGAGAAGGGGAAGCACACAAACACAACATTTGAGAGCAGGGAGATGTGTGGAAGGGAGAGGGCTTGGGGGGAGGAGGCGTGGGAAGGGGGAGGGAGAAGTATAAAACACAAGGACACCAAGGACTTCCAGGACAGAAGTTAGTATTTCAAAAAAGTGGAATTGGGGTGAAATTAGCGGGGGTAGAAAAGATCAAGGTTTTGGATGGGGGAAGATAAGAGATGGTGGTGAACAGCTGTTTTAAAGACCTGGAGGGTGGAGTGGGATTGAAGAGAGTGAGGGAGTTTGTTCCAGAGGCAGGAGAAAAGAGGAATGAAGGAGTGAAGGTGAGCAGAGAGTCTTGATTTTGGCAGTTTGACCATAAGAGGGTTGCAGGCAGATCTTGTGCGACCTGTAGGAATATTTGCGGGACAGAGCCCAGAGAGAGCTGGGGGGGGGGGGGCAAGGCCAGAGAGGAGTCGGTTGAAGACGGAAAGACCACCAACCTGCCTGCGGTGAGTGAGTGAGAGGCCCTTGGAGTTAGCTTCATCGCGGGAGATTCCAATGATTCTGAATGCTTTGGTTTCAACAGCGTGAAGACGAGCTAGGTGTGAGGCAGGAGCACCAGCCCAGAGGGGAGAGCAGTCTTCCATTGAGCTGCGGATGAAAGCCTTGTATTTGGTGAGGAGCTCAGGTGTGCCAAGGAAGGACTTCGCACGACGGAGGATGCCCAGTCGGCGACTGGCTTTGGAGGCCAGATTTGAAATGTGGTTTTCCCAGGAAAGATCATGGCAGATAGTGAGACCCAAAAGCTTGAGTGACAGAACTTCTTGGAGAGGATTATTCAGAAAGTGGATGGGAGGGTTGTCCAGTCGGTCTTTTCGGAGAGATATCGTAAGAGTGTGAGATTTATCAGGATTGACAGACATGTTCCACTTGTTTGCCCAGTCTGTGATTTTGTCCAGGTCTGCAGAGAGTGAGGAGGCTGCAGACTGCCGATCTGAGGGATGAAGAATGGAGCGACAGAGAGTAGAGTCATCAGTAAAGAGATACAGAGGATTTTCAAGAGAGTCAGAGAGATCATTGATGAAGACCAGAAAAAGCACAGGGCCCAGAACACTGCCTTGTGGAACTCCAGCCTGAACAGGAAGAGGAGATGAGAGAAACCCATTCAGGGCCACACGTTGACTACGACTAGAGAGGAAGTCCGCCAGCCAGTCCGCATACAGAGTTCTGTATGTTGAAATATGTTGAAAAAGTCAAAACTTTACATGGGGTGTACTTACTTTTTCACGTGACTGTATATATTGGAGTTTGTTGGACTATTATATGTCATTCGGAATACTTTATGAACACCACACCACACATTTTTTACTTTATGTATGTACGGCTTTATGTATGTACTGCTTTTACTCACACTTAACTCTTCAATTTAAAAGTCATTGACCTTTTTCATCAGGTACTATATTTCATTTATTAATTTTTTCTATTCGAACAAAACTTCTGCAAAGTTATCCAAAATGATTCCAGAAAATTTGTTAGGGTTCGTCCCCAAATATTCCTACAGGTCGCACAAGATCTGCCTGCAACCCTCCTATGGTTAAACTGCCAAAATCAAGACTCTCTGCTCACCTTCACTCTTTCATTCCTCTTTTCTCCCGCCTCTGGAACAAACTCCCTCACTCTTCAATCCCACTCCTCCCTCCAGGTCTTTAAAACAGCTGTTCACCACCATCTCTTATCTTCCCCCATCCAAAACTTTGATCTTTTCTACCCCCATTAATTCACCTCAGATCCACTTTTTTGAAATTCCGACTTCTTTCCTGGAAGTCCTAGCAGTGTCCATGAGTTTTATGCCTCTCCCACCCCCCCCCCCCCCCTCCCACTTCCCAAGCTTCCTCCCCCCAAGCCCTCTCCCTACCTCGGATCTCCCGATGCCCCTGTTCTCTACTGTTGTGCTTGTGTGCTTCCCTCTCTCCCCCCGTCTTGTCTCCCGCTCCCTTTGTCTTGTGTTTTATGTGTCAGTTTGTCTTTTTGTAATTAATGTTAGCTCTTACACGAGCCTCGATCTTGTATACAAAAAAAAAAAAAAGTTTAATCTTCGGTAATGAAAAATGCTCCTTTAAGGTTTGTTTATGGGTCCATGGTGGGTTAGTAGCTAAATGGTAAGCTGGGATGAACATGGTGATCTTCATGTTTTCAAGAACCCTGAGCATCTATCAAGTTGTCAGGACGGTTTGCAGGCCACGCTTGTTGGCGTCACATTTGAATGGCAGCTTTTTATATTGAAATGGCTCCCCTGGGCATCAAACCCAGAACCAGACAGTTCAAAGAGGACGATGTTCCACCTGAATACGCTCCCAGATACAAATCGGAAAAATCACCAACATTCCATGCATTTCCCAATTTCTGTTTGAAGAGTAAGAAACGTTGCATTATTTATTTTTGCTTTTTTTAAAGAGGCAGGATCCAGCGAGAAAGGAATCATTCTGGGAAACATCGATAATGCATGATGTTCATCCCTCTAGTATTTCAGTGTGATGGAATTATTCATGAGACAGTTTCATTATACGTATGTTTTTTTTTTCCAGGACTATATAGTGAAACACCTGGCCATCGACAGTGTGTTTGACGTGGCTAATGTTTCGCCTGATGCATTTTCTTTGTGCCGTGCAGCTTTGCAGGACTCTACAAAGAGCGGAGTGTGCGATCACCTCTCTCTACCCATCGCAGCATCACGGATTACGAGAGCAGGGACAAGGTGCGTTTATAGTCACACATGCGCTACAAATACTGTACATGCGAGTTTAACAATGGTGGTCAGATATTATTGCACACCCTTGGACAAAAATGTGGACCTGGATAATAACTTCAAGTATTAGATCACATTTTGCTGTATTAATCATCACCATCTCTCCCATGACCTCACAGATTGTTAGAGCGCCATGATGGCGCTTGCATGTCCACAACTTTTTGGGATATTATGCTCTGTCGTTATTGGCACAATTAGTCAGGTTCACTATGTTTTTTCGTTCAAAATCATGGTAGATTAGCAAACCTATACATTTTTGGAAACGTTATTACATGGAAAATCTGAAAATCAATGTTGACATTTGCCAATTCCGACCAATTCGATTCGACCAATTCGACCAATCGACCAATTCCATTCGACCAATTCGACCATTCGACCATTCGACCAATCGCTTCGATCGACCATTCGACCATTCGACCAATTCGATCGATTCGATTCGATTCATCGAATTCGATTCGATCGACCATTCGACCAATTCGATTTGCCAATCAATTTGACCGACCTTTGCTTGTGCGGAACGGACTGTGAAAACGATGCGGACTATATTGTCGGATACGACACACAGGACAGTGATGACGAACTCTAAATGGCATATTCTGTAATCGTGTATGTTTGATGCCATTGACTGCCTGTGTATATTTTGTCATTGACTGCCTGTGTAGATGTGAAGTTATACTGACTGCATGTGTATATATGATTTTGCTGACTGCCTGTGTATGTTTGGTGATATGAATTATTGTGACACATTTTGATGTTATTAACTGCCTGTACAAAATGATAACATGTATTTGATTATGCAACTTATCGCGAATATAAAGACAGTATTTTGCAATTCAAAACCTTTGATTCGTGTCTTACCATTCCCCATAGCACTAATTTGATACTTTCATTGGATTCCTTGTCCCTGAAAATATAGGTTTAGAATATTTTTTAAAGTTTTTAGGGTAATTAGAGGCAGAAATAGAACAAAATATGTATTTTACAGTGGCCATATTGAAAATCCAAAATGGCCGCCATACAGGTATCTCTCCAAATGTAAACATTGATTTTTAGTTTCCTTATGCTATAACCTTTCCAAAAATGTATAGGTTTGCTAATCTACCATGATTTTGAACGAAATATAATTTATTGACATAGTGAACCTGACTAAATCACTCAATGAAGAAGAATCACTTACAATTCTAAGATCCGGATCCGGATCTTTACCAAAATCTAATCGGCTTTTTCCTGTCACATACCATACTCATCCACCAAGTTTTGTCATAATCTGTCCACAACTTTTTGAGATATCCCGCTATGTATCGTTTTTGGCCCTTTCTCCCACTGGTGAAGAATCACTTAAAGAATTAAATAATTCTCATATCCGAATCCATATTCAGATCTTCACCAAAATCGAATCGAATCGTCCTGGTCAGACACCCAACCGGTCCACCAAGTTTCGTCCAAATCCATCTACAACGTTTTGAGATATCCTGCTATGTATCGTTTTGGCCCTATCTCCCAATGGTGAAGAATCACTTTAAAAATTCTAGTAGCCGGATCCGGATCCGGATCTTCACCGAAATCTAATAATTTAGTCCTTGTCACATACGCTACATCTCCACCAAATTTAGTCCGAATTCGTCCACAACTTTTTTAGATATTTTGTTCACAAACGGACAGACAGACAGACAAACGGACAGACAGACAGGGGTGAAAACATAACCTCCATCCACCTTTGTGGCAGAGGTAATTAACCAAAACTCTCGTATCCAGATCTTCACCAAAATCTGATCAATTCGTCTTTGGTAGACACAAAACCTGTCCACTAAGTTTCATCCAAATCCATCCATAACGTTTTGAGATATCTTGTTCACAGACAGACAGACAGACAGACAAACAGACAGGGGTGAAAACATAACCCCAGTCCACCTTTGGTGTCAGGGATAAAGTAATGCTCATTTCCTATAAATGCCAAGCTTGGGCAGGAATTTTGGAATTGCACCCGGCTGCTGGCAATAAGTCATTAAAATATACCAAGAGATCTTTAACGTTAAAAAGCAATCAATACTACTAGATGAGTTCCTGGCTTAACGTCCATCCAAAGGACAACACACTTTGTGGTGCAAAGCCCTGTCTGGGAAGCATCTGTCCAACAGATTATCATCGGGTTCATCATCAAATTCGGACGAGACATCTCAAAGGAAAATCCGCACCCTCTGTGCCACCCACTGGCAGATTAGTAGTGACCAAAGTAATATTGCTGGAGCATTGCTCCACCTTGAGCTTTATTTTTCCTTGGGCAGCCAACACTATGCTGATGAAGGTACACACATGTACAAGGCACAGCTTCGGGGGATTTTTTGGTATACATAGTCGAGGCTCATGGAAGAGGTCATACTAGTACTCTGAACAGATCAGGATGCAACATGACAAAAGGAACAGCGGAGAGAGGGGGAAACCAATAGCAGACCCGAAGGCCAAGACAGAGGGAGACGGACAAGCAATGTGTGTGGAGGGGGAGAATGGGGGACAGGAGAGGATGCACGAGGTGGACAAGATGGATAGAGAAGGACACTCTCAGGAAGGAAAACTGGAAATGTGGAAGGAGGAGGGATTGGGCTGGAGGTGGGGGGTGGGGCGGGGGGGTTAACGAGGGTAGAAAATATAATGGTTTTGGATTGGGGACGATCTGAGATGGTGGTGAACAGCTGTCTTCAAGAACTACAGGGAATAATTAGATTGAAAAGGATGTGGAAGTTGGTTCCACAGGTGGGAAAAAGAACAAATGAGTAGAGGTTGTCGGTGATCCTTGATTTAAGTAGTTTATACCAGAAAGGGGGTTGATGGTGGACTGTGTGTGCCATCCAGAAACCTGGGGACGGGCAAAGGGGACAAAGAACCTGGAGGGGACAAAGCACGGAAAGAGCAGAGGATGCAGACGAGAAAGGAGGCGGTAGAAGACAGACGGACCACTGACATGTCTGTGATGGCAAAGTGATAGGTGAAGTGATAGGGGTTGTATTAATTTATTTCAGCCTCTTGCAAGATAGAGGGGCCACTGACCTGTGTGCTATGTTGGAGTAAAAGTTCTTGTGCTTCAGCCTCATTGTGGGAGATACCAATAATAGGGAGAGCTTTGAAGTCAACAAATTCCAAGAGAGACAGATGTGATGTGAGGCACCATCACAGAAGGAAGAGAAAAACATTAATTAAGCCATGGAAAATGTCTGGTAGGTCGAGAGTGGTTTTGATTTTTTTTGAGGACCGCTGAACACCCACTCAGACAAAGCTGGGAGGAGGGTGGGATGGGAGGGGGCTATTTATACGCTTTAGCGTGGCTTTTTCAAAGATGGAAAAAGGCAGTATGACATGGGAATTCCTTGGGATTTTTTGCAGTCGAGTATAATACAATTAAGTCATTGGAAGTGTCACTTGTAATACCCTCTCTCACCACCACAAGGAGTAGTGCTACACTTTACACATTTACGAATAGTCTGGTCTGTTAGGGGAAAAATTGTGCAGATTTGTCTACAAGCATGACATTTGGCACACTTGTAGTTTTTGACATGCTGAATTCAAATCTGCCGGGAGCCAAAGCCAATTCTCAATGGGAGCGCCATATTTGACACTTCAAAATGGCCGCCACTAAAAACTGACTTTTCCGTTACTAGCCAACCAAAAGTCACATAATTACAATTAAAAGCACTTTTCTAGGGGTTTGGACCTCACTGATTTTAAATCTGATGTCTGTTTGACAGTAGCCTTGACAGGAAATTTTACATTTTTTTTATTTTTATGTTTGACAATTTTTTTAAATTTTAATTTTTTTATTTAAATTTTTTTTATTTTTTTTTATTTCAGGTGCCTGTCGTTCTGCTGTGGGAATAGAAGAATAGAATAGAAGAATAGAGAATAGAGTCCTAGCTGTACTGGTGGTGGATGGCAAGGATGGATGCCATCAACTGGGAGCTTTGCTGTGTCTGCCAAGAAGAAAAGGATGAACGGTTGCAGACGCCAACGGAAAAGGGCCTTGCTTCAATTGAGAAAGATCTGAATGGTTTTAAAGCCATTGGTGTCATGCCTTCTTGTTTGAAAGTGTCATGGGCTCAGCTTGATGAGGGCCAGGGCATTGCTAAGACGCTTCAGACACACAATGCCAAATATCACAAAGTTTGCAGAACCTACTGCAGTAACTCTCGCCTGAGAAGGTTCACTGAAAAAGAGGATTCTAGTGACCAAAACTCACCTAAGAAACTACGGTCCAGTTTTGCAGTGTCTTCTGCTCCTCAGAAGTCTCCTTGTTGCATAATATGTGAGGGACAGGACCAAAAGAATCTACGTAAAGTTGAAACATTTAATGTAGACACAAACTTAAAGACCTGGGCTCAGAGCACCAACAATTTCAATCTTCTGGGCAAACTGATTGCCCACGCAGCTGATGCCCACGCTGGTGACACTTACTATCATGTACAGTGTTACTTGCACCTGAGAGACTCAGCTCGTGCTGAGGATCACAGATCATCTGCAGGTCCTCCTGCCCCTCACTTCAATTCAGTAGCCATTGCGCAAATTGTTGCTTTAGTCGAGGACTCTGACTCAGTCTTCAAACTGTCTGCTTTGCGACAGTTATATAGAACACTTGTGGAGCAACAGGGAATTCCCTGTTCTGATACCAGGGAACCACATGCCACACGGTTCAAGGAGTATCTTCTGAAGCTGCTTCCTGAGTCGACAGAGTTCTCCCAGGGCAAGGAAGTCTATATCTCTAGCAACCAGAACGTTGGAGATCTAATAGCTGAAGCCCATAAGTCCCAGATAGGTCAGGATGATGCTTTGTTGTTGATGCGACCAGCAGTAATACTTAGGAAATGCTGTCTCCAGAGGCAAGAACCATTTACTGGTACTTTTGCCTCTGATTCCCTGACATCTCCCATCCCTGGACAGCTGAGAAGCTTCCTCAACATCCTGCTCCAGCGCCCCTCAATCTTGCGTGAACAGAGCAGTAAGGAGTTGCAGGTGCAGGTACAAGGCAGGGCAAGAGTTGCAAGCGCCATTGCCCAGCAGATTATTTATAATACCTGCAGTGGTTCACATCATGCCACAAAGTCCAGCAACATCCGTCACAACAAAGAACATGAGACCCCTTTTCCTTTGTACCAGGGCCTCAAGCTGCATGGTGAGGGTAGGCGGAAGAAAGAGATCAATAATGCCAATGCCTTTGGGGTTTCTGTGTCTTACAGTCGTGTCTTGGAGATCAGGCAATCCATGGCACGAGCACACGTCAAACAGTTTGTCCAGGATGGAGTTGTGCTGCCCACAAACATCCGTATTGGGGTCTTCGTGACCTTTGATGTAGACAACTTGGATAGCAGCAACCAAGGTAACTTCTCCCATGATGAGTTCCATGGGACAGCAATCAGCGTGACAAACCACCTGTCTTGGGACAACCAAGGAGTACAGCGACCCTCTATCGAGCTGGATCCTACAGACACTACTGTACCACAACTTCCTGAATCCTACACAGTGGTTCAGCCAGCTGAATTCTCAAGCAATGATTTGCATGTACCATGTACTCCAGATCTCAATTCTCGGCCATCTCATAATCTGCTACATGGAGCCAAATTCAAGGATGAGTCCTGGATGGCACATGTGTCCACAGTGCTGAAACAGGACACATTGCCAGAAGGTGAAGTCATCACCTGGTCAGGCTACAACTCCCGACTCATGAGTGATGACTCTGTGAAGCCTAAGGCATTGATAGGGGTTCTACCTCTGTTCCCTGACAAAGCAGCCACACCTTCTATGATGAAACATGCAATGCATCTCACAATGCAAGGCACAGAGGCCCTCAACCCTGGTCAAACTCCTGTGCTTGGTGGTGACCAGCCTCTGTATGCCATCGCTAAGCAGCTGCAGTGGTCATTCCCTGACACAATGGGGGAAGATAAGCTGGTCCTGATGATGGGCGCTCTACACATAGAGGACAAAATGCACCAGATGATTGGTAAGTTGCTGCGGGACTCTGGGTGGAGCAACATTCTTACTCAGGCCCAGGTCCTCACATCTGGCCGTGCCCAGTCTGTGCTTCATGAGCATCATATAAAGCGCACTCGCTATGCTCACCAGGTCTCTGTCATGGGTCTGTATCTCCTCAGACAGAAGTCATACTCCAATTACTGCTCTGGTGTTGAGGGACCACCTGAGTCTCTAGAGATCTGGGCTCAAAGGTCCAGAACTCACAATCCCATGTTCATGTTCTGGTCTACCATCGTGGACCTGGAGCTCCTAATGTGCCGCTTCATCCTTTCTCTCCGTGAGGGAGACTTCCTGCTGTATGTGCAGGTCTGTGATGAGCTGTGCTCCTGGTTCCATGTGATGGACCACACAAACTATGCTCGTTGGCTACCAGTGCATGTGCGGGATATGGTCCAGTTGCCTGAGAAGCACCCACAGTTGTATGCCGAGTTTCTCAAGGGGAACTTTGTTGTCCAGAGGTCACCTCACAAGTTCAGCCTCAATGGCAAAGACCAATCTCATGAGCAGTCAAACAAGAACCTTCAGGCCCATGGTGGTGCAGTTGGTCTGTATGAAAACCATGAGGCCCTCACTCTTTTCATGCTAGCAGGTCCCGACTGCTCTCGATGTATCGAGGAGTTTGAGGCTGTGTTGGACACTGCAAGCTCACGCACTACCCATCACGAAGAAGCAAGTGCTTTGCAGACCAAGTACAAGAAAGATGTTCTGTCATTTGTGGAGATAGCTGAACAGCTAGGTAATCCCTTTGCCAATGGCCATGAGCTTGTGGCTCTACACACACAGGAGGTCATGAAAGATGAAGTTGTTGCTTCGCTTGCCCAGCTTCATAACCTTGGAAAAGATCTGCATGCCAAGTTTGTAACACAGACTCTAGACCAGGACACTTTGCCAATAACAAACACTCTCAAACGCCAAAATGTCCTCACATTTGCCAATCGCCCTGTTACCACCAAACAGGGAGGCACATCAGGCAGTGCTCAGAGAAACTCTTCCCTCATAACCAAGCTTTTCCTGTCCTTGCAGTCTCGACCTGATGCAGACATGGAAGAGTTCTTCCGGTATGAGAATCAGAGAGAACCACCTAGTCTCTCAAACCAAGGATCACTCAGGTCTGGCAAAAAGTCGGACATTCTAGAGCACCTAAAGGCACCCACTGGTCGCTCAGCTGCAGCCAAAGCAGCCACAGTTGTGGTACTTGACATGGCAGCTGTTGTTCACATGGTGCGGCCGACCTCAGCACACACATTCACTGATTATGTGTCACAGCATTTGGTGCCATTTGTGGAGTCACAGGTAACTCCAACTGTCACACGGGTAGATGCTGTCTGGGACACCTACCCAGAGAACAACCTCAAAACCCTGACACACCATCGTCGTGGCTTAGGCCCATGTACCAGGATTGGGGATGGCCAGACCCGTATTCCAAAGAAGGACTGGAACACTGGGTTCCTCAAGAATACTGACAACAAGAGGGAACTGTTCCCCTTCCTGAGTGCACAGCTTGTAAAGCAGGATCTGGGTGGGAGACTTCTCTTCAGCACCAACAAGGAGAGTGTTCTCTCCAACAAACAACATGACGTGTCTGGTCTTCAGCCATGTAACCACACTGAGGCTGATACCAGGATACTGCTCCATCTTGCCCATGCAGCACAGCAGCGCCACCAGGTTGCCTTGGTGCGCACAGTCGACAGTGATGTGGTCATCCTGGCCATTCACTTCTTTTCATCACTTGGGCTGTCCCAGTTGTGGGTCTGTCTCGGCAGTGGGAAGAAGATGCGTGACATTCCTATCCACACTCTCTCTGCCCAGCTGGGACCATCAACGTGCCTGGCACTGCCACTATGCCACGCGGTCACAGGCTGTGACACTGTGTCACACTTCCTGGGATGTGGTAAGAAGTCAGCCTGGTCAGCCTGGCAGAGCACACCAGGACTGACGGACACCCTTGTTGCCCTCACCAGTGAACCCCAAGAGCTCAGCCCACAGTCCCAGCACATGCGCACTCTAGAGCGCTTTGTTGTAGTCATGTACAGCAAGGGCTGTGGTCTGGAAAGAGTCAATGAGGCTAGGCTTCGACTCTTCACAAGTGGGAAGAAGACACTAGAGGCCTTACCACCAACCCAAGCTGCTCTATATCAACACATCCGCAGAGCAATGCTGCAGGCCAGCTTCTTCTGGAGTCAGGCAACGTCTGTTTACCAGGACATCCCTGACTTCCATGACTGGGGGTGGCACAAGGACAGCAGTGGTGGGTGGTTGCCCTTCTGGACAACCCTTGAGGACAGCAGCAAGGCCTGTTCCATCCTTTTGCAGTGTGGCTGTGCGAAGTCATGCACAGGGGGAACTGCAAGTGCTGCAGAGCTGGCGTTCGTTGCACAATTTTGTGCAAATGCAAAGGTGGATGTGTGAACAATGAGAATTCATGAATCAGTGTGACACCAGTCACAGCACGTGATATGATTGATACATTTATTGATTGATTGATTTACTATTAATATATGTAAATTAATTAATTAATATTAACATAGTGCTTAATGGTTATTAGCCTGATTTTGTTGATCAATAAAGGATACCTTGATCTCTTGGTTTTACTTCCTGATTTATGACTTTAAGTGTCAAAGTTATGCAAAATTTATTATAATATTCACCGGCGGCCATATTGGATTTTCCAATTTGGCGATCCCTGTCAAGGCTACTGTCAAACAGACATCAGATTTAGAATCAGTGAGGTCCAAAACCCTAGAAAAGTGCTTTTAATTGTAATTATGTGACTTTTGGTTGGCTAGTAACGGAAAGTCAGTTTTTGAGTGGCGGCCATTTTGAAGTGTCAAATATGGCGCTCCCATTGAGAATTGGCTTTGGCTCCCGGCAGATTTGAATTCAGCAGGTCACAAACTACAAGTGTGCCAAGTTTCATGCTTGTAGACAAATTTGCACAATCCCCCCTTAAAATCCCCCTAACAGACCAGACTAGAAGGGAATTTGAGTCAGCCCTACCTTCGGAACCCGGGCGGGGGAATGTGGGGGGCAAACAAAGTATCTACAACCTTTGCCTGATTAAACTGAGTCCCCCTGGTGAGTTTGATCGAGACTGGATGAGTAAAGACCGAATGCATCGACTACAGACAGACATCTTGACACTACATTGCGTATTTTAGTATGATGACTTTGAACGATGGAGGATGCCCAGTCTGTGGATGGCTTTGGTGGTCAGCTCTGAAATGTGATCATCTCAGGAGAGGTCACGGATGATGGTGAGGCTGACACATTCAAGAGACTGAACCTCTTTCAGTTGCTGACCATAACTGCTCTCGGCCTGTCAGTCGGATGGGGTGCTGTATGACATAACATGGAGTTATATGCATAAAGGAAGAGAGTGCTTGGTCATTCAGGAAAGGCTTGCTGTTTGTACCTTCAGTCGTCACCAGGAAGAAAAGATCAGCATGAAGTGCAAGCTTTCCCAGAGAACATGTCCGCTTTATGACTCAACATAACATAACAGGAAACAGGAAACAAAGTGATTCAGAGTGCATCATTCACATTCCCACACATTGAAATCTCTTGATGACTATATAGGCTGGAAGGACTTTGTAGTGGACATTCCTTGATGAAACAAGGTACCAGTTTTGAGTACCAGTTCACTGGTAATTCCCTGTTTGTCGTTAAGGGCGGCAAAAAGGGTTGGCGTCAGGAAGGGCATCCGGCCGTAACACATTGCTTCAAAAAGGGGACCGAAAAACAACAACAACCACGGTTCCCGAAAAAGGCCAACCCCCGCTTTGCGGGGAAAAATGGCCTCTAAAGGTGGTTATATATTCCTTGATGAAACAATGACCATCTTGAAACTATGGCCTTCTAGGTTTTATACAGACAAAGAGTGTACGAGTCGTTTACCAGATTTTATATCCACGGGATTCAAAACTTCTGCATTAAAATGATGTTGGAACATCAATATGGTTTCTCGTCGCTAACTTTGTTTAAACTTCACTGGAATGATAATTCTGGCTTTTGATTTTGGTCCATTAACGTTTCATACAGTTGTTACTTGTGGTGCCAATATTGGTAGGGAGGGAGTTGGTTGTTGTTGTTGTTGTTGTTGTTGTACTCTCAGACCTTCGTCAAGCAAAAAGACCGGGGGAACTCAAGTATCTCACAGCATCCACCAGACACTCCCAGGGATCTAGTGTTGAAGATGTGTCTTTGGAGCGGAGGGGCCTGGGGGAGGCAGCTAGTCATTGGAGGGGGGAGATTTGGTAGGTGGGGGAAAGGACTTTGGGGATTAGGTTTCCAGTAGCCTTTATATATATATATATTCCTCCGTCGAGTTTCCATGGGACTTGCGTGCTGCTGGGCCTGCCTGTCCTAATCGGACTAATTGCTGCTAAAGTGACCATGACTGGCACGCGACTCGCTAGTTACTTTTCTACCTGTGGGTCAAAGCAGGAACTGGAAGAGGAGAATACTTTCTGGGGGGATAAAAGGGGATGGCAAAAATGTTAAATCATAAATAAACCACTGCGTGCCCACGGGAAGTGAATGAGTCAGATTGCACATGGCAGTCAGAGGGGCACGAGGCTGCCATATTAAGTTATTCCTCTTAATTACCTTAAACTCAGTTTCCATACCATGTGAGGTCACTTGGCTGGTGGCTTCGGCCCAAGTGGTTGGACTGAAAGGAAAAGAAACAGGAAAGCCCTGCTTTGGGTCACCTTAATATTGTGGACACCCGATGAAGGTGGAGGCTGAAGAGGAAGGAGTTGGGGATGAATGGGAGAGCATGTTAAAAGGGAAAGAAGGGATCATATTCCACTTTTTGTGTGTGTTGTGTAGGCCAAGGCATTGCTTGTACATGTAGTGCACAAAGGGCGAAGGTCAGAAGGGGTAACTTGTTAAAACTATATTTTAGAAAAGGAAGGACAGCCATGGTAGGATTGTTCGGGAGAATGAATCTGGATGGAATTGGAGGGTAAAATTGTCTGGAAAGAGGAGGGAAAACTGATATGGCGGCTGGGTGGTGATAGGAGTGGGGCATTATACCACCATGTAGCCGAGGCCAAAAGAGTTGGGTGTTCAAATGGTCACCTGGATTGACACAAGGAGGCTGTCAGTGTAACATAGCGTATGGGTTTTGGCAGCAAGAGCGGTAGAATTCCATCAATACACGAGCACAAAACAGGTCAACTGGGATCAAACACATTAAGGGGGCAGGAAGATCTATGTCCACTGTCAGCATATGCGCTTTTTAGACTCACCTGATGGTATAGACTAATAGAGGTGTTTTTGTGTGTCTCTCTTAGGCTGCACGCAGGTGAATGTTAATATAGTGCCCCGACGGGCGGCCTACTTTAATATAACACCCTTTGTGTTTGTATATCCAAGTTGCTTAAACAAAAACCTCGGACGAGGCTATTCATGGTAAAATGCTTTGCATTGCTGCCCTCAGTCACCTCGCTCTTCCATGAGCCTCCATAACTTTTATAAAAAGATATACATCGGTCCATGTCTTAATTAATTTTACCGCTCAGCTCTTTGTATCTCCTTTTATTTTGAATAATATTTGACATCACTGATCACATGTATCTCCGATGGACGCACTTCATGCGGTAGCTATAACGACCAATTGTTGGTTTCTTGGAAGTTTAACAAAGTTATTTCATTACAAGTTTTGTTTAGTTGGGGTCTGTAGGATTTCGCTGATTTGTGCCTATTGGTGAAAAAAGTTTTGTGTAATGTTTAAAACTCTGTTATGGTTTACTCATTCCTTAAACAACTAAGTTTCTCATCTTCCATTCCTCAAAGTTCCTTATACAATGAAAACTTAGTGAAGCACTTGGGGGTTGCTTTTCCTGTCTACCATTTACATCTGAACTTAGAAGGAATTGTAGCACATTTTGTGGTGTGCAATGACTGTTTTCCTATCCACAGGGGTGGGTGAATATTGAAATATTATCAGCATATTGAGCGAGTTTGTAATGGTTGTGTCACTCCGTTTGTTGGCAGTTTGCTAACAATGTTCCTCTGCGTATCTGCAGGGATTTTGCTCCTGGCTGACGGCAGTTTTCCGAATCAAGTAAGTTTTCTTTTCATTATCCTCAGATTCTTTTGCGGTGAAGCGGAAAGATTGCTCGACAAAGTTGCGGTGCAATTAGCTTGGCCTTGCAAAGGTGGGTTTCCTGTTTTGGGATGCACCGGGATCTCCGCAGCACTAAAATGAACAAAGCGAAACAGCTACTGAATAGGAGTCTTCGTTATGAAGTATGGAACTCTTGCTACTATACAACTACTTATTTAACGACCTCAGTTCGTCCTACTTTCTGGTTACATAGGCTTGGCTGGTTAGGCCTGACGTTCGTTTTTTGGCCTACGTTTTTCACTAATCATCTGGTCAGGCCTGACGTTCGACTGAAGGTGACTTGGGAAGGAATTTGTAATTTGTTCATGGTGTTTGACGTCCGCCGATGACCAATACTGGCAGACGGGTTCTCCGGCCTAACATCCTTCAGATGGACGATACACACGTTGATGCATCGCCCTTCATAAATGACTTCGGCCAAAAACTTTCCCCATCGTCCCCAAAAGAACGTGGGGATCATAAGGACATTTAAAGAAGAAGACGGAAGGATTAGTGCTGCAGGGGGATTATACGAAAATAATGTTAATACCGTATATGGTGTCGTTCATTACCTCCGCCACCGAAGGTGGACGGAGGTTATGTTTTCACCCCCTGTCTCTGTCTGTTTGTCTGTGAACAAGATGTCTCAAAACGTTGTGGACAGATTCAGACGAAATTGGGTGGAGAGGTAGCATATGTTCACCACCATCTCTTATCTTCCCCCATTCAAAACGTTTTTCTTTTCTACCCCTGTTAATTCACCCCAGATCCACTTTTCTGAAATACCAACTTCTTTCCTGGAAGTCCGAGCAGTGTCCATGTGTTTTTTTTTTTTTTTACCTCTCCCACCACCACCCCTCTTCCCACGCCTCCTCCCCCCAAGCCCTCTCCTTCCCACAGATCTCCCGATGTCCATGTTCTCTGCTGTTGTACTTGTGTGCTTCCCTCTCTCCCCATCTTGTCTACCACTCCCTTTATTATATGTTTTATGTGTCCGTTTGTGTTTTTTGTCATTAACGTTAGCTTATCCCATCGTTTGCATCCCATCCCATCGTTTGCATCCCATCGTTTGCATCGTTGCATCTTGTTTGCTCATCGTTAGCCCATCTTGTCTTCCGCTCCCTCTTTTTGTGTGTTTTGTTTGTCTGGTTGATTTGTTTGTGAAATAAATGTTAGCTCTTTCACGAGCCTCGATTCAGTATACAAAAAAGAAAAAAAGAAAAAAAAAAGCTCTTACACGAGCCTCGATCTTGTATACAAAAGAAAAAAAAAAGTGACAGGTACAAAATGATTCGATTTGGTGACAATCCGAATCCGGATCTGGCTAGTGGAATTTTTAAGTGATTCTTCACCATTGGGAGATAGGACCAAAAACGATACATAGCAGGATATCTCAAAAAGTTATGGACGGATTCTGACAAAACTTGGTGGAAAGGTTGGGTGTCTGGCAAGGAAGAATTGATTAGATTTTGGTGAAAATTCGAATTCGGATCCGGATTAGAGAATTTTTAAGGTGATTCTTCACCATTGAGAGATCGGGTGAAAACCGATACATAACATGATATTTTAAAAAGTTATGGACGAGTTATTGCTAAACTTGGGGAATGAGTTGTTTAGGCGACAAGAACAAGCCGATTAGATTTTGGTTCAGGTCTGAATCTAGATCCGACCTATCAGTGGAATACAAAGTATAAACTTTTCAGCCTGGTGGAGGTGTGCTCTCTACTGAGTGCTGTTCTAGTTACCTCTGGTCTGATATTATTCTCAATTATAGCCGAGGCTTCGATTCCAGAAATTGAAATATATTTTGACAAGTTGAAAATTGTTTTTTGGAATAACTTGTTGGCTAACAGGTTTTTCAACATACCATGCTCAAGTCCAACTCTGCTATATGCTTTGTACACTTAAGGGGTTATACATCAGTTATGTACACACCAGGAGCAATGGTGGTGGTGCAAAATCGATAAAAGGCAGGATGAAAGTGAGGGTAAAGGAGTGTGAGAAAGTGGAGGAAAGAAGAGAAGTAAGTTTGAGAGGAGGGGGAAGGAAATTGGTATAATTTTTGAATAATGATCATTTTCAGTAATTGATATAATATATTGGTAGCATCACCTTTTTCGCTCTAATTTATGTTTGCTTGCTCATTGCAGGGATGATGAAATTAAACACAAGTGCGGCATCGACGCGGTCCATTACCTGTCCTTCCAGCGCCACGTCATTGTCCTCCTGGTCATCGTGTGCACGCTCTCTCTCGGCGTTATTCTCCCGGTGAACTTTACCGGAGATCTTCAAGGTGGCTTCCCTTAGACACACGCACTCATCCTTTCCCATCCCAGCAGAATGAGTGCAATTATAGGGCAAAAAATTGTTTTTAATACCTTGTCTTGTATAAACTAGCAACAGTACCCGCCCTACTGGCATGGCTTCAATTGGGAAGCCCAAATGAAAAGGTAAAATATCAGAAATTGAAGGTTTTTATTTTATTTTAAACGATTCATATAAACATCCGTTGAATCATTTCACACGCAAATCATCAAAATGTAAACAGTACATGGCTAAACAGTACATGGACGATCACGTACCATGTACGTCTCGCGTCTCGCTCGCTCTCATGTTGTCCCGATAATGATCCTTCCGCAGGTTCACCGACGGAAACCTTGTTACGACTTTTACTTCCTCTAGACAGTCAAGTTCGCTCATCTTTTTGGTGCACCGGCACGAGCCGAGAACGGCCCATGCAGGGGCTGATCCGAGGATCTCATCAAACCATCCGATCGGTAGTAGCGACGGGCGGTGTGTACAAAGGGCAGGGACTTGATCAACGCGAGCTGATGACTCACGCTTACTGGGAATTCCTCGTTCGTGGGACACTGTCTCAAGCACCAGTCCCCATCACGGATGGGGCTCAGCGGTTTACCCAAGCCTGACGGCGAAGGGCAAGATACACGCTGGCCCGTCCAGTGTAGCGCGCGGGCGGCCCCGGACATCGAAGGGCATTAAACGTTCATTAAACGTTCATTAAAGGATTACGAAACGAAAAACATTACGAAATTACGTTCACACCGTCACGTCAAACACTACCGTGAACACATACATCGTCACAACATCGTCACAATGAGAACATCGTCACATCGTCACAATGAACGTTATGCAAGCGTGAATGTTATGCGGGAGTCCAAACCTGAGAATACTGGAGACCAAAGCTGAAATTGGGAAAACTAAATAGCCTATCTTACTCCTGGAGATCCCAGGATTACCCACCCAAAAAGCTTTGCGATCGGTTCAGCCGTTTTTTACGGTACCTTCGAACAGACAGACAGACATTTGGTGAATTATAGTAATATGCGTGTCTGATACAAGATGGTTCTCTTTCAAAGGTTGTTTTGTTTTTCCACAAAATGTATTCTTTCTTTATTATTCCTTCAGGAAAGTCGCCAACTAATTTTGGCCGCACGACAATTGCAAATCTGAAGGCAGGGTGAGTCTTTCTTATGTTTTTTTTTTTTTTACAGGTTCTGAAGTTCCTAGTGGAGCTGCCACACACACATCTCACACACAATGACAGAGAAACAATATATATACTAGCCGAAACCCGTGGAACATCCACGGAAGGGAGGATGTGGTGTATGGATAGAGTGTACCATTATGGATGGCATAGGGGATTTGCTTGTCCGAGTAAGAGTTAGGAAGAAAGATGAGAATGAAGAGTGCGTATATGAACAACGTATTTATTGCAATCTACTTAAATGACAACGCTACGATATACTTTTGAAAAATGAATGGATTCGTAATAGGAATCGGCATAGCACCACTCTGGGATTGTCCACTCAGTGGACGGCTTGCTGTCGCCTTCGACTGTCCAATCAGCGGACGGCTTGCTTCGCCTTCACCCAGCAGACGCCAATAAGATGGCGTCGTAAGATGGCGTCGTATCGGCAGTTAATCGGATGCTTTTGGGCCCCAACGTCGGCTAATTCAGATTTTTCGAGTATGGCTGTACGTGATAAACAAAGAGCACGGTTCGTAGATCGTAAATCCATTCGTGCCGTGGGCATCGGGTGACTGGGTGCGGCGTAAAAGGGATAACAAAGTCGAGTCCTTACGCTATTATTATATAGACGAGACACTACACAGAACTGAATTTGGGGGATCAAAGTGCCGTAATTTTTGGGGCACTCTGGGGCACACAGCTAAAAAACAACGTTGAGCCAACGTTGGCATTTGGTCGAATGGTCACAAGCTAATTATTGCCATCGGGGTGACTTTGTTTATTGATTGTAAATGCGATGTCTTCTCTCATATCTCGGGGTGACGTTGTTTATTGGTTGCAAACGCGACATTGGAGTGAATTTGTTTATTGGTTGTAAATGCGACATTGGGGCGAATTTGTTTATTGGTTGTAAACGCGACATTGGAGTGAATTTGTTTATTGGTTGTAAATGCGACATTGGGGCGAATTTGTTTATTGGTTGTAAACGCGACATTGGAGTGAATTTGTTTATTGGTTGTAAATGCGACATTGGGGCGAATTTGTTTATTGGTTGTAAACGCGACATTGGAGCGAATTTGTTTATTGGGGGTAAACGCGACAACAACAACAACAACGGCATGCATTTTAAGGCCATTTTCCCTGCTAGAGCGGGAGTTAGCCTTGCGGTCCCCATGACGATCTTCTCCAATTTGCCCTATTTTCTGCATCTCTCCTTGTTAACCCCCTTGCCCGCATTTCTTCTTCCACCATCTTTAGCCAAGTCTTTCTCGGTCTGCCCCGTCCTCTACTTCCTTCTACATTCATTTCCATTACTCTTCTCAACCAGTCACTTTCATCCTTCCTCAACACATGACCAAACCATCTCAACCTGTTCCTCTTCACAGCATCAATCACAGGCAATATTCCCATCATCTTTCGCAATTCATCATTTGTCTTCCTCTCTCTCAACGATACTCCGCACATCCATCGAACCATTCGCATTTCCACCCTTTCCAGCCTTCGTTGCTGCTCTTCGTTCATTACCCATGTCTCGCTCCCATAAATCAGAACACTTCTCACACATGCAGCATACACCTTTCCCTTCAGCTTCAGCGACACTCCCCTCCTCATCAGCACGCCACTCAATTCCCGAAACTTCTTCCATGCACATCTCACTCGAGCAACCGTTGCCGAGTCTGATCCACCTTCTCCATTCAGCATGTCTCCGAGGTAGCAAAATGTTTTCACACCTTCCAGCTTCACGCCGTCTCCAAGATCCAACTCAACATTTCCTCCATCTGCAGCTCCCTCTGTGCACACCTTACATTTGAATGTAGCTGCCGAGCAATGAAACGATGAATGTGAATGAAACGCGACATTGGGGCGAATTTGTTTATTGGGTGTAAATGCGACATTGGAGTGAATTTGTTTATTGGGTGTAAACGCGACATTGGAGTGAATTTGTTTATTGGGTGTAAACACGACATTGGAGTGAATTTGTTTATTGGGTGTAAACGTGACATTGGAGTGAATTTGTTTATTGAGTGTAAACGCGACATTGGAGTGAATTTGCTGATTGGGTGTAAACGCGACATTGGAGTGAATTTGTTTATTGGGTGTAAACGCGACATTGGAGTGAATTTGTTTGTTGGTTGTAAACGTGACATTGGAGTGAATTTGTTTATTGGGTGTAAACGCGACATTCGAGTGAATTTGTTTATTGGTTGTAAATGCGATGTCTTCTCTCATATCTCGGGGTGATGTTGTTTATTGGTTGCAAATGCGACATTGGGGCGAATTTGTTTATTGGTTGTAAACGCGACATTGGGGCGAATTTGTTTATTGGGTGTAAACGTGACATTGGAGTGAATTTGTTTATTGGGTGTAAACACGACATTGGAGTGAATTTGTTTATTGGGTGTAAACGCGACATTGGAGTGAATTTGTTTGTTGGTTGTAAACGTGACATTGGAGTGAATTTGTTTGTTGGTTGTAAACGTGACATTGGAGTGAATTTGTTTATTGGGTGTAAACGCGACATTCGAGTGAATTTGTTTATTGGTTGTAAATGCGATGTCTTCTCTCATATCTCGGGGTGATGTTGTTTATTGGTTGTAAATGCGACATTGGGGCGAATTTGTTTATTGGTTGTAAACGCGACATTGGGGCGAATTTGTTTATTGGGTGTAAACGTGACATTGGAGTGAATTTGTTTATTGGGTGTAAACACGACATTGGAGTGAATATGTTTATTGGGTGTAAACACGACATTGGAGTGAATTTGTTTATTGGGTGTAAACGTGACATTGGAGTGAATTTGTTTATTGGGTGTAAACGCGACATTGGAGTGAATTTGTTTGTTGGTTGTAAACGTGACATTGGAGTGAATTTGTTTATTGGGTGTAAACGCGACATTCGAGTGAATTTGTTTATTGGTTGTAAATGCGATGTCTTCTCTCATATCTCGGGGTGATGTTGTTTATTGGTTGTAAATGCGACATTGGGGCGAATTTGTTTATTGGTTGTAAACGCGACATTTGGGCGAATTTGTTTATTGGGTGCAAACGCGACATCTACTCACAGATGTCGGGGTGACGCTGTTTATTGGTTGTAAACCTATTACACGACATGGTTGTAAACCTATTACACGGTTGTAAACCTATTACACAGTTGTAAACGCAACAAAACAACCTATTATTGGTTATTGGTTGTAAACGTGACGTCTACTCACAGACGTCGGGGCGACGTTGTTTTTGGTTGAAAACGCAACGTGTACTCACAGACGACGGGGTGAATGAATGAATGAATATATGAATATATGAATGATCGTTTTAAGGCCATTTTCCCCGCTAGAGCAGGGGTTAGCCTTGCGGCCTTGCGGGCCCCATGACAATCATGGTTCCCTGTTTGAGGCAATGTTTTTATGGCCGGATGCCCTTCCTGACGCCAACCCTTGGTCACGCTCTTAGGATGCGCAGGGATACGGTGTACCTATTCTAAATCGGGGTACACACCCTGATCATTCATCCCAGCAAGCTGGTACTCAATTTGCCGACCTCGGAAGGATGACAGGCTGAGTCAACCCCCCTGGCGTTAATTCAGCGATCGACCGGGATTCGAACCCAGGATCCTAGGATCCCAAGCCGGCACCCTAACCGCTAAGCCAACACCAGGCTTCATTTTTAGGATTTTAGGAATCTCGTACTTCATGTATTAACCGTGTCGTTTGGCCTCCTCCAAGTGCCTAATGTTCTTCCTCGTGGCCTGTAGAGATGACTTGCTGTGGCTGCACACGATCTTCTCGGTGCTTTACCTGCTGATCACCATTGTGTGCATGCGACGACATGCACGCAACCTGCCTTATGAAGAGGATGAGGTGGTAAGAGATGGAACACGTGGATGTTGTACCCGCCGCTTTTGCATGCAGTTCGATGTCAGCTTGTAGAACATTTCAACTCTGCTTTACGAGTTGAAAATGATTTGAACCTCCATTTTCTGTGACTGTTTGAAACAATTGTACAGTGACTGTGAATAGGTGTTTGACAGCGAAACACATGTGCCGAACAGGTCACGAGGACATTGTTCATCGTAGGAATTCCGAAGCACATCAAGGAAGAGGAAATAATGAGGATTCATTTCGAGTAGGTGAAAAGTTGCTCGCATTTGTTGATTTTTGATCTTGTCGTTGTAGTTGTTGTCCGCAGCCCAAAACGAGGTATGGGCAGAGGCGGAGGGGCTGGGGCAGTGGGTGAGAGGGGCTCGGGGGCTTTGGGGGAGTGAATCCATTGGCATGCTCACCATCAGTGGCACGGTCATATAATTTTATCTACTGAAAATTAACCCTGGACTTATCCAAATCTCCGCTCCATCACAAGGTACTGCTGAAGCGGTCGTCAACCAGGGAAAGAATTTATAATTTGGTGTTGGTACTGGCACACATTGGCATACTATTTTCATAGGGTACCATGGGACCTGTAACTTCCACAAACAAATGCTAGCATATGGGACATCTGGTTTAGCGTCTCCTCTGAATGGCGGGGAACTGATTGATGCAATGCCTGCCTGCGAACGACCAGGATGACAGTTTACAGTCAAGTCTGGAATCAAACCGAGACTCAACAAAAGCTACCTGTGAGCTCGCATGGATGTTACTCCTCCGGATGTTTGTGTCGGTGTATATCAGTGGCTGTGAGAGAGAGAAGCATCATATTGAAAGGCTTGTTTTGTCAAACACAAGAAACTGATGATATATTTAAGTATGAAATTTGATGAAACTTTCACCAATGTTTCAAATTATGTGCAGAGAAGGAACATGACGTCACAGACTCATGTGGCATTCTTGTCCCTCTGAACCTTCCTCTCCATCACTCCCCACCCTCCCCATCTAGGGAGGCGTATGGATTAAAAACCATTATGGATGTACAGTTCTGCTACAACCTAGAGAGGCTGATTAAGGTGGACAAGGAAAGGTAAATGGTTTCACCCTGGATGGGAGCTTGTGCAATAATTCAATCGGCTTTCTATGGTGCTAAAGCTGCATTTTGATTTGCTTGTCAAGTTAACAATGAAACTTTTGCTGCAGGTTAACATCCTTATCTCGTGCATTCAACTTACTTGTTATATCAGCATTTTGTAAATGCCCTTTATTAGTCCCCTACTCGGAGGGGACTATAGGATTGCTCTCCGTCTGTCTGTGCATCCATCTGTCCATCCCACCTGTGGTTCTCTGAACATTTTTCCCTTACCCTTTAACATATTAAAACTGAAACTTGGTACATGGCTTTATGATGATAAGTTACAGAAAAAAAGTTCGCGTTTTGGGGCGTTTTGCCAATTTTTCATGGAGTTATGCCCTTATTGCTTGGAACAAGAACATTCATTGGGAGCGGTAGTTGACATGTACTGCAAAGCAATTCTTGCTCTAGTTATGTATGTGGCCTACTTCAGTTTTTATTTTGACAGTCCCAAGGCTCATGGAAGATCCTCTTAAAGTGTACACAGATATGTAAATAGTTTTGGGTTGGACTATTGGGATTTGAGCCTGGGATCCCTGACAGGATTTATGCCAGGAAGAGGAACGACAGATGCGCTTTTCATTGTGAGGCAGTTGCAGGAGAAGTACATGGAGAAGAGGAAGAAGTTGTTTCTTGGGTTTGTTGATCTGGAGAAAGCATTCGATAGGGTTCCACGCGAAGTATTGACATGGGCATTGAGGAAGTTAGGAGTGGAGGAATGGTTGATCAGAGTAGTGATGGCAATGTACAAAAGAGGAATGCACAGCTGTAAGGACGAAGGACGGGAACAGTGGTGAGTTTGAGGTGAAGGTGGGAGTGCATCAGGGGTCGGTACCAAGTCCACTACTATTTGTATCTGTGATGGAGGTGCTGGCTCGGAACGTGAAGGAGGGTTTACCATGGGAGTTGGTCTATGCAGATGATCTTGTGTTGATTGGGGTGAGCATGGATGGACTGAAGGAGAAGATGAACAAGTGGAAGGAATGTATGGAGACAAAAGGTCTGAAGGTGAATATCGGAAAAACGAAGGTGATGGCAAGTGGTAAAACATGTGGTGAGGTGGAAAGAACTGGGAAGTGCCCGTGTGCTGTGTGCAGGAAGGGTGTCGGAGTGAACTCCATTCAATGTACAATGTGCGCTGAGTGGGTTCATCAAAAATGTAGTGGTCTGAGAGGGTCATTAACCAGTGTGGCAGCTACATTCAACTGTAAGGTGTGCACAGAGGGAGATGCAGATGGAGGAAATGTTGAGTTGGATCTTGGAGACAGCGTGAAGCTGGAAGGTGTGAAAACATTTTGCTACCTCGGAGACATGCTGAATGGAGAAGGTGGATGAGACTCGGCAACGGTTGCTAGAGTGAGATGTGCATGGAAGAAGTTTCGGTTACTGAGTGGCGTGCTGACGAGGAGGGGAGTGTCATTGAAGCTGAACGGAAAGGTGTATGCTGCATGTGTGAGAAGTGTTATGATTTATGGGAGTGAGACATAGGTAATGAACATAGAGCAGCAACGAAGGCTGGAAAGGGTGGAAATGTGAATGGTTCGGTGGATGTGCGGAGTATCATTGAGAGAGAGGAAGACAAATGATGAATTGCGAAAGATGATGGGAATAGAGCCTGTGATGGATGCTGTGAAGAGGAACAGGTTGAGATGGTTTGGTCATGTGTTGAGGAAGGATGAAAGTGACTGGTTGAGAAGAGTGATGGAAATGAATGTAGAAGGAAGTAGAGGATGGGGAAGACCGAGAAAGACTTGGCTAAAGGTGGTGGAAGAAGAATTGCGGGCAAGGGGGTTAATAAGGGGAGAAGTAGAAAATACGGCAAAATGGAGAGGATTGTCATGGGGTCTGCAAGGCTATCCCCCGCTCTAGAAGGGAAAATGGCCTTAAAATGCCTGTTGTTGTTGTCGTTGTTCCCTGCATCTGGAGGGAAAGTGTTCAAACTGGAAGAGGGCCACTTTCTGAAACTTATGGGCCTTGTCATCAGCTATGACATCTCCTTGGTCGACCAGATAGCAAAGCCGTCCTCCAAAGCCAACCGCAAACTGGGTATCCTCCATTGTTCCAAATATTTTCCTTGAAAGAACAGTTTTACTCATAATATGTAAGGCGTTCGGCCCAGTTGCATAAAATTTCCTCATCCTTAAACGAAGAGTTATCTTAAGGTGCATGGAAATCCCCAGGAGCCGTTTCTATGCTAGGCAACCAATCAGATTAGAGATATTTTGAATAAGTGAATGGTTCTTCGTTCAGGAATGAGTTCCCCAGTATGTTCAGAAATTGCTTGCAAGCGACTTGTATTGTTGTGAAAATGAGCACGTCATTATAAATGACGCAATGTACCTCAAAGAGGTTTTGTACCTCAAATCTTTCTTTTAGGATGTTTTATGCAACCGGGCCTTTGTCCACAGCTCAATGGAGCACTGCTGTCCCCTATGGGCCGGTGCACTAGCATCGCATCTGTCTCTATCGGGATTCAGTGGAATCTAAAGTTCTCAACATTATTGGAATCTCCTGTGATGAGGCTGACGCACAACGTCTGCTGCTCTCACATTGCAGGCAGATCAGTGACCTCTGTTATTTTAATGTCTCTCCTCTGGTTTTGCAACGTCACCATCTCACTCCTCCGACCCTCCCTAACAACTCCAGGATGAATGTGTTCTTCCACTAACCAATTCCTGGTTAAACCTTCCAAAATCAAGGCTGATGGCACGCATGTAGTTTTTATTTATTTATTATTTCATTTTTTCTGTATACAAGATCGAGGCTCGTGTAAGAGCTAGCACATAAAACACAAAAAACATAAAGGGACACATACAACAATAAAGCGAGGGGGAGACAAGATGGGGAGAGAGAGGGAAGCACACAAGCACAACAGTAGAGATTAGGGACATCGGGAGACCTGTGGAAGGGAGAGGGCTGAGGTGGGGGGGGGGGGGGGGGGGGGGTTGGGAAGTACACGGTATAAAACAAATTGACAGTACTAGGAATTTCAGGAATGAAGACAGAGATTGAAGATGTGGATCTGGGGTGTATTAACGGGGGTAGAAAAGATCAAGGTTTTGGATGGGGGAAGATAAGGGATAGTGGTGAACAGCTGTTTTAAAAACCTGGAGGGAGGAATGGGATTGAAGAGAGTGAGGGAGTTTGTTCCAGAGGTGGGAGAAAAGGGGAATGAAGGAGTGAAGGTGAGCAGAGAGTCTTGATTTTGGCAGTTTAACCATAAGAGGGTTGCTGACAGATCTTGTGCGACCTGTAGGAATATTAGGGGGACAGAGCACAGACAGAGCTGTGGGGGGGGGGGGGGGCTAGGCCGGAGAAGAGTCGGTAGAAGACAGAAAGACCACCAACCTGCCTGCGGTGAGAGAATGAAAGGCCCTCAGAATCAGCTTCATCGCGGGAGATTCCAATCATGTATTCTGTATTATTTTGTTCTCCGCTTCTCCCTTATGTGGAATGGCCTTTCAAAGGCTGTGCTGTCCCACCCTTCCCTCCATACCTCAATCAGGCAGTGCACCACCATCCCATGTCATCTCACATCATTACCCACAATCTTTACTTCCCCTATTAATCCTTCGCAACCCAAATCTCTTACTTGTCGGTTGCAGTGGTTCCTCCCCTCTCCATATTTTCCAATTTGTTTATCCCGGCCTTGCTTTTTGTGTCAAAGAGTTGACCCACTGCCATACTCTCGGTTCATACCCCCTGTCATCTCACTCTTCCATAAACCTCAATGTTGTAGAGAAAACAAAATATAATAAGCCAACCCAAAGCAAGTGCTCTGATGAGAATGCTATTGCGATTTGAACCTGGAGTCCCAGGATCAGAAGGGAACACAGATAGAGGCCCCATGATGCAAGGATCTCAGGTTCAAATCCCATAATATGTTGTGTTGATTTGCTCATTGTTGTGACATCTCCCGATGCCCCTGCCTTCCATGAACTTTTGATCACCGTTACAAAAACCCACTCGGTGCTCCTTGGCCCTGATGTGCATACATATTGCAGGACGAAGGCACAAAAAGCTAGGAGATACTACGACGATAAGACAGAGGAGCAGATGCGGCCAGGGCCTTGCGGACAACTTTGCTTGTGCAAGTGCTGCGGATTTGAAACGGTATGCATTACGAGCACGATATGCAAGCACTCACACTCCAAGCATATTTGCAATTGTCGGAGGAACTGTGGTCACTTCATCAAGTCCTATTGTTGCGTTTAGACACGTGGACACACCAAGCCTGGTGGCCCCTTAATATTTTGGTAAGACATCATTTGGTATTCCCTTCCCACCCCTTGTAAAATAGCTAGATTATCCTTTCCCGTTTTCTCTGAAAAAACGCAAGAATCCATGCTGGCAATTACTACATGTACGGGATGTCCAGAGGCCCAAGTGTTCAGGAAACAAAGAGAACCTTCAGCAAATGCAAATACACATTGTTCCGGTAACAAATCAGACATAACCAGTGCGTTTCCTAACATTGGCTTTCTTTCCCAGTTCTACTTGGTCTTTAATGTGAAGTTTAAGATTGCAGATCCTGATACGTTTTTGAAATGCCAAAAAAATGAGCTGAGTGGGAATGGATCGTTTCTTTTTTTGACTTTTCCTTTTGTTTGCCAAGTATTCCGCCCAATCGGATAAAGCGAGCCCGCGGCAAGCTGCACCGGAACGCTTGCACGTGTTTCTTAACTTTTCTTTTATTTTCATCCTGGCCACAGGAGCGGTGATCATATGAATTCGAGTTTTTTTTTTTTTTAACCAACATGTGAGTACGACTTGCAAACACGTAACCGTGCCTCCTGAGGTACCACCTTCCGGATCTGGTTGACGGGATTATGACGACGACTTCCCTAACATGGAACTTGAACCCAGGAAGAGACCATTAGGCCCATCGAAGCTGCACATTGGTTGACGACGTATGGTTGCTTGTCCATGCTCTATCCTTTTCAAACGCTGAGCATCAAGCAAGGAAGCAGCACGTACCATTTTAAAAGTCTTTGGCCGGGGTTCGAACGACCAACGTCCCAGATTCAGAGCGGGCGCTCCAACCATTCTGGGATAGTGCAGAGTCTGGGATAGTGCAGTGGTAGTGCACTCGCCTTTTATATGTCAGGTCTGGGTTAGATTCCTGACCCGATTATAAATAGTCATCTTGGCAGTCCTTTGCAGGTTTCACGGGCAAGGGCATTGTGTCAATAAGTGCAGCATCCCTCGTAAAGACCTCAAGCCAGGGCCCCATCTGCTAGAATATGTTGGATGGTAAATTTCAAATTCCAATCATAACCTACTGGAAGTGACTTGATCTGTGGCCATCATGAGATGTTCAATGTTCATCAGACCCTGCATACGAGAGGGAGAGGGAGAGAGAGAGAGAGAGAGAGAGAGAGAGAGAGAGAGAGAGAGAGAGAGAAAGAGAAAGAGAAAGAGAAAAGAGAGAAAAGAAAAAAAAAAGGAGGGAGAATGGTGCAATGTCCTACCTTCTTGCGTGGTCGGCCAGAAACGATTTTTGGTGCAAGCCTTTCACGGAGCAGCTGGCCAGGCCTAACTGAAGGTGACAGGAATTTGTAATTTGTTCCAGACTGCCAGTGTTAACTTACCTACTCTTCACAGAATACACTGTCGGATCTGTAACGTCCAACAAGTAAAGCCACCAGAAGGGACACCAAAATGGCACACTTTGCGATGCAACGTCCCATGCCTGCGAAGCACCAATCTGACAGTTTCTCGTCGCGTCAGGAATCAAATCCAGATGAATGAACAACACCAACAACAACAAAAAAACTTATATTTTGTCTTTGGGCCAAACTGTTACCTTTTTGTGTACTGTACAATGTTGAGGCTCATGGAGGAGCATGAGCGGTGAAATAGCTGTGATACGGGATCATTATTTTTTTTTTTTTTTTTTTTTTGTATACAAGATCGAAGCTCGTGAAAGAGCTATCATTAATCACACAAAAAAATCAAACCGACACATAAAACATATAAAATTGTGGGTGCAATTTTGTGGAAAGCCACTTTTAAGTATTGGATTCTATTTTGCCCCCATTACCCACCTTTGGTCTCACCCCCACTGACCCTCCTCTTGCAATTTAATTTTCTGGATCCCTACCTGATTATATAACTGATGTAATCTAAGGTCGTTGTCCTCTGGTACGTCCAGGTGAATGCGCTGGAGTATTACACAAACATAGAAACGAGACTTAATGAAGAGTTTGAGAAAGAACAACAGCTGGTTCCATCGAAACCACTCGGCATGGCTTTCGTGACCTTCGAAGACGACAAGTCTCCGGCTCAGTAAGCTTTTCAAGTTGAATTTCCAGCAAATGCATTTGTTTGCATTAAACTTTGTCTTGATACCCTAACAAGGTATCTTTCTTGGTGATAAGTAAGTTGTTTACGGTACCAGCCCTCACGATGTTAATCGACGACGGACCCAAAACTTCAGTACTGAGGCCTGATCTTGATTTTGCAGTGTTTATGCTGGAAAGTTTTTCCATTCTCAAGAGGGCCATCAGTATAACCGAAGCCATACCCGTGCTAACGGTGTTGCTCTATCTTTCAATCGGACAGCGATGACCAAACACCAAATAAAGTTGCACACAAGCTGGCGGCCTAAACAAGAAACGTTTTATGATGACCACTTTGTCTCTGGTGGCAGCAAGGGATGCGTGCTTGTGTTTGTGATTTTACAAATAGATAAGTCCTGCATGCAGGCGATTCTGCCATTCTGATTGCATGTTGCTGGTGCTTGCTGTGACTGTTGCTGCTGGAACTTCACAATGTCGTTTGCTCCACTCATGATTTGAATCTTGAATTTCAGCTAGGGGACCGTTATATACAGGGTGTTTCAAATAGATGGACCCAATTTCAAAGCAGTATATTTCACGAACGCAACATGTTACAATTACACAAAAAGTTACAAACGGTTTAATGAGTTAGCAAGTTTTACTAACCATTTTATAAATGCTCTTTGTGCGCTCCACCTGGTGCAAGGACAACATTGAGACGATAGTTGAATTCGTCACAAACGTCTCTCAGAGTGTCTTCTTTCACTGAAGTCACCGCTGCCGTGATTCTGTTTTTGAGTTCATCCAGATTAGTCGCTAATGGTGGCACAAAAACACGGTCTTTGACCGATCCCCACAAGAAAAAGTCACAGGGTGTAATGTCTGGGGATCTTGGGGGCCAAGAGTGTAGCGCCAAGTCTTGGGGTCCCATGCGACCTATCCAGCGTTGAGGCAATGTGTCATTTAGAAAACGTCGAACCTGCAGGTGCCAATGTGGCGGTGCTCCGTCTTGCTGAAAATTGAAGTCATCGGAATCTTCATTAAGTTGTGGAAAGAGCCAGTTCTGCAGCATTTCGAGATAGTTTGCCCCGTAACTGTTTTTCCCTCGAACAAGAAAGGGCCATAAACCTTTATTTGGGACAACAACAACAACAACATGCATTTTAAAGGCCATTTTCCCTACTAGAGCGGGGGTTAGCCATTTGATAATAATAAACCATAATAAACCTTTATTTGAGAAACGGCACAAAACACGTTCACTTTCGGGGAATCACGCTCATGCTCTACAGTTTCGTGTGGATGCTCTAGTCCCCATATGTGCACATTGTGACGGTTAACTTTACCGCTTAGATGAAACGTTGCTTCATCACTAAAAATCAAACGCGGTAAGAAGCTGTCGTCTTCCATGTTCTGTAACATCGCATCACTAAATCATACACACTTTCCTTTGTCACCTGTACGAAGAGCCTGTACCAGTTGCAACCGGTATGGCCTCAGGATTAAACGTCGCTTTAACACACGCCAGACAGTCGTATGAGGGATCGCAAGTTATCCACTGGCACGACGAGTGGACTTGCGCGGGCTACGCAGAAAACTCTCTTGAATTCTTCTCACATTTTCCTCTGAAGTGCGTGGTCGCCCTGGGCTCTTCCCCTTACATAAACAGCCTGTTTCCTCAAATTGTCGGTACCAACGACGAATGCTCTTTGGCATTGGCGGATCAATGCCAAAACGCCGTTGAAACGCACACTGCACCGCAATTACGGATTCAGTCTTGCTGAAATGCAGAACGCAGAACGTCTTGTGTTGCGGGGTCGCCATCTTGCGAACGACTGAGGCTAGAGGCCGTTGGTGCGCTGGGAGAGCCATCTAGCGGTGGTCATTTGAAACTCTATGCCCCGCCCTTTCAAGTGGTAAGAGGTTCATTTATGGGCGGTTCGTGGTTGCAGAGATATAGCGATTTCAAATCGGGTCCATCTTTTTGAAACACCCTTTACAGTATTACATTGCCAAAAGTGGAGATATATGCATACTGTGACCGACAGGCCAATATATATATATATATATATATATATATATATATATATATATATATATATATATATATATATATATATAAATATATATGTATATATATTGTTACAGACGCGGCTTTTAGATGTTATATTGACCGAGCGGTGGTGTATTTAACCGCGTCCAAACAGTTACTCCCCGATTAAAACCCGATTCCACCCGACGTTGACCAGATCGCCCCACAGATATTCAATCGGGAAATCTCTAAAGCGACCGAAAGAGAATGAAAAAGAAGAAGAAGAAGAATACGGAGGAAGAACAGATTTTATTATACACACACAAGCAATGGATGGAAGAAGCAGTAACACAGCGAATCGTTAACTTACACTATTCATTCTTACTTAACCCCAAGACAATGAGTAGGACAGGACGTTCACACTTACACAGGGGATATATGCAGGCAGGTAAGGCTTGAGATGGATTGCTTGAGAGGGAGGCAAGGTCGGGAGGCCGCAGTTCGCAATTCCTCGCGGTTTTGGCGGGAAACCCTCCGTCGTGTATCCACTGCGGTAGACGTCACGCGCTGGTTCGGCACACCTGCTCCTCTTCCTGGGGGTGGAGCCGTCTCCCTCCTTTCAGCGCGTCTCTCCAAAGCTGGTTCCCTTGCCGAGTACCTCTCCTCTTTGGCTTGGAGCGTTTCGCATCTCACCGCCTCTTGGTGCAGTCTCTTTGCTCATCTCCCAAGGCCTCTCCAAGTCATCTCTTAAAGCAGTCCCTTACAGTCGCTTTTATCACCTCGAGCGAAATCAAGCCGCCGACTCCGAGGGCACGCCTACCGGGTCACTCACCGCGGTGTTGATTGGCTGTTAGGGCTGGTTCACTCCTTCCCTCTTATGACGAGGTGGAGACACGCCTTTCTTCCCCAACCCTACCTCGTGGCCAATGGTGGTTTGAAGAAAACCGGCCAAAATGCGGAAGGCAATTGGAAGGGAGGTTTTGGGGAAATTGGAAGGGCCTATGCTTATTTTGTTTGATACAATGCAAAGTCACTCTAGTGGGAAAACACATATTTAGCCTACATGGAATAAGGAAATACACTATTTAAAAGATATATCGTGACCTGCGTGTAAGTTTCATGCAATTAACTAGGACGCCGACTGCGACCATTATTTACATTAACAGGGTGTTACCGTACTTTTGTAACGTTCACATTGTAACGTTTCCACATTCGTTACAATATATATGTGTATATATATATATATATATATATATATATATATATATATATATATACACAAAGAATTAAGTTAAGCACCCCTACACAACGAATTAAGGTAAGCACCCCCTAATATATATTCTTTGTGTATATGTATACATTGGCATATATTCTAAGGTATGTGAGATCAAATAATGATTGGTATGACATTAGCAATTATCCATTGATGAAATTGAGTGATCAAAGTGAAAAAAAGTGATTGGTTGAGTCAGTGATCCGATCACGTGGGTCCTACACACGTTATTGACGCAAAGATCGCTAGAGGTCTTCTCAGAACAATGACTGTACGTTAGAAAACATAAACGTCATCCACACTGTCCGTGATGGACCTATAGCTCCATACTTAAATTGAGGTGAAAATATGCCTAAAATTCCCAAAAAATTTCACCTTAAATTATTCAGAATAAAATATTGAAAACGGCATGATTGTTATGTTTTTATGTGACCATAATATCACTTCTCCAGAAAATATAGCAATATCATGGGTATATTACACTGTTTTGACGACAACAAACTTGTAATGTGCGAGGTTGTAAAAAAACGGGGGGGGTGCTTAACTTAATTCTTTGTGTATATATATATATATATATATATAAAAATACATATATATATATATATATGGATCAAATCTCCATCTTTTGATCAATAGATTTTGTCCTCTACACTTTGCAGAATCCTACATGACTATAAGGCTATTCGATGCTTGAGGAAGCACAAGGCATCCCGCTACAGCAGCCAGCTGAAGTCTTTGCGCTGGACAGTCCGTTACGCTCCTGACCCCAACAGCGTCATTTGGTGAGAACCACGGTGGCTGTGCTATGTTATTTTCAGAGTTGTATGTGCTGTTTGCGATCAGTTGCAATGGCTATTGTTCATTGTGACGGGCGTGGCACCTGATCACCTGATCACCTCAATGGCATTGTGTCCAGGGAAAACCTGCCGGTACAGGGCATGATGTGGTGGTGTAAGGTGATTCTTCTGAACAGTTTGCTGTTCTTGTTGCTCTTCTTTCTGACTACACCTTCCATCATCGTGAATACCATCGATAAATTCAACGTTACCAAACCGGTGGAGTCCCTCAATGTGTGTGGAGCCTATATAGACACAAATACATATCCATGTGAAGAATTAACATGACCGCTGGTTACATCCTGTCTTCCTTTGCCCCCCAGAGTCCCATCATTACGCAGTTCTTACCAACATTGCTCCTGTGGACCTTCTCGGCTTTGCTACCTCTCTTGGTGTATTACTCTGTGTTTCTCGAATGTCACTGGACTCGGTGAGTTCTGGAAGCATTAAACTTGGTTCGGAAGTTTTTGGCCACCACATAAATTGGGCCCTTTCCATTGCACTTGGCTGTCCATGTGGGCTGACAGTTTTCCACCTCATCCTCATCACTGTGTTGTTGTATGAGAATGTTAGACCAACCAAAGTGGGATTACAAGTACATCTTTCAACCAACAGCTTAAATAACAAGGGAGTGCTTTGACTTGTGAATAAGGCAGTGAGTTAATGACCAATCATTGCCTTCTAATAGGTGTGTATGGTTTCCAGGTCAAGTGAAAACCGTGCGATAATGCACAAGTGTTATTTCTTCCTAATATTCATGGTACTCATTTTGCCATCACTCGGCCTAACAAGGTACGTGGGAGTCGTTTTGTTTTGATTGCTGGTCGGGTGTTTTGGATTTGCGAATGGCAAAAATATATGTTTGAAAAATGCCTTGCTGAACTTCCATTGATAAGGAAGTATAATAGTTTTTGATCTTATATTGGTAATCAGGTCAGCCTGTTTGGTATTTCCATCTGAGCATGTGTTCATGATGCTGGGATTCCTTGTTCAAATCCTTCATGCTATATCGATTCATGCTTTGTCCACTGATGTCTTTATACTTCATGGAAAGCTGTGCTGACATCTCCAAATAGATCTTCTATGAACTGCACGCAATATAGACAAAAATTGTTTTGTGCTGTCATCTTTCCAGGCGGTTAAACATTTAAAACTCTGGTGTATATTGCACAGTTTATGAATTAATGACTTTCATACACTGATAATGTAAGAGTAACTTCAATAATTATGTGAGGCATTACTCAGCGTACTCACTTCTATGATGACATGTCTGGGTTTGATTCCCGGCCTGACTATAATAAATATGAGTTCCCTTCCAAGGAACATTAGGCCCATAAAAGCCTGCGCTATTATTACCAACTAATCATTGTTTGGCCAAGCTTTATCCTTTTTAAATGTCGTTATATATAAAGCCCACTAGTAATATATAAAGCTCATTTTAACCACTGACTGACTGTTATTAATGTTCGGTACCGTCCTTGTGTCGTAGAAAGTTGAAATTTGGTGTACCGGCAGACATCGAAGCCGGTACACCGGGAAAAATCACAGAAACATCAGAAAACGTCCATAAATAATAATTTATATTAGAAAAACCTTAAAGGCGTCCTACAAAAAACCCCAAAAAGAAACAAGAAAGAGCAATCAGAGATTGCAGCCCCTAGCCAGGACGTGTTTTAGTGTTTTTTAAGGCTTTTGTGTTAAAACAAATATGGCGGCCAAATTACGTGACCGATGACATTATCTTCTTTTTTGTCCACCAATTTATCCCTAGATGATGCTCAATAAATTTCATCTTGATCGGATGAAGTTTTGTACTTGTCGAATTATGACATCATAATGTAGGCACCTATGACATCATCATTAACTTTTGTTATTCCCCATGGGGAGCTCTTTACAATGAGCCATGTCTCAATTTTTTCATTGCAGCGTTTCAGCGAAATAGAGGTGCACTTTTTTGGTTTTTCCAAGATGGCGCCCATACGACGTGACCTATGACATCATAATTATCATAAAAAAATTATACAGGAGGTGCACCTATGGTGAAAATTTCCTGTCAATCGGACCAACAGTTGCAGTGAAAATCATATTTATTCTGTGTGGACAATCAGATAGAACCACACTCATTTAGAGGCCATTTTTCCCTGCAGAGCAGGGGTTGGCCTTTTTTGGGCACCGTGGTCCCCTTTTTGAAGCAATGTTTTACGGCCGAATGCCTTTCCTGCCGCCAACCCTGTTAGTCGCCTCTTGCGACACGCAGAGAATTATTACCACTGAACCGGTACTCAATTTGCTGACCTCAGAAGGATGACAGGCTGAGTCAACCCCCCTGGTGTTAATTCAGCGATCGACCGGGATTCGAACCCAGGATCCTAGAATCCCAAGCCGGCACCCTAACCGCTAAGCCAACACCAGGTTACGGACAAACAGATAAACGGACTCAAATGCAATACCATCTGCTCTGGCGAGGGTAAAAAAAACCCTCAATCAATATCTAGCATTTGAAAATTGCAATTCCTATAACTGTAAACTGTGAAATAAAAATCTCAATGAAAATTTACGTAAAAAACTGTAAACACGTCCTTAATTTTTTTTAAACTCAATTAACATCTAGCAGGATGTCGGTGATGCTTGCTCTGCAATCATAAAGCTTCTATTCATTATGTACCTATCTATGTAGGTGAAATCGCAGCCAACGCAACCACTTGCTTGGGCGCATCAACAGCAGCAGTTATCTGTCGACTCGGTCTACTCCAAAAGGAAACTCCCTTTTTCCCCATGGGCATTTGGCATATTTTGTAATGCCAGTGTTACATATGCTTGTTGAGACTGCGAAAACGTGTGGAACAGGGGTGTAGGCTTTGATCGGACTCCCTTAATCTCGCAGCGGACTCCGAAACACCATTGGCATCTGGAACGATAGTTATTCAGACTGTTACGACTCTAGCTTGGACTCCTATGAGTTCACTCACTGTCGACTTTTTCATTCCTCATTTGCAGATGAGTTAAGTCAAACAAATACCAGCAAACCCGTGCTTGCATTAAAATGCCTGTGTATGCTCCAACAGGGGCAGGGGGAATTTGGAAGCTCACATCCACAGGGGTGGTTGATCAGGAAAAAAACCCAGAATTTTTCTGAACTAGGCCGAGTGAAAAACAGTTTACTTAGTGGAAGCAAATCCTCTTTGCAAGGACAAATCATGACTGGATATGAGTTCACAGAACAGTCCGTCGTTCCCCCAGTGTCCAAGTAAAAAGTCCAAGTCTTAATTTTGTAAAAACGAGAATATAAGACCCGTCGCTTCGCTGACGGAAATACCAATCTTTGCTGCGATGGCTAATCTATGGGGGAAGAAAAAAAATGGATTCCTGGGAGATTCTGCTCTCTGTGCAGGGATAACCAACGTCACTTGCTGGCATTCGCAGTTTTGACACGCATGTCCATGTGCCCATTTAAAAAAAAAAACTTTTTGGGATAACAAACATTACCGGAAGTTACCCGAATCCACCATAGTTGGATTTATTGAAATCCGTTAATCCGTGCTCAAGTTATAACACAACAGACAAACAGACAGACATGGCGCCTTTAATAATATAGATAGAAGATAGATGTCTAAAAAAAATCCACTTTGACATTATGGGGTATTATTTGTAGATCAGTGACAAAAAATTCACTTAAATCAATTTTAAATTCAGGCTGTAACACAACAAAACGTGAAAAGCTTCAAGGGGTGTGAATACTTTCTGAAGGCACTGTGAATATGTGCATTATACGAGTATATGTGAAAACACTACCTCCGGGCTTTAATGGTGAGCACCAGCCACGGATTACGTCTCACACGGTTAAAAACCGCACAATCCGCAAAGAACGAACAGTCTGCCTGCCAACCAAACCATGATTCCCACCAATGCAAACCAAAACCAGCAAGTGCAACCAAAAAAAACCCAAAGAAACATCATTTGCAAAATCAACCATAACCAACACACACACACACACACACACACACACACACACACACACACACACACACACACACACACACACACACACACACACACATCTCGTTTTTTCATTTCTGTTCCTTACAATTCCATCCCTCTCTTTCATTCACACACACACACACACACACACACACACACACACACACACACACACACACACACACACACACACACACACACACACACACACACACACGTAGAGATCAGACCCCATTACTGCAGTTGTTACCAGTTATCAAGTGCCACATCAGCTATTGCTGCATGCATATTTTATAGACCAGTCTCCTGGTATTGGCTGTCGTACATTCCTACAGAGATATCGAGGGCTGTAGCTCTGTTAAGCTCATGCCTCACAGGTGGAGCCTATGCAACTGTTTGGCAAGCAGAGGCTTTAAAAATAAATATATTATATATATATATATACAAACTGCACTGCATTTTATTGGTATTTGTCATCTCTTGGGTCGGTGCTTCACTGACTGTGTCACATCAATGAGTTACTGTCCCTTGGTTGGGGCGTTAGGTACCGGGGTCCCGTGTTCCAGCGTTAATTGCTCTTCAATATTAAAGGGTCCTTCAGTTGTTGTTGTTTTTTTTTTGCCATAATTGGTCAATGGTAGATCGCCGTGCCAAATTTCAAATCTAAATCTACCGTGAGGCTCCTGCTGCTCTCCATCTTGTAGTGGCCCTCTCGGTGTGCCAATTGGGGCTGTAATCCTACTGAGTGTTACGCCGCCGTCTTCCAGTGGACTTATCCAGTTTGATCGACTTGGAAATGACACACCCCAAGAGGCTTTGCTCCAAATTTATCAACTCTATGACGTGCTCGCCCCCTTCTGGTGTTCTGCAGGATTTCCATTCTTTTAATTTTACTTGCAATCTGACGTTTGGAATAAATTACCACTGGAGATGAATGATTGACGACTGATGACATCACAATGGCATTTTATAAAGAGACAAGTAAAGTGTTGTTATTTGTTAGACAACTACGTGTGTGTGATCAAGGATCACTTGATGTTGAAAATGACTTGAGGACTCAGCTTGGCTATGAATTTGGATCTTTATGTTTTCACAGGAAGTGCTTGGCCTTATTTATTTTTATGACTCCTTTTTTGTGTGTCGGTGTGTACCCCGATTTAGAATAGGTACACCGTATCCCTGCGCATTGTAAGAGGCGACTACGGGTTGGCGTCAGGAAGGGCATCCAGCCATAAAAACATTGCCTCAAACAGGGAACCATGATTGTCATGGGGCCCGCAAGGCTAACTCCCGCTCTAGCGGGGAAAAATGGCCTGAAAACGATCATTACCTTCGCAAAAGCGGAAGGTTATGTTTTGATCGCTGTGTATTTATTTGTACTAGGACATTGCCCGTACTATATCTATATCTAAAATTATATCCCCCCCCCTCTATTTACATGAAATGGTTTGGTCCAAAGCGAACGGCTTGCGAGTACGGTGACAATCCCCCCCCTCTATTTACATGCAATGGTTTGGTCCAAAGCGAACGGCTTCCGGAGTTTGGTAAAGAAATCGCCATCGCGTGCACAAACGCGCAGGAAAGCGAATGAATCGCAAATTCGTTTTTATTAGTTGTAAAACATAGTTTAACGCCAACATAGTTTGCAAACGTGAAATAAATGAATACGCTCTCAAATGTGCCATCCGAGGCAGAGTGTGCCCGCCACGTTCGGCACACGCGATCGTTCGCTGCTCTCTGATTGGTTGAATCGTTTTTTGGACATAGCTCGGTAAGTAATTGTCCGATTAATATGAAACCTTGAAAAGGCACATCCTCGGGTCCCCAGCAATATACCTGGCAAGTTAAAAGTATATCGGACCCGTGGTTGTCGAGAAACAGCGGTCACAGACAAACGTACAGACAGAGATTACTGGAATTATAGATAGACTAGGGCATGCCCGTACTATATATATATCTAAAATTATATCCCCCCCCCTATTTACATGAAATGGTTTGGTCCAAAGCGAACGGCTTGCGAGTGGTGACAATCCCCCCCCTCTATTTACATGCAATGGTTCGGTCCAAAGCGAACGGCTTCCGGAGTTTGGTAAAGAAATCGCCATCGCGTACACAAACGCGCAGGAAAGCGAATGAATCGCAAATTCGTTTTTATTAGTTGTAAAACATAATGCCCAATTATTCAATTAGCGCCAACGTATTTTGGCTGTTTGCAATTTAATCGCAAGGCAAAGTAGAAAGAGAAGAGGGAAAAAAAGAAAAGCCTTGCCTTGCTGCAAACAGCTGCTGCAAACAACAACAACATGGAAGGCTGCACTGTCCGGAAGTTGGCATATCGCAGTTACGATTATTTTAGTGTTAATGGCCAATTATTCAATTAGCGCCAACGTATTTTGGCTGTTTGCAATTTAATCGCAAGGAAAAGTAGAAAGAGAAGAGGGAAAAAAAGAAAAGCCTTGCATTAACGCATTAACGCTTGCATTGCATTAACGGTTCGGCACACGTGATAGCTCGCTGCTCTCTGATTGGTTGAAGCGTTTTTTGGACATAGCTCGGTAGGTACTTGTCCGATTAATTACAAACCTTGAAAAGGCACATCCTCGGGTCCCCAGCAATATACCTGGCAAGTTTCAAGTATATCGGACCCGTGGTTGTCGAGAAACAGCGGTCACAGACAAACACACAGACACACAGACACACAGACACACAGACACACAGACACACAGACACACAGACACACAGACACACAGACACACAGACACACAGAGATTGCTGGAATTATAGATAGATGTCTGTGTGTGTGTGTGTGTGTGTGTATGTTATTCGCATAACTCAAAAAGTATTCAACCGAATTGCATGAAATTTGGTGGGATGATTGGTTATTATACGGGACACATTTGATTAGATTTTGGGAGCAATCGGGTCAAAGGTCAAGGTCAAGGTCACGAAAAGGTCAAAATCGTATTTTAGTACAGTACAGAACAGTAGCTGCGGCGAAGGTATGCGCTCTACCGAGTGCCCGTTCTAGTTCATTCATTCATTACCTTCGCAAAAGCGGAAGGTTATGTTTTGATCGCTGTGTATTTATTTGTATGTCTGTGTGTGTGTGTGTGTGTATGTTATTCGCATAACTCAAAAAGTATTCAACCGAATTGCATGAAATTTGGTGGGATGATTGGTTATTATACGGGACACATTTGATTAGATTTTGGGAGCAATCGGTTCAAAGGTCAAGGTCAAGGTCACGAAAAGGTCAAAATCGTATTTTTACCATGGCGCGGTCAATTTTTATCCAATTGGCATGCAACTAATGCCAAAATGTTCAGAATTCAATGCCCGATCTTGTGATATACGACATGACCCAGTGAAGACATTACCCTTGTTAGCGGTTGGGGGTCAAAGGTCAGGGGGGTCACGACCTTGCAAAATGTGCGTTTTTTGTCATAACTCGGTCAATTCTTATCCGATTTGCATGAAATCAGCACCAAACTGTTCACTGTTCTGTTCCCTACACTCCCATGCCAAGTACAGAACAGTAGCTGCGGCGAAGGTATGCGCTCTACCGAGTGCCCGTTCTAGTTCACTCCTTTTTTGATATAGTCGACTCGTAGAAGAGCGAGGTGTGCTATTCACAAACAATCCCTTAAACCATGTACACTGTTGTTTTGATAAAGAAATCCACACTGAACTGTCCTTCCCTGCAGTATCAACGTGCTGTTCCGTTTGTTGTTCGACAAAAACTTCATGGACAAGGGCTCCATCCGCTTCGAGTGAGTACGATGTTGGGTTGCTTTTTGAGGGTCGCAGTGCATGCACAAATCCAGTGGGTTGGCCTTTTATTGTATACATGGTCGAGGCTAGTGGAAGAGTAATAACACAGAATGGATCAGGATGCACCATAACAAAAGGAGCAACAGAAGGAGAATGGGGAAATGCAATGATGCATTCCATGACCTTGCCTTGCTTCCATGACCTCGGAAGGATGACAGGGTGGGTCAACCCTACCTCGTGTTAATTGAACAGCACAACCAGGGCTTCAACTGAAGACCCTAAGATCCTAAGCTAGCCACCTTAACCGTTAAGCCAACACCTGGCGTACCTTGCTGATGATTGGAAGTAAGCTCATAGGTGTGTAGTTAAGGGGGTCTATTTTTGCACCAATTTAATGTAATGCTGTGATGTTGGGTAACTTGCAAGCACATGGAAGATGACCTCGGGAAATGATAGGGTGAAAAGATCAGAGAGAGGAAGTGCAAGAGCAGCAGAGCAGGTTTTTAGGACTCGTGAGCTCATGCCATCCAGTCATGTTGCTCAATCAGAGCTGAGGGTTACCAGAAACTTCTCCACCTTCTCAGGTGCAAAGTCCAGGAGCAGTTGAGTATGACAGGAAAGGATGGGTACAGAGAGAGAGAGAGAGAGAGAGAGAGAGAGAGAGAGAGAGAGAGAGAGAGAGAGAGAGAGAGAGAGAGTAAGAGAGAGAGAGAGAGAGAGGGGGGGGGTTGGGGACATAGGATTAAGAAACAAACACAGAATTGAGACATCTGGCCTTCTCATGAGCAGAGTCAGCTGTGGTGCCATTTGAAGTGAAGGAAGGGATAGTAAGGGAGTGCACACCAGAGACAGACTTGACCAGATGCCACCAGGTTTTAGAGGAGGGAGACAAGTCTAAAAGTTCATTCTTGTGAGTAGAGAGATATTGTTTCCTGGCTCTCCTGAGGGTAGACACACACTTGTTCCGTGCTTTGTGAAAGGAACTGAGATTGCCTTCAGTTGGATTTGCCTTCCAGGAGGAGAATGCAAGTTGTTTTTAGGCAACTGCCTCACCACGGGATTCAGAGTATGAAGGGCCAGAGGATGGGTAAGATACCTGAACACGATATGGGTTGAATCTGTTCATAAGAGAGCGCAGGTTTCTGTGGATGAATTCCCAAGCTGAATTCATATCAGGGGTGGTAGATATTGGAGACCAGTTGTATTCTGGCTGGTTGTATTCCCTGCCAGTTTGCCTGAGTCAACTTCCAGACTCGCCGGCACTGAGGCTGTTCTCTGAGAATGGCCAGAGAGATGTTCACCTTCACAAGCATGTGATCAGATGAATAAATTGGGGCCAGAAGAAGAGCAAGATACATTGGTGGGGAAGTTGGTCATCAACAAATCCAGAAGGGAAGATTTGCCATTGACAGCAATCCAGGTGGGGAATTCATGGATTGAGTGTCCAATGGAATTTTCCAAAAAAAGAGTTTTTCAGATCAAGTACATTGATTAGACCTTGCAAAGCATCCAATTATAATGCTTTTCCTGAAGGACATTTTGGCAGGTGAATAGAAACGTAAAGAAAAGACAAATCGGCGGGTTATATAGTATGTGTTCCGATCCACCCGTGTACTGCTGGGAAGACTAAATATTTGTTTTTCTACAGAGATTGATGTTCATGAATCTGATGAATGACAAGGGGTTGACAGTTAAGGACACCAGCATGGCTGCAGGAGGGAATGAGCAGCCACGGATTTGTTTAGTTCGAAAAATATTTTTGGGAATAATTTTTAACGGAAACCATCACCCAAATTACCAGGTAAGTAGAGTTTAAATGACATTTAAACAAGCCTTATAGGTTACGAACGAGATCTTTTTCTGATTAGACGATATCTGGTGGCCCAGGTGCGTGTTCTTACCTGACAATGGCGCATTCTTTGTGAACTACGTGATCACAGCGGGTTTCATCGGGACCGCCATGGAATTGCTCCGAGTGCCCGGCCTTATCCTGTACACCATCCGGCTCTTCATGGCCAAGTCTGAGGCCGAGAGAAAGAATGTCAAGCAGGTATGCAGTCAGTATTTAGGACTCTGATCACTTTTACTCAAAACACCCACATGCATCCTTTCACTCCAGGCAATACGACTTCCTACCCACACCTATGCCATGTTTAACGTTTTAATTCCTGCAATTAAATATTTGATGTGTGTGTTGGACGAATGCAGTGACAATACCGTCATGACGACATGACTGCAGCCCCAGTAGGGCCTCAAGTAGTGCAAAGATGCCAAAATCAAATGCTGTCACCAGGCAGATGAAACCGAAGATGATCTTGGCATCTGCACTGCGAGAGACCCTTCTGGGACTGCACTCATGAGGGGCATTTGTCCAGTTCAGAGAGCATCATTAACCATCTTCGTGTGTGTGTGTGTGTGTGTGTGTGTGTGTGTGTGTGTGTGTGTGTGTGTGTGTGTGTGTGTGTGTGTGTGTGTGTGTGTGTGTGTGTGTGTGTGTGTGTGTGTACATCTACCATATAAAGCACTATATCAGTTTGTGTATTTGTACAGATGGTGTTTGTGTGTTTGGTGTATACCCAACTCTAGATTGCCACCCTGCCACTTTGCAGGCAGGGTGCTATATGAATGAGCATGCCACCCGTCAGAGGGATATCAAGGCCAGTTGTCTCATCTAGTGGTAGCCAGTAGTACACGTTATCTTTTTTTCAACAGAGTACCGCTATAAAGTACGTACACTTAGAATGTGAGTATGTTTATAAAATACATACTATAAAACCACAGCAAACAAGTCTTAGTGAGGGTTTGCAATCGTTTTCTTGCTCTTTATAGCAATTGATGATTGTTGCTGTTGTTGTTTCATGTCACTGATTCCCTTTGACTATTTCTGCCTGACTTTCTGCAGGAGCAGGCTTACGAGTTTCAGTTTGGCCAGGCTTACGCTTGGATGATGAACATTTTCTCTGTGGTCATGGCGTACAGCATCACCTGTCCAATCATCGTTGTCTTTGGTGATTCAAGGGATGAAGGCTGAGGGAGAAAGGGCACTGGTGTGGGGAGGAAGGGTGATGTGCTGTATGAGATGTGTAGTGGGAAAAGGTAGAGATGGAAGGGTGTTGTTTGGATATTGAGGAGAGAGGGTTGTTGAAGGTGTGTTTTTCAGAGACGAATATGAAGTGGGAAGTTGGTGGTCAATGGAGGTGAATAATTAAGGGTTTCATAAAGTGCTGTACGATGGATGAATGTAGGAAGTGAGATGGTAGTTGCCTCTCGGAGGATGGACTTTTGGGAGAAAATGTTTACGTGTGCTCGACGGAAAGCAATGTTGAAGAGCATAGAAGTGGAGGAGACAATCGGGAGAGGTACTTTCTACAGAGACGAGTGTGGAGAAGAAAGTAGATTTGTATGGTAAAGGGAACAGTGTACTATATACATAAATAATTGAGGTGTCCTCGAAATATACATAAGATGTTGTAGCCGTTGCTCAGACTTACAAGTGCCATTTTCTTTGCTCTCTTGCAGGATTGATCTACATCTTGTTGAAACACATGGTGGACCGTTACAACATATACTTTTCCTGCATGCCCACAAGGCTCAACCGCAAGATACATTTGTCTGCAGTGAACCAGGTGGTGGCGGCACCGATCCTCTGTATGTTCTGGCTCCTCTTCTACTCTGTACTACGGCTCGGTGAGTTACGTGCGTGACTTTATATCTTCAAAGATGGATTAATGAGCCAACTGGGGGTTTTTATGGCCATCAAATTGCGACTTCGTCATAGTCCTGAGATTTCGAAGTTTAACCCACAACTCAAATGCCATGAGGGTACAGTGTTCCCCACTAGGCCAACCGACTCGCAAATGGACCAAAAAGGTCACTTGCACTGCCGGTGACCCTAACTGAAGATCTCCTTGTGTTGCGCAGGTCCTCAGCACCCCATCACCTTGTTCACGTTTGCTGTCCTGCTCATTGCCATCATACTTTGCCTTTGTCGAGTATTCTTTGGGTATTTCAAGTACTTGCGAGTGCACAAGGTGAGACTGAAATTGTTGGGAAAAACAAGACATCGGTGGTTTCAATTGGATTTTCTGGGAATTAATATCAGTATTTTCCATTGTTTTTCATGCAAAGGTGTAGTAATTTGGAGAGATGTTTCTCAAGACCAAACAATGAACCATTTGACCTTCATGCTAAAAATTATCCTCAATGTATTCTGCATGAATGGCATAAGATACTTATCTGTACGTCAATGCGGAGATCAATTTCCAACTTCCTGAATTGGGTTTTATTTTAAACCACACGACCAATTGTGACTTCGTTCTGTGAGATGACAGGTTCAGAAAGATGATTGGGATTAAAAGTTTATCTTTGAGACAAAATGAGAGGTGCACACTTTGTTCCACAGGAGTTCATGGAAGACAGCCCTACTCGAGACACGGCGGATGGGACCCCTATCACTCCAAGGTCTCCGGTAATGTCGCAATTCCGTACAATTGCGTTTCAGAAACACCATAGCATGTTACTCAACATTGCACTGATTCATTTAATTGGGGCCTAGAATATGCGTGGACTGGTAGGATAGCATAGAGATATGCTTGACTCTAAGCTGTGTATCTTGGGTTTGAATCTCAGTGCAACTATAAATGGATGTTAAAGATCCCACGTTGTCCTTCTCGAATAGTAGGCTGGTTATCGTTGGCACCATGACCAAATTATAAAGTCCTGCCATGACTGACAGCTAGGAAAGGAATGGCAAACCATCCAACATAACCCTAAACCTTCAGCATCGCCCAACAACTGCTTTGGCAGTACCGACGATCAGTAAAGACAATGGTACAAATTGGTACATTGATGATGATCAGAATATATGGGCAAGTTTCAATAAAAGGTGTGATTCCCAGACCCTGACTAGCCTTAAAAATGTCATTAGAATTAGATAGGTACCGAGAAGCATTGGAGATAGAATGGTACAGGGGGACATTGGCAGGACTTGAAGGGAACTCGTGTGTGGATGGGTGATAGTTTCTGGGGTTGGTGTAACGCAGGCATGATGGGCCGAATGGCCTCCTCCTACACCCAAGGTCCTTGTTAGGCCTCCCCTATATAATAGGGGGAGGCTTGTACCTGTTGTAGGGTTTGTTTCAAAAATTAGTTCCCCCAATTTTTAATTGTTCCTCAAGAGTTTGGTAAACTCCAAACGAGTACTAAACCACAATTTCGATTTTTATTCCTTCGTTTTTTTTTGTTTGCAATGTCCGAGCTGTCTGCCGGATCCGGCTGTGAATTTCGGAATGAAATTTTGGATCAATATTGGAGGACAAAATATGCGGGGCTGACGTAATCTTTTGACATTGACCTAATTTTTATGGTCATGACCTAATTATATAAATTTTTGCTTTTCTACCACAACTCGATGAAGGTTTGTCCGATCGGAACGAAATTGCCCTCGCTACATTTATGCTTCATTTACATCATACCCCTCCGGGTTAAAGGGCAACGTCAAATAGTGGTCTGCAAAAAAAGTGTTTTTTGGTCATCGCTCAATTTTGCAAATGCGGAATCTCAAAGACCTCTTGGCCTTCCAGGCGGATGCTCTTACATCATAATATTGTACCTGCACTGAAGTTGTGCACCTGATATTTGTTGGTGCCCTTGACCTACTTTTTACGGATTGTGATCGAATTAACAAAAAACACCTTTTTGTTCATAAGTTGAATAATTTTCCACGGGTTTTCCTGATGTTGTGTTTCATGGATATATTTTAGATGGTGACTTATTTCTTAATTTACACTCTATCCCTAAATGTTCAAGGTCATATGGCGGTCCAAAAAAAAAAAAAAGGCCATTATTAGATCACGGGCACCAAGGGAGGCTTACCCTTGTCGATCGCTTTTGTGATCGCAGATATGTAGTTATTACTCGTTGTTGGTGTTATCAGAAACGTTTTTGTGGAAACTCAATTTAATTACTTTTGGAAAATAGTGAATTTTTTTCTGTTTCTCAAGTTTACAGCCACATACTATGGTGAATTTAACCATGCACCGTATTTTCAGTACAGTGATTTTGGAGTTTGTATGAAAACAGAGTGAAATTTAAGATAATGGTGTGACGAATCTTCTTCTTCTTCTTCGTATGAAGCACAACGCTGGGTAGCACCAGCCAGCTGCTGCAGTGCCTCCTGCTGGTTAGAGCAGGAATTTGTAATTTGTTCATTGTGCCGACAATAGCTCTCCTACTCTTCGGCAAGCACATCGTGGAATCTTTATAACTAATGCTGGCAGATGTGACACCTAGTTTAATGTCCATCCGAGGGACGGCACACACACTGATGCCTCATCCTGCCTGCGACACACCAGGATGACAGTTTATAGCTGGGTCGGGATTCAAACCCATGATAGAGTGCAGCTCAGAAGCGAGTGTGCATAATTATATGGTGTTTTGCCAGCCCTTAGCAAAGGGTTAGGAATTGAGAAATTAAGTAAAAGTTGAGGATATAAGGATGGAAAGAACAAGTAAAAGGTTGGAGAAGACGGCATAGGCATGTATGGGAGTGTATCCAGGGGCGCTGTAAGGGGGGGAAAGTTAGGATGATTCCAAGGGCCCTGCACTGACAGGGGCCCTAAAAATTATTAGAACATTAGGTAAAAATTCTCAACATTAAATTATTAACCAGGCTTTGCAGTCTTGCCCTGCTGTCCATTGAAAGTCAGTTGGCTAGAAAGCTGGACTTCAAAGACTTGATCAGTGACTTTGCTAGCACCAAGGCTCGGTGCTGGGGTCTTGGTGAGTAAGGCTGAGCAAGGACCAGTGATAACTAAATGGCATGGCCATGGATATTGGATCACTACACTTGGTATGTATACTTGTATGTACACTCTGCTGCTGATTTTATTATTTTGTTTGTTATATCATTCTATAGATGATAATGTTAATTTATTTTAATTGAAGAGGTTAATGTATGTTGTAATTCTTACCATTAAAATTACATTTAGACTGTAAAGGATGGCCTTGAGCACATTTCTTGTGTGGGTATCAGTCTTGCATCAAATAGTGAATTCCATACTTTATGCAGAAATATATGCATTGTTTCAACCTCCTGGCAAAAATGTTGGGGAAAAAATGTGCGCGCGCGCTTCATAGGGGCCCATTGTGATATCATTTCATGGGTCCCAAAATCCCTGACGGCGCCCCTGAGTGTATCAGGTGTCTGGTATTGAGAAATTTAGGAGGGAGTGGGGTGGGTGGTGGTTGCTTTGGAGAGGGTAAATAAAAGTTTAAAATGTGGAGTGAAGGGTTAGTGCCACTTGTGGGGTGAGGGGCCCATTAAGTTGTGAGGTTTTAAGTATTTAAATATGCTCAAGATGGCTTCAATCGCATGTTAAGGTCACGCTGTATATATACGTATATATAAATACATATATATATATATATATATATATATATATGCAATTTAGCTGTGCCATGGTAAATTGGCATGACAACAGAAATTAGTGAAAATATTGAGAATACAGGACAAATGGCATCCGCAGACAGTTTACAATGGAATGCTTTGATATAAAGTGGGATGATCCCATAAAATACAGGATGGCCGGTCACAATGACCCTCCCCCCTCTACACAAATAGTTTTGATAATCAAGTGACCTGCATAATTTTGGGAATATCATGTTATGAAGGCAAACTTTTTATTTTGTGACAATGGTTAGAGTTCATTGGCTGTTCTAGGCTTTTAGGAATCTCGTCCCCCTTTGTTTATTTCCAGTCTTACCGAGCATCAGTGCTGCTGCCACCGACAGCTCCGGGTGAGGACTCACCGGTCACTTCACCGCAGAGCTACGCTTCGGCTGCCGAGCTAGACCCTCACCCTCCAGTGCCTGCCGCTTTGGCACCTCTGGCTCCAGCCATCTCAGGAGATCAAAATGGCTCAGTTGGTCCAACTATTTTGCCTATTGATCAAGATTCACCCCTTCTTGATGGGCATGAGACTTTGGCCTGAGTCAAATGTATCTCTCAGCCTGAGTTAGTTGATTAGTTCTACCTAGTGTTTGCATTGATAATTACCGACTTGGTCATTGCTTGACACTTTATTTCCATCATTCTCGATTCCATTTCATTCATCACTTTCTGAAGTCCTCATGATTTTGGTCTTTCAATGATCAATTCTTGCCTATGCCTTGAGCATCTTCCCTTCCTGATACATTCCTAGACACACTCCTGCTGTATCCCTAACACCACTCTAAATCTATGCTTCCTTCACCCTCCATAATGCAGAGCCCTGGCATCCAGGTCATCGCAATAAGTCTTTGCAGATCTTTGTTTGGGGTCACCCTCTAGCCTCGGTTGTTGAGAAATGCACTTGCCAATGTTAAGGCCGATCCTCTTAAGGGCATCTGATTCAATACAACTGCAGGATCACGCCAGTTGTGTATGTTTTTATTTTTGTAACGTGAGGTGACAAACATAAACATGCATACAGCTTCCAATTTCCAACCACAAATAACCTTCCAGAAGGTTCTTTAAATGCCATGTGGAGTCAGAAGCGAATCTGGTGTTTCAATTAGAGGATCTTGCGACAAGGATCCTGAAGCTCTGAACTAACGGTCTACTATTACGTGAGCATACGAGGCAATCAAAGTATGTGCGCGAAGAAGGTGTCTACTTCACCAGAGTGTGCCTATGGTGAAGACTGAAGTGCACTCCAACTTGGATTCCTCGGTTACCCTTGCATTTTAAAGAGTTTAAGCTCGGAAAGGACTAAAAAGGGGCTATTTCTATGTGTTACGACGTTATAATCCCAATAATGGAAACACACCTGTGAATCACATACAATTCACTGCGTTTGTGTTCGATATATGCGGCTCCTTCTTCTCCTTGCGTGTGGCAAAGAGCGGCTTACGGGCTCAAGTCCAAATGAGACAGCCAGGATGCAGCGCTGTCTGTGGACAGGTGGATTGCCTTGAATTATGAGTGAGTTTCTGGGAGAGCTTGTATTTGCCGATTGTGTGTGTTGTGGACTTAACTGTCTTCATTGCAGAACAGTGCTTGAAGACACTATCTCAGTATGTGTATGTATATGTATGTATAGAAATATATATATATGTATACACACACTGAGATAGTGTATATGGAAGAGTGAATATATATATATATATATATATATATGTACACTGTGTATGGAAGAGTGGCTGAAGTGATGAAAAACGTATTTGTTTATTTATGCTCGATGTAGGCACTGATATGAAATGGCTTAAAAAGCAGGTAGTCTTCTGATGTCATACCACGTTTATCAAGGTATTGCAAATGGGTGCTTAGTACTTCAGTAGAAGTCTCCACTACTGGTGTAGCATGGCCATCGTGTTGAGTGTGATTTGCTAAACATCTAAGTAGCTCGGTTTGTTTCTAGTATAGGCCAATCTTGTTGAAAAAGTTTGTGCTCAGCTGGCATTCCACATCAGCAGCTGTGGTTTCATCCTCAAACATGTACACACAGTCTAGTCCCAGTGACATCAACTCTCATAGTGAAGCGAAGCGATGATTCGTTATGTCTCAGATCATCTTTGCACTGTAAAAAAAAAGGTGCCGAGCAGGCCTAAAATGTAGCTTTGGAAAATGGTGCAGTGAGGCAGCCACAATTTTTTTGGGACGCAGGTACTCCAGGGGACCGGCTCGGTCAGAGGCGGACAAGGCGTTAAGGGGCACGGAACAGGCCGAGCGAACCTGCGGAACTTTTGTGTTTCTTGCAAGTGGAATGCCGAATTTCTGTTCATGCCACTTGAACGGGATGCATGATGCCACTCCTATGTGTAACCTATGCAAACGCTTTTGGAATCGTATAGAATGTAATGCTTGACGCATCCTATAACCCGAGTCATGTGAACCTGTTGCTTTTGTCCAAGGTCCTTAAGTGTATTTGGAGACCTCACTGATGTTTGCACTGCTGCTCCATGTGATGAAGCGGCGTGGGAGAAAAAAACAACAACATTGCTTTGTCCATGCAAAACTATGAAGAGATAAACAAAATAGCATTCACATTGCCTGTTATTTGATGACTTTATTTTCTGTGTCATTTTTCTTTTTCACATGACATGTAAATAATAAAGAGAAATGAATTGCCTCACAAATGCACTTTTTCTGTGTTGAAAAGGTGGGGAGGAGGAGGGGGTGTCATGTGCAGGATTTGTGCGTTTGTTGGTCTCGCCATGAAGATGTTGCCAGACTATTGCAACGCTTGTGTGTGTGCGCATCGTTGGTTGTTATCTACACATGCTGGTTTGAGAAGGTGGAATGGAGTCCTCCCAGGTCTCGAAGTATTCACCTCCGTTTCAGTAAGGGATCATGATTCATCGACCAAATTGTGAAGTTTTCTTGTTCTCAAAGTTTTGTTCCGAGGGCTGTTTTCAGAATCGTCACTGAGCCCGATACAGCCTCCAACTGCAGTTCCTTTGTAGTAATAGTCCCAGGGATCGTTTTTAAGATCTCTGTGAGGGTCCTTTTATCATTCCCGGTGCTCCAATTAATCATTGATACAATTTCAGCACTCTTCAGCTTCCAGAATATTGTGTGTGTGTTTGTGTCGTTGGTTGTTGTCTCCATTTGCGGGTTTCAGGAGGTGGAACAGAGTCCTTCCAGGACCCAAAGTATCCACCTCCTCTTCGGGAAGGGATCATGGTTCATGGACCAAGTTGTTCAACTTTTTCAGAGTTTTGTTCCAAGGGTTCTTTTCAGGATCTACACTGAACAACCGATTACATCCAGACTCCAGTTGTAGTTCATCTGTGGTAATATTCCCGGGGATGGTTTTTAAAATCTCAGTGAGGTTCTTCTTCATCATTCCTGTTGCTCCAATTATCACTGGTGCAATTTCGATGCTCTTCAGCTTCCACGATCTCTTGACCTCATTTTGGAGGTCCTGGTATTTGGTCATTTTCTTGATTTCTGTGTTATTTAGGCCAAAATCTCTGGGTACTGATATCTCAATCATCAATGCTGTCTTTTCCTTTTTGTTCCTGAATGTCCGGACGCAATGCTTTGTTTTCTGTGTCCACGCTCGATGGAATCATCAGGTTGTACGTGAGCATGATGTCCTCATTTTCAGTGATTGCTCTTGGTTCGTGTTTCCATGAGGTTTCTGCTGCTGGGATGTTTATTTTTTTTGCAGATATGCCAATGAATCACTTTGCATACTTTGTTGTGCCGTTGTGTGTAAAGTTGTTCTGATAATAGTTTTTTGCATCCCGAGAGCAGGTGACTAGTAGTTTCTGTTAATGTCTTGCAGAATCTACACTTGTCCATCTGGCTCAGTCCTGCCATCTTTTTAAAATCCATTGGTGTAGTGTCCTTGATCTTGGGCATTTATTATTGTTATGCGCCATCAGTAGATTTGCGTTATCGACTGATCGTAGATGGCACAGGCATCATTTTGCGCCATCAATGGATGCGCATCATCGCTGGATAGCACAGCGCCGTCGATCGATTTGCGTCAGGAAGGGAGGGAGAAATAGTAAGGATTGTTTGTCGGAAATATCGATTGATATCTAACCCTCGATCGGTCGATAGCACAAATCTACTGATAGCGCATAACATTATGATTTGTTCACCGTCCCAGTTGAGCTGACCTCTTCTTAGCCATTCCAATGAGCCTTCTTTGTCTATCCCCACTCTGTCCAATTTTTTTTGTATTTTCCTTCTTTTTTGTCATTCTAGTTCATGTATATTTCTTGATATTTCTTTTTATGCATTTATTTTGTCTTTTTTGCAATTCTTGGGTCTGTATTTGTTGCTGTTTCATTTTCCTGTGCGGCATCTTCTATTTGCACCTGTTTTTGGAAATTCCTTGCATGGTGAGTTAGGGATACCTTTTCAGGTTTGTTGTGTTCATGTTTGTTTATAAATTGCATCTGATAGTCTGTTGAGCATTTCACATACTCAGCTATCCTACACTCGTCGGTCTGTGCACCTGGTTGAGTTCCATCAGACCGCTCCCTCCCTCCCTCTCATCTCGGGATGCACTGGTTTTTGTCAAACATTTTGTGGATGGTAAGGAGTGTTCTTGTTTTGATGTCTAACTTGTTAATTTCTGATTGGGGCCAGTTTCTTATTCCGCAGCTGTATTGGAACACTGGTACTGCGAGCTGGTTTATGGCTTTGATTTTGTTTCCTGGGGAGAGGTATGTTTCAGGATCAGCTTCGTTCTACATAGGTATTCTTTGGCTATTGTTTTGTGCATTTGTTTGTGACATATTTGGTGGCCCCCTTTTACTCCGAGGTATTTGTATGATGCTTCGTTTTCTAACTGCTGTATTGTTGTTTCAAGGTCAATTGTGTGTGTGTGTGTGTTATAATCCTTTAAATTATATTATATTTTAGGAATAGCCAATACTGTACAATTGTGTGTGTGTGTGTGTGTGTGTGTGTGTGTGTGTGTGTGTGTGTGTGTGTGTGTGTGTGTGTGTGTGTGTGTGTGTGTGTGTGTGTGTGTGTGTGTGTGTGTGTGTGTGTCCATCTCCGTTTTGTTAACAGATCATAATGAAGTTTTTTTTTTTAATTAACACAGCCATCGAAGGTGGATGGAGGTTATGTTTTCACCCCTGCCTGCTTGATTATTTGTGAAGAAGATATCTCCAAAAAGTTGAGGATGGATTCGGTCGACATTTGGTGGAGATGTTGTGGATGATAAGGACGTAATGATTCGATTTTGATCAGGATCCGATCTTTTTTTAAAAATTGATTCTTCACCATTGAGTGACAAGGACTAAAACCGATATATAGTGCCTATAGAAAGTCTACACCCAGTTTCAAAATTTTCACCTTTTGTTACCTTATAGCCTGGAATTAATTTACATTAAATCAAACTTTTCCACCTTTATTTACACATCGTAACACACAATTTCCAAGTGAAAAATAAATTCTACAAATTTCAGAAAATTAATTTAAAAAACAAAACTAGAATATCTTGGTTGGATAAGTGCCCAATCTAAATTGATGATCAGAGATCAAGCCATTGGAGAAGAAGGATTTAATATCAGAAGTGATGATGGATTCCATGACCTTGCTGATGATTGAGAGCAGGCTGATTCGTCTGTAGTTGCAAGGATTTGTTTTTGCACCTTTTTGTGTAAAGCGGTAATGTGGACAATGTGAAAGCAGACCTCCAGATCCACATTCATTTTGCAGAAGAATGGAAATACATGTACATTCAATTCCTGGAGAACAACAAAACTTCTGAATGATGCCAGGAAAGGACAGAAAAAGAATAATAGTCGATCCTAGCATTAGGATCCTAGCCTAGTGAGCACACATTTAACTTTTTGGTAGTCCTTCAACGTCTCTAGTGCAATGACAGTTGCAATAAATAGCCAGGAATCAAACACTTTCAACATTGTTGGTATCTCCCATGTTGTAGCTGAAGTACATGACCCGTAGGCCGTAGCTCTCACGTTGCGGATAGGTCGGAAGCCTTTTACTTTTATTGAAGTGCAGCCTAAACAAGGCTTAACGCCACTAATTTGTAAAGGGCTACAAAGGAAAAGAAGAAGAGGAAAAACTGGCAAAACCTTAATGTAGTCCTGAAACAAGGAAACCTATTCACAGGACCATTGTACAGGAGGGCCAGATCACTAGGCCAGGTGGAAAAATCAATTTTCTTACCCCGATTTGGTGTTTTTTAGGAGACACCATCTCCTTACTGGATACAGTAGCTATTGGATCCCAAAGGGAGCTCATCTGTTCTTTGCCAGTGTTGTTTTTGGTCCTGGCAGGGTGTCACAGTCACCGTCGTCCCCACTAGCAAAGCCAGTGATGGGGGTCGGTTTAGTCGCCAACAACCCGACCATGCAATCGGTAGCACTGGGATACATGTTACCAGTGGCCAATACCAATCCAAAAATCCCACATGTTACCAATACCAGTCCCAAAAGACTGACCTGACCTAAAAATAATAAAAACAAATAAATAATAAAACAAGAAGACGTCATGCAGAGCACGATACTCGCAAAATCCACCCCCTGTTCACTCTTCAGAGTGAACTTCAGAGTGAACGTGGTACTACAAACTATGATGTCATCAATAGTTTACTTCGCGCACCCTTCGCGACAACGATAAATTGATCCATCAAATTGTCCATTTTATCAAGATTAGAATTGACAATCTTGATCAAAGCTCGGGTCAATAGGATGAAAAGTGACGATTTTTTCAATTGAAAATTGATTCTGGAAGTTTGACCTTGGGTTGACCTTTTGACCTAAAAAAAAAAAAAGAGTTGGTTTCCCCATTTAGTGACACAATGTGCAAATGTTGTTAAATTTTCAAGTCAATCGGATGAAAATTGACGGTTTGTCAGATGAAAATTGATGATTCTGGAAGTTTGACCTTGAGTTGACTTCTTTTTTTTTTTTTTTTTTGTATACTGAATCGAGGCTCGTGAAAGAGCTAACATTTACTTCACAAACAAATCAACCAGACAAACAAAACACACAAAAAGCGGGAGCGGAAAACAAGATGGGGAGAGAAGGTGAAGCACACAAACACAACATTTGAGAGCAGGGAGATGTGTGGAAGGGAGAGGGCTTGGGGGGAGGAGGCATGGGAAGGGGGGGGGTGGAGGGAGAAGTATAAAACACAAGGACACCAATGACTTCCAGGACAGAAGTTGGTATTTCAAAAAAGTGGAATTGGGGTGAAATTAGCGGGGGTAGAAAAGATCAAGGTTTTGGATGGGGGAAGATAAGAGATGGTGGTGAACAGCTGTTTTAAAGACCTGGAGGGTGGAGTGGGATTGAAGAGAGTGAGGGAGTTTGTTCCAGAGGCGGGAGAAAAGAGGAATGAAGGAGTGAAGGTGAGCAGAGAGTCTTGATTTTGGCAGTTTGACCATAAGAGGGTTGCAGGCAGATCTTGTGCGACCTGTAGGAATATTTGCGGGACAGAGCCCAGAGAGAGCTGGGGGGGCAAGGCCAGAGAGGAGTCGGTAGAAGATGGAAAGACCACCAACCTGCCTGCGGTGAGTGAGTGAGAGGCCCTTGGAGTTAGCTTCATCGCGGGAGATTCCAATGATTCTGAATGCTTTGGTTTCAACAGCGTGAAGACGAGCTAGGTGTGAGGCAGGAGCACCAGCCCAGAGGGGAGAGCAGTATTCCATTGAGCTGCAGATGAAAGCCTTGTATGTGGTGAGGAGCTCAGGTGTGCCAAGGAAGGACTTCGCACGACGGAGGATGCCCAGTCGGCGACTGGCTTTGGAGGCCAGATTTGAAATGTGGTTTTCCCAGGAAAGATCATGGCAGATAGTGAGACCCAAAAGCTTGAGTGACAGAACTTCTTGGAGAGGATTATTCAGAAAGTGGATGGGAGGGTTGTCCAGTCGGTCTTTTCGGAGAGACATCGTAAGAGTGTGAGATTTGTCAGGATTGAAAGACATGTTCCACTTGTTTGCCCAGTCTGTGATTTTGTCCAGGTCTGCAGAGAGTGAGGAGGCAGCAGACTGCCGATCTGAGGGATGAAGAATGGAGCGACAGAGAGTAGAGTCATCAGCAAAGAGATACAGAGGATTTTCAAGAGAGTCAGAGAGATCATTGATGAAGACCAGAAAAAGCACAGGGCCTAGAACACTGCTTTGTGGAACTCCAGCCTGAACAGGAAGAGGAGATGAGAGAAACCCATTCAGGGCCACATGTTGACTATGACTAGAGAGGAAGTCCGCCAGCCAGGCGTGGAGATTTCCATGGATACCAAAAGAGGAGAGTTTGGTGAGCAGAGCGGGGTGCCAGACCGTATCGAAGGCACGTGATATGTCAAGGGAGACAGCTCTAATTTCCTGTTTGGCATTGAGGACCTCCATCCATTGTTGAGAAAGCAGAAGCAGCATGTCCAGAGTAGAGTGTCCAGGTCTGAAACCAAATTGATGATCAGAGATCAAGCCATTGGAGAAGAGGAAAGATTTCATATCTGAAGCAATGATGGATTCCATGACTTTGCTGATAATTGGGAGAAGGCTGATTGGTCTGTAGTTGCTGGGATCTGTTTTTGCACCTTTTTTGTGCAAAGCGGTGATGTTGGCAGATTTCCAAGCAGATGGAAGATGATCTTGAGCAAAAGAGAGGGTGAAGAGAACAGAGAGAGGGAGTGAAAGAGCGGAAGAACAGGATTTTAGGACCCGTGGGCTGATGCCGTCAGGTCCAGTTGCAGAATCCGATTCGAGGGTTGACAGAAACTTTTCCACCTTGTCAGGAGGAAAGGACACGTTTCTGTTAAGCAGATCACATCTGGTTTGTCAGAAGCAACCTGTATGGAGAGATCAGACATGTTTGAGCGAAGGCCCCGGATGTTTGAGGTCCATACTGTTAAGGAAGAGCAAGGGGGAGCATCGGATACAGAACAGGGGGGGGGGGGGGAGCGGTACGGTAAGATGTGGAAGAGGAGGAAGAGGTAGGGAGAGCTGTTGAAGGTGTGTCAGAGATTACAGAATAGCTCGGAGAAAGGGAAGGATGGGGCAGACAAAAGGTTTGATGGTGATTGGGAGAGGCGCAGTGAGGTGTTATTTGACGAGGGGGAAGAGCGAGGCAGAAGGTTGAGGGAGATGAAGGTGAAAGTTGGAAGGGGGAAGAAGCGGGGAGGATGCTTTGAGGGGGAGGGGTGAGAGGGGAGTCTAGGAGGGGAGGAGCGAGGGAGAGTCTCGGAGGGGAGGGGTGTGGGGGGAGATTTGAAAGGAATGGGTGATGGGGATGATTTGGAGGGGATGGGCAAAGGGGTAGATTTAGAGGGGAGGGGTGATGGGAAATGGGATTTTGGGGTGATGGGATTTTGAAAAATGTACGATTAATGGGAAACGAACATTTATTGCAAAATGAGTTTCTTGAGACATTCGAGTCAAAAATACGTTTGAGGATGCTGGAGGGAGGATGGAGTGCTGGAGAGTTTAGGGAATGAATGAAAGATGCACTATAAGAGATGGAATTTTTTTTTGGAATGAATGGATTTGGTGAGCAAGTCGAAAGCATCCTTTTATAGAAGAAGAAGAAAAAGGTGTTATAGAATATGACAGAATACAGGTCTTCAGGGTTCAGATGAGACATTTTTTAACAACGTGATCACAAACAGCGTGGTCGAAGAATGAACGAACGAACAACTAAGAACGAATAAACGAATAAAAACGGAAGGAAATGTTTTGGGGTTTTTTTTTTTTTTTTTTTAGATTTTAAAACAAGGAAGTATGGGATGAAAAGACCGTGAAAAACAGAGACCGGAAAAAAATTGCAGCGTGATCGGAGAACCGCTGAGACAAAAACAAAGCCTAAAGCCAAGGTTGGACACAGTCGCCTAGTACTACACTTAGGCCTCAGAATACACGATGAGAAAGACCGACGATTCTGTACACAGGTATGAAAAACCAACGCCAAGAATACTATTAAAGACACCCCAATAGGTACATACAAGACCAGTTTCGACAAAAACACAATTGTGAAAAGTTACTTAACTTCGAAAGCGAGCGTGCATGGACAGCTTTGAAGAGACGAGACCTCCAATCTTGCGCATCCAATCTTGGACTTTTGACCTTTTGACCTCAAAAATAGTTGGTTTCCCCATTTAGTGACTCAATGTGCAAATGTTGTTAAATTTTCAAGTCAATCGGATGAAAATTGACGGTTTGTCAGATGAAAATTGATGATTCTGGAAGTTTGACCTTGAGTTGACTTTTGACCTTTTGACCTCAAAAATAGTTGGTTTTCCAATTTATCGACTCAATGTGCAAAAGCTGTTCAATTTTCAAGTCAATCGGATGAAAAATGGGGATTTTAGAAACTTGACTTTAGATTTTATTTTAGATTTGTATGATTCGATTAGATTTTAGATTTGTATGATTCGATTAGATTTTAGATTTGTATGATTCGATTAGATTTTAGATTTGTATGATTCGATTAGATTTTAGATTTGTATGATTCGATTAGATTTTAGATTTGTATGATTCGATTAGATTTTAGATTTGTATGATTCGATTAGATTTTAGATTTGTTTGATTCGATTAGATTTTAGATTTGTATGATTCGATTAGATTTTAGATTTGTATGATTCGATTAGATTTTAGATTTGTATGATTCGATTAGATTTTAGATTTGTATGATTCGATTAGATTTTAGATTTGTATGATTCGATTAGATTTTAGATTTGTATGATTCGATTAGATTTTAGATTTGTATGATTCGATTAGATTTTAGATTTGTATGATTCGATTAGATTTTAGATTTGTATGATTCGATTAGATTTTAGATTTGTTTGATTCGATTAGATTTTAGATTTGTATGATTCGATTAGATTTTAGATTTGTATGATTCGATTAGATTTTAGATTTGTATGATTCGATTAGATTTTAGATTTGTATGATTCGATTAGATTTTAGATTTGTATGATTCGATTAGATTTTAGATTTGTATGATTCGATTAGATTTTAGATTTGTTTGATTCGATTAGATTTTAGATTTGTTTGATTCGATTAGATTTTAGATTTGTATGATTCGATTAGATTTTAGATTTGTATGATTCGATTAGATTTTAGATTTGTATGATTCGATTAGATTTTAGATTTGTATGATTCGATTAGATTTTAGATTTGTATGATTCGATTCGATTTTAGATTTGTATGATTCGATTAGATTTTAGATTTGTATGATTCGATTAGATTTTAGATTTGTATGATTCGATTCGATTTTAGATTTGTATGATTCGATTAGATTTTAGATTTGTATGATTCGATTCGATTTTAGATTTGTATGATTCGATTAGATTTTAGATTTGTATGATTCGATTAGATTTTAGATTTGTTTGATTCGATTAGATTTTAGATTTGTATGATTCGATTAGATTTTAGATTTGTATGATTCGATTAGATTTTAGATTTGTATGATTCGATTAGATTTTAGATTTGTATGATTCGATTAGATTTTAGATTTGTATGATTCGATTCGATTTTAGATTTGTATGTGGTGAGGAGTTCAGAGGTGCCAAGGAAGGACTTCGCACGACGGAGGATGCACAGGCGGCGACTGGCTTTGGAGGCCAGCTTGGAAATGTGGTTTAACCGTTGTCATTTGACCTCAAAATCAATAGGCTTCTCAATTGTGACGACCTCTACAACTTGGTGAAGTTTCCTGACGATCGGGTTGGAATTGTGACCTGTAGGCGAGTGACAGACAGACAGACAGACAGACAGACACAATGTCGCCGGATCATGGAATGAAATTAGTTCTTCCTGTATTTCAGCAAAAATGTCCATGCTCATGATTGATGACATTGGCAACTCAGTGACAGAAAAATGTATTGTTACTCAGAGTTTCTTAAATATGTTTTTCTGTTAATCAGAACCTCTATTAAATCCTTCTCTGATTCCACTATTTGCCTTGAGCTCATCGCCAGTGTCACTGAAATCGATGCCGCATTGCATTCTGGGATATTTTGGGCAAACTTTTGACAAGGGAAAAAACGAAACCTCTTTCTCTAGCACTTCATAAATCCATAATGGAAGAATTATTATATCCAGGAATGAATTATCTCGTGGAAGTACCGCGCATCCGAGAGAAAAAAATTACGTTTTACGTACGTTCAAGGCATTAATTTTTTACCTGTACCAGGTGATACATGTGGCTATTCGGATCAACAAGTTATTGTGGGACAGATTCATGACCGAGGAGGGCGTGCTTCGCGATGCAGCACCCACTGCGGGCAGCACTATGACGAAGCTCGCGGTTGGCGGGATCAAAGCAAGAACCAGACTCTAAAGTACCAAAATTGAGCTTGTCTCTTCCACATTGTCTTACGTCTGATAAACAGAGACATTTGATAAATTGTCTCTTTGTGCATGTTTCGTCAAATGAGGAAGACGATTGGATGAGCGGTGCAACAGCTATTCGGTACTGTCGGGCAGATCTCATGTATTTGCTCACATTTAACATTTCAAATCGAATTATATTTTTTAAAACAGATTCTGAAAATATAATCACGAATATTATTAAATACGTTTGAGTTGATGGGGGAAACATATCCCCCAGGATATTATGACGCCACGTGTGATTCTTATCAGGCTCAGTATATACCACGTGTGCTTCCTGTCAGGCTCAGTATATACCACGTGTGCTTCCTGTCAGGCTCAGTATATACCACGTGTGCTTCCTGTCAGGCTCAGTATATACCACGTGTGCTTCCTGTCAGGCTCAGTATATACCACGTGTGCTTCCTGTCAGGCTCAGTATATACCACGTGTGATTCTTATCAGGCTCAGTATATACCACGTGTGATTCTTGTCAGGCTCAGTATATACCACGTGTGATTCTTGTCAGGCTCAGTATATACCACGTGTGCTTCCTGTCAGGCTCAGTATATACCACGTGTGCTCCCTGTCAGGCTCAGTATATACCACGTGTGCTTCCTGTCAGGCTCAGTAATCAGTATATACCACGTGTGCTCCCTGTCAGGCTCAGTATATACCACGTGTGCTTCCTGTCAGGCTCAGTAATCAGTATATACCACGTGTGATTCCGTGAGGCCCAGTATATACCACGTGTGCTTCCTGTCAGGCTCAGTATATACCACGTGTGCTTCCTGTCAGGCTCAGTATATACCACGTGTGCTTCCTGTCAGGCTCAGTATATACCACGTGTGCTTCCTGTCAGGCTCAGTATATACCACGTGTGCTTCCTGTCAGGCTCAGTAATCAGTATATAACACGTGTGCTCCCTGTCAGGCTCAGTATATACCACGTGTGCTTCCTGTCAGGCTCAGTAATCAGTATATACCACGTGTGATTCTTGTCAGGCTCAGTATATACCACGTGTGCTTCCTGTCAGGCTCAGTAATCAGTATATACCACGTGTGCTCCCTGTCAGGCTCAGTATATACCACGTGTGCTTCCTGTCAGGCTCAGTAATCAGTATATACCACGTGTGCTTCCTGTCAGGCTCAGTATATACCACGTGTGCTCCCTGTCAGGCTCAGTAATCAGTATATACCACGTGTGATTCCGTGAGGCCCAGTATATACCACGTGTGCTTCCTGTCAGGCTCAGTATATACCACGTGTGCTTCCTGTCAGGCTCAGTATATACCACGTGTGCTTCCTGTCAGGCTCAGTAATCAGTATATAACACGTGTGCTCCCTGTCAGGCTCAGTATATACCACGTGTGCTTCCTGTCAGGCTCAGTAATCAGTATATACCACGTGTGATTCTTGTCAGGCTCAGTATATACCACGTGTGCTTCCTGTCAGGCTCAGTAATCAGTATATACCACGTGTGCTCCCTGTCAGGCTCAGTATATACCACGTGTGCTTCCTGTCAGGCTCAGTAATCAGTATATACCATGTGTGATTCCGTGAGGCCCAGTATATACCACGTGTGCTTCCTGTCAGGCTCAGGAATCAGTATATACCACGTGTGCTTCCTGTCAGGCTCAGTATATAACACTCGGGGATTATGGCCTTGGTAAATATGGCTTCGGCAATGACCGATGTGTTGGGTTTATAGATGGGATTCATATTCAGGATTGTTTGAAGTTTTGACCGTTCTCTGGTTCACCTGTCGGATGATTAACGGAATCGAATCACTCGTGATTTTGTCCGAGTCCGAGTTGGTTGTCATGGAAAAGCGGTGCCAAATGTCCCGTTGTTGTGTTCTGTTAAACATTAATGAGTTTACTTATCGTGTTTAAAACTCAATAGTTCGGGGTTAAGAGATCGCATTACCGACTGCACGACATCGGGGCGGTGGATCTGCCATCAGGTCTCTGGACAACAGAACTCGCTCGTATCGCTCACGTCTGCATCTTATTATGAAGGTTGGAGAGGATGTGGTTGGTGGTGGTGGTGGTGTTTGGTTTGTGCCTGATTGTAGTGGATTGGGGTCGAGAGTAGTCTCAGTAGTGTGACATTGAGGATATAAAAATGGAGAATTTAACTGAATCGGCAAGGAACGGCTGGCTTGGCAAGCGCTAGCAAGCTGCTTGGTAAGTGAACGCAGCTCTCTGGTCTTTTTATTTCAAGATTCATAAAAGCTGATCAATACTCTGGGCAAAAGATTGGCAGACATAGTTTACCATAAACAAGTGTAAAAAGATGCTGGGGATTGGTGAGAATAATGAAGATATGGATTACATGATGCAAGGGGCAATTTTGGAGTGTGGTCACACAGGGGCATGACCTGGGGGTGGTCGTATAGATATGAGGGGGTGGGGGGTCACAGTGCCAGGCAGCTATAGACAGGTAGAGTTTTTTTTTTTTTTTTTTTTTTGTATACTGAATCGAGGCTCGTGAAAGAGCTAACATTTATTTCACAAACAAATCAACCAGACAAACAAAATATACAAAAAGAGGGAGCGGAAGACAAGATGGGGAGAGAAGGGGAAGCACACAACCACAACATTTGAGAGCAGGGAGAAGTGTGGGAGGGAGATGGCTTGGGGGCAGGAGGCGTGGGAAGGGGAGGGGAGGGGGGGGGGGGGAGAGGTATAAAACACAAGGGGACCGAAATTAGCGGGGGTAGAAAAGATCAAGGTTTTGGATGGGGGAGGATAAGAGATGGTGGTGAACAGCTGTTTTAAAGACCTGGAGGGTGGAGTGGGATTGAAGAGGGTGAGGGAGTTTGTTCCAGAGGTGGGAGAAAAGAGGAATGAAGGAATGAAGGTGAGCAGAGAGGCTTGATTTTGGCACTTTAACCATAAGAGGGGGTTGCAGGCAGATCTTGTGCGACCTGTAGGAATATTTGGGGACAGAGCCCAGAGAGGGCTGGGGGGGGCAAGGCCAGAGAGGAGTCGGTAGAAGACGGAAAGACCACCAACCTGCCTGCGGTGAGTGAGTGAAAGGCCCTCGGAGATAGCGTCATCGCGGGAGATTCCAATGATTCTGAATGCTTTGGTTTCAACAGCGTGAAGACGGGCTAGGTGTGAGGCAGGAGCACCAGCCCAGAGGGGAGAGCAGTATTCCATAGAGCTGCGGATGAAAGCCTTGTATGTGGTGAGGAGCTCAGGTGTGCCAAGGAAGGACTTCGCACGACGGAGGATTCCCAGTCGGCGACTGGCTTTTGAGGCCAGATTTCAAATGTGGTTTTCCCAGGAACGAGTTAACGAGTTTGGTCCATGAAATGCAGTTGGAAAGTTTCTTTTTATTCGTTATTTCTGCCCAAAGTCAGGTCCAGTACTGCCAAAGCAGTTTATTGGCAAGGATTATACTAGGTGGTTTGCCATTGCCCTCCCAGCACCAGTTCGGGCAGGAATTTGTAACGTGCCGGCGATAGCTCGCCTACTCTTTGCGAAGGACACCGTGGGATCTTCAACGTCTACCTGGATGGCAGATGGGACGCCCAGTTTAACGTCCATCCGAGAGACACCTTGATGAACCACCAGGATGGCAGTTTGTAGCCGGGTCGGGATTTGAACCCAGGCTACACAGCTTAGAGAGTGTCCGTCCCTGTCACGAACACTTAACAGGGTTTTAGGTTGGATTGGTAGGGGGATCAGTTATAAATCAATGGAGGTAGTTTTGACACTATAGGAATTGAGTGAGGCCTCATCTGGAATATTGTGTTGAGTTTTGGTAACTCCATGGAAACCATGTGATACTTGAGTAGATGCTGTCCGGGACGTCGTTTTCAGTTTTACTCGAACCTCTTGTGACAACTTCTCCAAACGAATTGATTGTGTTAGCAGTGGTTACGGAGTATGAGGAAGAGGAATAAATATATAAACAAGAAATATGTCGTGCATAGCACGATACTTGCAAAAGCCATAAAATAAGTTATTGGCCTATGATGACCTCAAAAATAGTTGGTTGTTGAATTCAGTGTCCAAATATGCAAATCCTCTTAAAATTCCAAGTCAATCGGATGAAAATTGAGGATTTTAGAAATTTGGCCTATGTTGACCTTTTGGCCGATGTTGGCCTCAAAAATATTTGGTTGTTGAATTCAGTGACCATATGTGCAAGTCCTCTTAAAATTTCAAGTCAATCAGATGAAAATGGAGGATTTTTAAAATTTGGCCTATGTTGACCTTTTGGCCGATGTTGACCTCAAATATACTTGGTGGTTGAATTCAGTGACTAGATATGCAAATCCTCTTCAAATTTCAAGTCGATTGGATGAAAATTGAGGATTTTAGAAATTTGGCCTTTGTTGACCTTTTGGCCTATGTTGGCCTAAAAAATAGTTGGTGGTTGGATTCAGTGACAATATGTGCAAATCCTCTTAAAATTTCAAGTCAATCAGATGAAAATGGAGAATTTAAAAAATTTGGCCGATGTTGACCTCAAATATACTTGGTGGTTGAATTCAGTGACTAGATATGCAAATCCTCTTCAAATTTCAAGTCGATTGGATGAAAATTGAGGATTTTAGAAATTTGGCCTTTGTTGACCTTTTGGCCTATGTTGGCCTCAAAAATAGTTGGTTGTTGAATTCAGTGACCATATGTGCAAATCCTCTTAAAATTTCAAGTCAATCAGATGAAAATGGAGGATTTTAGAAATTTGGCCTATGTTGACCTTTTGGCCTACGTTGGCCTCAAAAATAGTTGGTGGTTGGATTCAGTGACAATATGTGCAAATCCTCTTAAAATTTCAAGTCAATCAGATGAAAATGGAGAATTTAAAAAATTTGGCCTATGTTGACCTCAAATATACTTGGTGGTTGAATTCAGTGACTAGATATGCAAATCCTCTTCCAATTTCAAGTCGATTGGATGAAAATTGAGGATTTTAGAAATTTGGCCTAGGTTGGCCTCAAAAACAGTTGGTTGTTGAATTCAGTGTCCAAATATGCAAATCCTCTTAAAATTCCATCCACGTCAATCGGTTGAAAATTGAGGATTTTAGAAATTTGACAAAGTTGGTGACCTTTGGCCTATGTTGACCTATTGACCTTTTGATCCCCAAAACAATAGGCTTCTTGCTTATGACCAACTCTACCATTTGGTGAAGTTTCGTGAAGATCGGTTGAAAATTGTGACCTGTAGGCGACAGACAGACAGACAGAATAACGCACAAGACCAACCGATATGCTTGAAAAATCTTCGATTTTCGCAAGTAATAAATGGGGAGTCAGAAGGATGAGTCCCTGCCAAGCTTCTATCTGGACCCTACCACTGTGCATTTGGGGAGGGCGGGGGGGTTTACATGTTTGTAGATCTTGAAGAATTAGGACATGTTTCAAAAATATTAGGAGTATGTATACATAAAAGGGGTATGCTGAGCTGAGCATGTCACTGGTTAGATGGAGGGGTATCGATTTGAATCCAATTATCTGACTAGGGCGGCCATTTTTGCCAACATAATGAAACACCTCTCTTAATCGCTTGCTCCGTTTGCCGAGCTGTCCGTGAGCGGCTTGTAAGGCGGTTGATACGGAACGATTGGCTTGGAAAGCCATAGCAAGCTATTTGCAACCCCTAAACTTTGAATCCCAAAACTTATATCGTGTTGGATAGGCCAGTTTCTGTTCTCAGTTGCTCATTTGGGATCAGGATTTAACATAGGATTGTGGATTTGTGTAAGCTGTTTGATATTAGGGTTGGCTTTGAAGGTTTGTTAACCCAATGACCATTCAACCTGACCTGATAAGCATTGTATGTGCAATACGGTGCTATCTATTTATTTGGTAAACAAATGTAGTGGAATTTGACCTTCCTCTCTCCCTTCCCTCCCACTCCCTCTCAAAGTCGATGCCATAAGTAGGTTCCTGACTTTGATCCCTAACCCCATGATAACATGGTGTGTGTGTGTGTGTGTGTGTGTGTGTGTGTGTGTGTGTGTGTGTGTGTGTGTGTGTGTGTGTGTGTGTGTGTGTGTGTGTGTGTGTGTGTGTGTGTGTGTGTGTGTGTGTGTGTGTGTGTGTGCACCGCAGCCTTTACTCTACACGTATTTCAGGAGTTCGTGTGCGTGGCGTGTGCGCATCGGTGGGTTTTCTACACAACGAGCCGATGGGACATTTGTCCAAATTTCCAGTATTGATGCCTCATTAACATCGTCTCCAAAACCAAATGCAATGCCATAAGATTGCCGTCAGAAAGTTCAACTCTGCTCTTTAAACGTCATGCACACATTTATTGGACAGTTATGTGTCAACAAAACCCCTAATATGCCTCTTATTGTCCTCTTTCCAGCCCTCGCGCTAAAGGGCATTGAATATGATCAAGTGGCTGTGAATCTCATCAAGAATGGTGGTGACCAGGTGAGCAGCAGGGAAATTGTCATTCTTGTATTCATCGCTGTAATAACAATTGTACCTGTCATGTATAGTGCTCCGACGTAATCAGACCTTGAGGATTTGTCATATACGAGAAGTGCCCTACGGAGTGGCCAGGGGGGGGGGGGGGGGGGGGGGGGTTATGTTATTATTCTTATTCAAACGTGTAATTCAAAACACCTCTCGCTGCATATTTCAAAACACCTCACTACGCTGGAAAACGTGGAGACAGAAATACTGTACTGTAAAGGATGGGGACTTGCAATACCGTATCCCACCTGGAGTGGCGCTACACGATACACATTTACATAGAGAAATTTGCGTTTGTCCCACCCTCTTAGCCCCTTCCTTTCTCCCCCACTCCCCAAGACCACTGGCAAAGCTAAAGATGCCCCTCTGCACTAATTGGGGTCATGCTGATCCAATGTGGCAAGTCTGGATGTAATCGGCCCGGAACTGTAGGAGGGGTAGCGCGACAAACAAACACACAAACACTAGTCACGTTCACTGTTTTTTCGTTCAAAATCATGGTAGATTAGCAAACCTATACATTTTTGGAAACGTTATTACATGGAAAATCTGAAAATCAATGTTTACATTTGCCAATTCCGACCAATTCGATTCGACCAATTCGACCAATTCGACCAATCGACCAATTCCATTCGACCAATTCGACCATTCGACCAATCGCTTCGATCGACCATTCGACCAATTCGATCGATTCGATTCATCGAATTCGATTCGATCGACCATTCGACCAATTCGATTTGCCAATCAATTTGACCGACCTTTGCTTGTGTGGAACGGACTGTGAAAACGATGCGGACTATATTGTCGGATACGACACACAGGACAGTGATGACGAACTCTAAATGGCATATTCTGTAATCGTGTATGTTTGATGCCATTGACTGCCTGTGTATATTTTGTCATTGACTGCCTGTGTAGATGTGAAGTTATACTGACTGCATGTGTATATATGATTTTGCTGACTGCCTGTGTATGTTTGGTGATATGAATTATTGTGACACATTTTGATGTTATTAACTGCCTGTACAAAATGATAACATGTATTTGATTATGCAACTTATCGCGAATATAAAGACAGTATTTTGCAATTCAAAACCTTTGATTCGTGTCTTACCATTCCCCATAGCACTAATTTGATACTTTCATTGGATTCCTTGTCCCTGAAAATATAGGTTTTGTATATTTTAAAAAGTTTTTAGGGTAATTAGAGGCAGAAATAGAACAAAATATGTATTTTACAGTGGCCATTTTGAAAATCCAAAATGGCCGCCATATAGGTATCTCTCCAAATGTAAACATTGATTTTTAGTTTCCTTATGCTATAACCTTTCCAAAAATGTATAAGTTTGCTAATCTACCATGATTTTGAACGAAATATCATTTATTGACATAGTGAACCTGACTACACACACCAGTCTGTGAATTATCGTTCGGATACAGAACGTCGTTGTTTTCTTTCCTGTGTTGATCTGGTGGTTTTTTATGGGGGTTTTTTTGCCATAATCATTAATGCTGTACCTGATACGTGTGCTGTAGCATGACTAGATCCGTGCTTTACTCACCCTCGTAGTATCAGGAGCAATATATGCTGAAGAACCCCATGGGCCAAGTCCCACTTCTGGTCATCGATGGTACATCTATCTCGCAGTCGGTGAGCAGTAGTATCAGGTACACTTAGACGCTTTGTTATTGACCAAGTGGTAACAGTTCATAGGTTCTGCCTGGCAAGGCCATGTCCACAATCCCTCACCATCTTTTGTTTTGACCCGGTCGTGGTATGCTTGCCTTCCATTGTTACCCTGCGCTCGCGAAGTGAAAAGTGGGGTTAAGCATTCAGGTACATACGTTATGTGTGTGTGCCGTACGTGTCTGCATTTTAAAAATTCATTTTCTCGGCAACCGTTGGTCTGATTGACACGAAATTTTCACCATAGGAGGGCCTCCTCCTGTAGAATATTTTAATTATTATTATGACGTAATAGGTCACGTGGTACAGGCGCCATCTTGAAAAAATTCGCACCTCTATATTTCTGAAACCACTCCATGGAAAAAATTGAGACCTGGCTCATTGTCAAGTACTCCCTATGTGGAATAAGATATGTTAATGATGATGTCATCGGTGCCTTCGTTATGACATCATAATTTGACAAGTACAACACTTATCCGATCATTATTTAAAAAAAATTCAGCAACTGTTGGTCTGATGGACATGAAGTTTTCACCATCGGACCGCCTCCTCCTTTAGAATATTTTAATGACAATCATGACATCATAGGTCATGTGGTACAGGCACCATCTTTGAAAAACCGAAAAATGTTGCACCTCTATATTTCCAAAACCGCTACATTTGAAAAAATTGAAACATGGCTCATTGTAAAGAACTACATATGGGGAATAGGTGTTGTTAACGATTACGTCATTGGGGCTATAATTATGACGTCATAATTGGACAGGGACAACGCTTAGTCTGATCAGTTTGAAATGTATTGCACGTGATCTATGCAACAATTATATTAGAGAATACTAGGACGTGCCCGTACGTGGGTGCCCGTACGTGGGTGCCCGTACGTGGGTGCCCGTACGTGCGTGCAAAAAAACATGCGTGCAAACAACAACAACAAAAAAAAACTTTGAAACCACGTGGCAGTAACGACCACAGAACCCCCCCCCCTCTATTTACATGAAATGGTTTGGTCCATTCGCAACGACCACAGAACCCCCCCCCCCCCCCTCTATTTACATGAAATGGTTTGGTCCATTCGCAAAGCCAAAGCGAACGGCGAACGGCTAAATCGCCATAGCTCGGTAACTACTTCTCCGATTAATATGAAACCTTGAAAAGGCACATCCTCGGGTCCCCAGCAATATACCTGGCAAGTTTCAAGTATATCGGACCCGTGGTTGTCGAGAAACAGCGGTCACAGACAAACGACACACATACACACAGAGATTACTGGAATTATAGATAGATAAATTTATGATGTCATCACTCACGTGGTCTGGCAGCCATATTGGATCAAAGAAAAAAAATGTTCAAAAACAGAAGAGTTGGCTCGCAGCAAGTTGACTGCGCAGGGTAAGTATTCTAAGAATACCATCTAGTTTCGACATGGTGGTGGGCGACAGGCCTGCCATATGTCGTTCTGATGGAAACGTTGGGTAGCAGGCCCACCATCCATGGTTATGACTTGGTAATGGCAGCCCTACCATCCATACTTCTGATCATACCATCCTCCCCCTACCCCCTCCCCTCTACTCTCTCCCATAGAGGATGAGGGTGATGCAGAAATAGATGTAGAGGCAGATATGATCATGTTGATAAACATTACACAAGCATGTTTATTTTCTGCTCTTTGATGTGATCCTAGCTGGCTATCATCCAGTACCTCGATGAAACCAGAGATGGACCTCGCCTTCTCCCGTCAGAGCCAAAGCAACGCGCCATAGTGATGATGATCTCCGAAATCATCGCTTCCGGGATCCAACCTCTGCAGGTCAGTTTTTCCATCTACATTTATGTCCATGCACTTATCTCAAACTTACCTGACTTTTTGTGTCCAAGCTCTTGATGTCTGTGCATAGGTGTGTACTTGTTGTTTATGTTATGCCAGTGTGCTGAACTTACCATAATAACTCTCATTTTGTAATTGTAGTGTTTTTGAAGTTCTAAAAAGGGCACTTAGTGTATTTTTGTATTGCATGCATTGTTCAAAAATGGTAAAGAGCATGTTGTTTTGTTCCGCCCCCTCCACCAGCTATTGAATATTGGTAAGATCTGATAAACCGATCAGCTGGTAGTATTATCAACACATCACATGACAGCCTGATCCATATTGCTGCTCAAGCTTTTCCCGAAGTCACTCGACATTTGTCTATCCATCAAATCCTATTGGGATTGATGGATAGACGCGCCGCATTTCTAATGTCAGCTCCTCTTCTAAAATGATTGTTATTTTTCATCGTTAGATGGAGGTTTTGTTTTCACCCGTTTATCTGTCTGTCTGTCTGTCTGTTTGTCTGTCTATCTATGAGCAGGATATCTCAAAAAGTTATGGACAGGTTTGGATGAAACTTGGTGGACAGGTTGGATGTGTGACAAGGACGAATTGATTCAATTTCGGTAAACATCCGGATCCGGACATGAGAGTTTTTATGCCTCCACCGACGAAGTCGCCAGAGGCATTATTTTTTGGGGTTGTCCGTCCGTCCGTCCGTCCGTCTGTCCGTCTGCGTTTTGTACCCGTGATAACTTGAGAACAGCTGAAGGGAACTTTGTCAAACTTGTTGCAGGTATGTATAATGAAGTAAAGATTAACTGATTAGATTTTGGGGTCATGAGGTCAAAGGCCAAAGGTCAGATGCAATGTTAGGTATAAATCGTGTTACTGCGATAACTTGGGAACCAGTCATGGGATTTTCACCAAACTTGCTATAGTTATATATTATGATGCAAAGATAAACTGATTTGATTTTGAGGTCAAAGATCAGGGGTCATGTTAAGTTACAATTATTTTGTTACCGAGATAACTTAAGAACGGCTGAAGGGATCCAAGTTAAACTTGGTACAGGTACATATAATGATGAAAAGATTAACTGATTAGATTTTTGGGGTCAAGAGGTCAAAGGTCAGAGATCATGTTAAATAAAAATCATGAACCAGTAATATGATTTTGAACAAATTTAGTATAAGTATATATGACGCAAAGATAAACTGATTAGATTTTGGAGTCAAGAGATCAAAGGTCAGAGGTCATGTCAGGTAAAAATGTGATAACCTGAGAACAGGTGAAAGGATTTAGATTCAAACTTGGTACAGGTATGTATAATGATGTAATAATATGGGTGGAGGCATATCGGTCAACGTCGTAACGTGAAGAGTGTCGTTCTAGTTTATTTTTTAAAGTGATTATTCATAACTGAGAGATCGGGGGGGGGGGGGGGGGGGGTAAACGATATATACAGACTTGGCATTTAATATGGAATATATTTTTTGTGGGGGTGAACTTACTTTTCAAGATGACTTCGAACCAAAAGTTCATTGGAATTATGTTCAAATTATTCTAGATTTTGTTAATGTGACCTTTAAAAGAAACAAAAACCACATTTGACATTTCGAAGCAAATAAATTGATCCTTAAAAGTGATGTAAACTGATATCGAACTCAATTCACGGACAGTACTGTGTTAAACTTCTGTGCGTTTTCCAGAAGTATCTCTTTATTTTGCACATTAGCCCAAATTTTTTTTTAACAAAAACAAAAGTTAAATTACGACTGGGATTACGGACAGTAAAATTACAGTTCAGTACTGCGTGTAACCCCCACGAGCATTCAGGAGAGCACGTACACGTTGAGGCAATGAGGCATGCTGTTCACGAGATTTGCCAAGGTTTGGACAGGAATCGCTTGCCATGCAGTTACAATAGTCTGCTGCAATTCACGCACAGAGGCAGGCTGCTGGTCCAAGTTGTCGATTTGACGCGTTAATTCTGCCCACAAGTTCTCTATCGGATTCATATCTGGAGACATGGCAGGCCACTCCATATGCTCTACACCACGGTCAGCAAGAAAGTGTTGGATCATGCGAGCACGATGAGGCCATGCATTGTCATCTTGGAAGACAAAGTTTCCTCGAAAGGCTGCACGAACAAATGGAAGCAATGTTTCTTCCAGAATGGCCCTGTGCTTGAACTGGTTTAGGTTTCCATTCAGAACAACCAGGTCAGTTTTGTCCCCTGCATGAAAAGCAGCCAAAACGGACACCCCACCACTTCCAGCTTGGACTCTTGGCACTATACAATCTTCGTTGTAGGCTTCATGCAATTGTCTGCGCACTGGGATGCGGCCATATTGACGATAGACCAGAAATCTAGACTTGTCACTGAAGATCACGTGATTCCAGTGTCCTGGCTGCCATTGACGGTGCTTTCTGGCCCACTTCAATCGGCGCTGGCGGAGTTGTCTGGTCAGACGTGGCTTTCTCAGGGGATGCCTGGCACGATAGCCTGCTTGAACCAGTCGTTGGTTGACTAGCCTTCTGAATACAGGCACATTTGTCAGTTGCTGCCACTCAGCCCTAAGCCGATTAGCTGACTTGGTACAGCCATTTCGTTTTAGGATCTTTGACACCTGACCTTGAGTGATGCCATACTGCCGAGCAATAGCACGCTGTTTCATGCCGGAATTTCGTAAAGCCACCACTAAATGACAAACAGCATTGTCGAGTTGACGGACCATCTCCAGGGGAAGCGGCAATACCTTTTGTAGACGTGCAGCAGTTGTTTTCCACTAATACAGAACGCAACAACCCTTGTATACCCGACTGTGAAGCCAATCATCAAATGCACCTGTCCGTACATTTTGTCACGCCACCTGTAATATAATCCTGTTATTGACTTCTTGCTGCGACAGACAATCAGTGACATGGTTCTTTCAACAAAGAAATCACCGAAGCGTAAAAGAAACTCACCAGATTGATATACCGAGTTCAGAAAGTAAACCCAAGTCAAGAAAAAAAATATATTCCATATTAAATGCCAAGTCTGTAGCATGTTATTTCAAAAAGTTTTAGATGGGTTATGAAAGAACTTGCTGGATGAGTTTGGTAGGTAACAAGAACGAGGCGGTTAGATTTTGGTTCAGGTTTGGATCCAGATCCGGCATATCTGTGGGATACACAACGTAAACGGTTCAGCCTGACTGGGGTATGCATTCACTATGTATATGCATTCTACCGAGTGCCGTTGTGGTCTTTGCATCATGCATTTATCTTATTCAACTTTCTTTGTCATCTCATTTGAGTCCCCTCAGCGAATTTTTGCCATCTTTCAACTTTGCTTTCGGTGTGAAGTGTGGGGATCTGTGACGGAACTCCATCGACTTGGTTATAGTTTGCTTTTAATTTCACATTAGAGTTAATTAAAAGCCGTTTCAATTGCATAATCGGATTCTGTTTTTGTATTTGCTGTGCTCTGTTTGCCTTTTGGTGTGTTATTTTCTGCATGGCATCATGTTTTGTTGGTGTGACCACAGGTTTAGGCATTACCTCCACAGGTCATCACATCACCTCAGGTTGCATGCCTGTCTTTCGATCCTCGTGCTGCCAGCAGCTGTTGCTTGTACACTGGTGTTTGCTAGCTGGGTTCTGCTGACCTGGGATCATTTAAAACGATGCAATTGTCTCTTTACAATTTTATTTCTACCATAGTGGATGTTGTTGCCAATCTGCGCTCTAGCGGCCATTCTGTCAAGTTGTCTGGCGAGCGGCTATTCCAACCGTCATTGTCATGGAGATGCTTGGCCAGTGAAACATGGAGCAGTGTTTTTGGAACTCTTATGTTTCCTGCTTCGCTGTAGTTGGTTCAAAGGCATCTGGAACTCTGCAACTTTGATTTTTTTTTCATTTGCCTCGTAAAAGCTCGCTTTTCCATCTGCATGTCATTTCCAACATCATCTTCACTTCTTTGTTCTATGATCTTCTTAGTTGTTTCTGCACCCACAAAGGAGGAGCTGTGAATTTTCTCAACTTGTCTTCTGTCCTTGCCCAAAGAGATTTTCATAATTATGAGAAATTTTGTCCTTTGTGTTACGGATTCGGCACTTCCGTGGTTGTGGTTTTCATCCACTTGAGACATTCCTGGTTTTAGGTATTATGGTTATTGTTGTTTAAGGGAAATGGTTATTGTGGTTAAAAGGTTAAAAGCGCTCATCGTAAAAATGAGACAGGAAACCAGATCGAGAACCGGAAGCCGACGAGAGAGGAGAGGAAGAAGAAGGCGTGAGGCAGAAGTTGGAGAAGACGCGTATCTGGAAGCTCCGTAGCGAGCGTGGTCGAGCGAACGTCGCGAGTGAACTTTGAGTCCTTGAAAGGAATTTCGTGCGATAGGTGTTATCGCTGGAGTATTGAGAAACCTGCGTTGTCAGGTATAGGCAAAGAGGTTCTGGAGAATCCTCGCCTAGAGGCTTCGGCTCGAGTAACAGCCGTCCGCCATTTTGCACTGCGCGCTGCGTTCACCGAAAAAGGTTTTGTTACGCGTCAATTTTTCTCACCCCTCCGGTCGTCTGCCGGAATGTGTGTGCGCGAAAGCGGCGTTTGAAGAATACGAGGCGGTTCGCTGATTGAACTGCGAACGTGCACGTCTGGATCGCGCCTTTGGGGATTTCCCTTTCCGCCGCCTGTTAGATGTTGGTTAGGACCACGTGACGGTCCATGCTCTGCCTACACCTCATTACTCGCATCATCGCCTCATCGCCTCTTCGCCGGGATCACCTTTGAGTTATAGAGACATTGAGGAGTGTTCTGTCATATTCACTGGGAGCGCAGTGAGTTATATTACTTTAACAGATGGTACCATCTTAAGATATTGTTACAGACGCGGCTTTTAGATGTTAGTTTACCGAGCGGTTTGGTATGGCCGCGTCTGCACAGTTTACCCGATTATGCTCGAACGTTGACTAAGTCGCGCTATGCTAAATCAATGATGGAAAAGACACAACGGCTGGATTAAAATGACACGACACCAAGGGTTCAGTTCTCAAGACCTCCGGAGGAGGTTATATTAGGGCGGAAGGTCAGATTACAACGACAAGAGGGACAGCATAGAAAGGCAGGCACTTAGACACACTCTTATATTAGCCCCGACAGACGACAGATAAACAGGACAAAACTGACTCACACGGGGATTGATGGCAAGGAAAGCGGGCAGTCGATGGCTCAAGGTGCACCGTTCTCGGAGGGGGTGCACCGTTCTCGGAGGTACTGCAATACCGGGTCGATGCGTGGAGCTCGCTCAGCGCTTGGAGGTCGTGACTTGTCTCTTCTTCAAGCTCGGGGCGCATCTCACCTCACATCCGGTAAGTCGCCGTGTATATCCGGCGGGGAGTGACACGCCCTCGGCTCGTTAGCTCCGCCCCAGATGGAATCGGCCCGTTGCTTCTCATTGGGTGCGTGCGGGGGGGTTACCGGCTCCGCCCTTGACGAGGGGCTGACAGGGAGCCCCTTCGTGGTAACCCCGTCGGAGCGCATGGTCAATGGCGGCTAACCGAGCCGGTGTGAGGACGCACACTCCCCCGCGCCGCGCCGCCCCCATTCTCCTCTGTTGTTGTAGTTGTAGTTGTTGTTGTTGTTGTTGTTTCATGGGGAAGATGGGAGGAGGTAAGGGGAGGTCCTAAACTCACTACTGGTGCCATACGATCACATTCTGGTGCAACGAAGAGTCAGAATTAATGGAAACGAGTCCTTAACTGACATAGACTAAGAATAACTAGCAAGATGTCCTATAGTTGTCTACGTGAGATGCGGTGAACCTGGGCACGACATTTAATGGGGGAAAAAGGGGAAGGTCGGTTCTACAGAGTGTTATTTACAGGCAATGGGACTAGGGAATGGGGGATTGGGGATAGTTGGGGAGTATTGGGGAAATAGGGGAATATTTACAAGCGGATATGGAGGCCAAATGCCATATTCGCAACATTGCACCCTTCTCTACCCTCGGGGCGTCCCAACCCGATAAATTTTTACCTATTTTAGTGTGGCACTCAGATGTAGTTCCCTCTACTATTAACTCTACCCTGAGTGCGACAGTTTTACAGATATTCACAAATGAGTAAATATGTCCCCCTGCGACGTTGCACCCTTCTCCTCACAGAAACACGCCCACAGGATAACCGAATCGCGGAAAGAATTCGCAAACTAAACATACAGCCGGTAGGGAGCATTATTTACAAGACTACGCTGATATTTACACTACGATCCAGGACCTGTTTTTGGAGGAACACATGCAGATGTTATGCATAGAGAGAGCACGCATGCCAGCATCGATACACCAACCCACGAGTGCTCTGTGGCCTTACGGCCTTTAATAACGTGCAGAGCACCCCTTCCCAGCACCAAAAGCACCACCCCATCACACAGTCAGCACCATCCGGTGCAGTCACCATTGTTCATCAATGTTCAACAATAAAATAAATTCAACAACCCCTAACCCTGCAGGTGTCTCTTGCTCTTCGTGTGGTGCACTTGGCCTTCTGGCTTCTTTCAAAAATAAAGAAAGGCGCCAACCGCGTCCATTTCTGTATTGTGGCCTTCAGTGGTGTCAACTAAAAGTGGTTCACCTGTATGGCATAGGTGCCACGTTGACCCATAGGTCCATCCACGGGTGGTGCTTGGCCGCAAAAGAACTGCGGTCCATTGTGGGTGGCCACCAAAATTGCGGTCCATATGGTGTATCGATCCAGGCAGCAAGCAGCGAAAGTGCAGGCCCACAACTGCGTAGCCAGCACCTCTCTCTCCTCTCTCTCTGCCCCAAAGCCAGATCCTCGGAGGTGGGAGACAAAAGAAGCAGACAAGTGAGTAAGGTGGTAAGGGCGCAAAAGTGCACGCAATGCAAGGTAATGCACACTGGGGGCACATGGGAACCAGGTGAGACAGGTACGTTCCTACCGTACGCCCCCCCCCCCCCCACAGGTAACCTACATGGCCCCTCCCTTACCCCTTACTGTATCCACAAAACACAACACTACCCATAAACATCTACTTTACAAATCAACAAACATCCCTACTGTCTTCCCCGTTCCTCCCATAAACCAAATTCGTCTTCTCTCCCTCCTAACCAATCAAATTTGCCATTTTCAACTTTCATCAAAATTTGCCATCTCCAACTCAACATCATAATTTGCCATTACCAATTCATCATCAGTCCCTCCTAGGGAGGGAGAGATGGAATCACCCCAATGTCTCATCCACGTCGTGATGCGTCTCACAAATCCAACAGCAATTCTCATTTCCTGCACCAAAACAAAGAAAACACAGGTGTGGAGTCATCATCATCACCACAGGTAAGTGGCTGCGTATGGTGCGACAGGTTCATTAATCCTAACTATTTCCTAAATGACTTTAACAACTTTACACTACCCGGGGTCTTTCTCCGGCCAAACCATTGGCCCTCTTACACTATGGGTTCTAAAAACCAATTCCCATTGGCCAAACTGTGGTGCTTTTCAATTTGGGGTCTCACTCCCCCGATTCATCTCCCGGTGCCCTCGCACAATTTCTGGGCTGTGGCGTGTACCTCTCCCAGCGGGTCTACCCACCTGCACACCTCCACCACTGCAGTTGCCTCCGAGCTTACCTGCTCCTTACCCTAACCTAACTACCTGGGGAAGGCCCTCTGGCGCTCTCCCCACTCGGTGCCCTCTCTGGCACTGGGCTGCCCGATCCACACCCGGGATCCTCAGGCACCCACTCACAACTACCGGCTCCCAGAGCCCACCTGCGGCCTCACCTGGCCGACATCCTCACAGTGGTGGAGTGTCCAAACCAACTACACACACTAACAGGCTACACGCCCAGCCATTTCCACAACACTAATGCACCCATCCACAATACCATTCTGCAACCGCACCACAAATGCCAATATCCAACCACAATTTACCTATACCCTCTACCTAACACTTACACTACCCGCCCCGGGTACTCGTGAAAGGGGTCCACTCTTCCCCCATCCACACCTTCGCACCATGCACACCACTCCGTACCACTTACTCCAACTCTCTCCACACACCTGTACTTGCACACCTGTGCTCTCACACCTGGTGCCACCTGCACCCTTCTCTCCCCAAGCGCATTCGCGCTGATCCACACACTCACTTACTACTCATACACTGCTCCACACACCTGTCCAGTTGCACACCTGTGCAATCACACCTGTTCAATTCTCACACACCCGGCATCATCTCAGCTAACTACTCCCTTCTGAAACTTGCGCTTCCCAGTCGTCCCTTTAAACTATTGCGCTCCCACGTCATTATTATCCACACTAATCTACCTGCGTCCCCACTACAGGTATCAGTCACTAACTAAACTTAACGTCACCTAATGTCATCTTCGCTAGATCCCTACAATATAACCTAACCCACCCGGGCTAGTTTTCACTGCCATACACCCCATAAGCTATAGCGCATTTGCCCCACCATGGGCAGGGTGGCAGGGATGCCACCCTTACCCACCGGGCCCATCGCTCATCACCAATTTTGCACATCAAATTTCAACAAGTTAAAAATTTGCCAATCACTACTGCCAATCCTTTGCCAATCACCAAATTTTGTTTTTTTCTAATTTCGGGTCCAAAACACTAACCTCATCACCCAGTCTACTCACTAATGCCTCTCGGTGCGCCAATTCCCGTCCAAAGCCCGGCTTTGTAAAGCCAAGCCATGAATGCGGGTTGTTCTGTGCCAGCGGCTGGATGCGTCCGGCACTCGGTGCAGGGACGGGGGCTTACCCGGGCCGAGATCCCACGCACCATCTCGGCGTGGAGCCATCCAATGTCCCGCTCTCGACCTGCCGGCACGTCTCACCAAAAAGTGGTCGCCATGACGACCCTTTCTATCCAGCCGCCCGCTCCGCCTAGTGGAGCACGGACGCGGCCGTTCAGATTGAGGCCCAGCACGCACCGAGGGCCCGATTCGGCTAAAAGTCGACCTAACCTCTAACCTGGTTACCGTCGATGCTTCACCTGGATGCTTACACCCCGCAGCCCGTTCCTTGCTCACACATCCAGCCGTGCCCATGCTCCTCGTACCTTTCCTTACACACCCAGGTACACCCATTCCACTCACAGCCTTGGTCACACACCTGACCACCGAACACTTTGGCACACATTCGTTGGTCGCACACCTCACCAACACACCTCTTCGCGCCCCCTCCTCAGTCACCTCCTCTGTGACAATCACAGGTGTGCTCTTATTCGCACACCCAACCACGTGCCTCACCACCAACTCCAGCGTGCATTCCCACTCACGCTCTACCATTCCAGGTGTGCATCCTTTCTCACCTGTCACAACCAACTCACGCTCCTTGTCACTCTCACTACTCTCACCACCACTCTTGACAGCGCACTCACCCTTACTCTTGACAGTGCACTCTTTCCTCATGCACCTGTCCGTCACACACCTTTCTCGCGCACACTCTCCCGTTACACCCTCTGTAACACTCACCACAGGTGTGCATTCTTCCTTGCCTTTGACAGCGCACTCTTTCCCCATGCACCCGTCCGTCACACACCTTTCTCGCGCACACTCTTGCGCACACTCTCCCGTTACACCCTCTGTAACACTCACCACAGGTGTGCATTCTTCCTTGCCTTTGACAGCGCACTCTTTCCCCATGCACCCGTCCGTCACACACCTTTCTCACGCACACTCTTGCGCACACTCTCCCGTCACACCCTCTGTAACACTTACCACACCGCGCTTCCATGTGCTCCCTCGCACACGCGCTACGACCGACTCATTCTCACCAGCACCCTCACTCCTTGGCACGCACTTTTTCCTCACACACCCCAGAGTCGGACTTTCTCGCACACCTCCTCTTTCGCACACCAGACCTGTCGCACACTTCACCCACGGCCTCTCACGAACACCCGGGTCCATCTCGACCCCCAAGCTTCTTAAATCCCCTGGCGCATCATACGCACGACCATATTGGTCACCACTTACACCGGGTCCTCTTCCTCTTCGCTTCTCCTCCATCACCTGCGAATCCCTCATCCGGTTAATGAGCACATCATCACGATCCAAACACAGACTTTGGACCAATTCTTTTATCTCCTCTTTTATCTCTTTCTTATCCCCTCTCCGTCGCTTCTTAATTTCGCTCACCCCTTCTTCCACTTCTTCTAATTTCTGCTTCACCTCCTTTATTCCCCGGTACGTCTCCTCAAGCTCGTCCTCCAAGGCTACCTTGACCGTTTCCATGTGCGTCCTCACCTGCCGGTCCTTCGTCTCCATTACCTCTATCACCTCGTCCAACCTCGTTGTCAGTCCCTCACGTACCATCTGACATTCCCTCTTTGTCGCTATCAAGTCATCTTTTAGTTCTTTCTGTGTCGCTTTCAACCCTCCTAATACCGCAGTGTTCCTTTGAACCTGCTCCGTTACTTCTTTTTGTCCCTCTGTCAGCTGTTCCACCTCCTGCGTCAGGTCCTCTATGCCCCCTTGCAATTTTACAGTCCCCTTTCTCACCTCCTTCTCCATGTGCTCCTTACAGTGCCTCACCTCCTCGCGCACTCCTCCGACCTCCTCACTCACACCTCTTCTGATCTCCTCTCCCATCACTTGCATCTCCTGCCCAGATGCCACCCTCATCTGCTCCATTTCCTCCCTGTGAGCATCCAGTTTAGTTTCTACCCCCATTCTGACCCCCTCTATCTGCTGCCCCATTTGTTTAACTTCCCTTTCCGCTTGGTCCCTCATGTCCCTCAATTTGCCTTCCATTCTGTTTTCTAACCCCTCTAACCCCTGTTGCATCCCTTCCATTTGATTCTCTTGAGCGGCCATTCTGTTTTCTACCCCCATTAACCCATTTCTCACCTCTTTTATCCCGTTGTCTAACCCCTCAAAATTATTGTCTAACTTCCCAAATTTCTTGTCTAACTCCTCAAAATTATTGTCTAACTTCCCAAATTTCTTGTCTAATCCCTTAAAATTATTGTCTAACCCCTCACCGGTACCCCTCGCTTCGTCCCTCATTACCCCCATTTGGCCCTCTAATCGCTCACTATCAACCCTCATTTGCTCACTCTGAGCATCCATCCGGTTCCCCATTTGTCCCATACTGCTTTTCAAACCTCTAATTTGGTCTCCCAATTGCTCACCCATTTGTTCCATAAGGGCCCTCATTTGCAGGAGGAAAAGGTTCGAATCCACCAGGGGCGCTGCCACGGTCGCGGGCGCGGTGACCAGCGAGGCGCCATTTTGCGCTCCCGCAACGTCGGGCGCAACGACGCTATTTTGTGCGTCTGCTACCCTCGCTGCTTCGCTCCCCTCGCGTCCCTCAATTTGGTCCTGGACCGACCCTGCCTCACTCTCCTCTACCGGAACCTAGCTGTCTTGATCCGCCATAGCGCGACTTTCAAAATTCGGGTTTTTATATTTGGTAAAACACAATCGAATTTCGTCGTTATAATTTCGAGCGCGGGAAACGCGCTCCGGATCGAATTCTACCTCCCAACACCAATTGTTACCCTAGTGGTACAATTGGTGTTCCAAAATTTGGGCTAAATGAATTTAGTCCCAGGTCCGAATCCGACACTCCTGACACCAATTGTTACAGACGCGGCTTTTAGATGTTAGTTTACCGAGCGGTTTGGTATGGCCGCGTCTGCACAGTTTACCCGATTATGCTCGAACGTTGACTAAGTCGCGCTATGCTAAATCAATGATGGAAAAGACACAACGGCTGGATTAAAATGACACGACACCAAGGGTTCAGTTCTCAAGACCTCCGGAGGAGGTTATATTAGGGCGGAAGGTCAGATTACAACGACAAGAGGGACAGCATAGAAAGGCAGGCACTTAGACACACTCTTATATTAGCCCCGACAGACGACAGATAAACAGGACAAAACTGACTCACACGGGGATTGATGGCAAGGAAAGCGGGCAGTCGATGGCTCAAGGTGCACCGTTCTCGGAGGGGGTGCACCGTTCTCAGAGGTACTGCAATACCGGGTCGATGCGTGGAGCTCGCTCAGCGCTTGGAGGTCGCGACTTGTCTCTTCTTCAAGCTCGGGGCGCATCTCACCTCACATCCGGTAAGTCGCCGCGTATATCCGGCGGGGAGTGACACGCCCTCGGCTCGTTAGCTCCGCCCCAGATGGAATCGGCCCGTTGCTTCTCATTGGGTGCGTGCGGGGGGGTTACTGGCTCCGCCCCTGACGAGGGGCTGACAGGGAGCCCCTTCGTGGTAACCCCGTCGGAGCGCATGGTCAATGGCGGCTAACCGAGCCGGTGTGAGGACGCACACTCCCCCGCGCCGCGCCGCCCCCATTCTCCTCTGTTGTTGTAGTTGTAGTTGTTGTTGTTGTTGTTTCATGGGGAAGATGGGAGGAGGTAAGGGGAGGTCCTAAACTCACTACTGGTGCCATACGATCACATTCTGGTGCAACGAAGAGTCAGAATTAATGGAAACGAGTCCTTAACTGACATAGACTAAGAATAACTAGCAAGATGTCCTATAGTTGTCTACGTGAGATGCGGTGAACCTGGGCACGACATTTAATGGGGGAAAAAGGGGAAGGTCGGTTCTACAGAGTGTTATTTACAGGCAATGGGACTAGGGAATTGGGGATTGGGGATAGTTGGGGAGTATTGGGGAAATAGGGGAATATTTACAAGCGGATATGGAGGCCAAATGCCATATTCGCAACAATATATTGATTGTATTATTGAATGCTATCATTGTTGCATCGTTATTCCTGTGTGATTTTAAAAATATTATTGGTTTGTTGATAACTCTTGGTGTGGTTTCCATATTGATTTCGACACGGAATAACATATTTTTCTGCCGTGGCTCCTCCCGGGGTTTGGAGGTATACCGAGACCAGGAGGTCGGGGAGGAACACGTAACATTTGAGATTTTATTTTTCACTGTATCTCTACTATAAAGCATGAAAGGTCTTTTTTTTTTCTTTTCTTTTTTTCTTTTGTATACATAATCGAGGCTCGTGAAAGAGCTAACATTTATCACACAAACAAATCAAACAGACAAACAAACACAGTATATAAAAAGGGGAGCGGTAGACAAGATGGGGAGAGAAGGGTAAGCACATAAACACAACATTTGAGAGCAGGGACATCGGGAATGTGTGGGAGGGAGAGGGCTTGGGGGGAGGCGGCATGGGAAGGGTGGGGGGGGGGGGGGGTGGGAGAAGTATAAACACAAGGACACCAGGGACTTCCAGGAAGTAAGTTGGTATTTCAAAAAAGTGGATTTGGGGTGAAATTAGCGGGGGTAGAAAAGATCAAGGTTTTGGATGGGGGAAGATAAGAGATGGTGGTGAACAGCTGTTTTAAAGACCTGGAGGGAGGAGTGGGATTGAAGAGAGTGAGGGAGTTTGTTCCAGAGGCGGGAGAAAAGAGGAATGAAGGAGTGAAGGTGAGCAGAGAGTCTTTTTTTTTTTTTTTTTTTTTTTTTTTTTTTAATACAAGATCGAGGCTCGTGAAAGAGCGAACATTAATCACACAGAAAGACAAACCGACACATAAAACATATAACATCGGGAGCGGTAGACAAGATGGGGAGAGAGGGGGAAGGACACAAACACAACATTTGAGAGCAGGGACCGAGAGACATGGAGACATCGAGAGATCTGAGAGAGGGCGAGGGCTTTGGGGGGGGGGGGCATGGGAAGGGGGCGGTGGGAGAGGTATAAAACATATGGACACTGCCAGGACTTCCAGGAAAGAAGTTGGAATTTCAAACAAGGTGGATCTGGGGTGAATTAGCGGGGGTAGAAAAGATCAAGGTTTTGGATGGGGGAAGATAAGAGATGGTGGTGAACAGCTGTTTTAAAGACCTGGAGGGAGGAGTGGGATTGAAGGGAGTGAGGGAGTTTGTTCCAGAGGCGGGAGAAAAGAGGAATGAAAGAGTGAAGGTGAGCGGAGAGCCGAGATTTCGGCAGTTTAACCATCAGAGGGTTGCTGGCAGATCTTGTGCGACCTGTAGGAATATTTGTGGGACAGAGCACAGAGAGAGCTGGGGGTGCAAGGCCGGAGAGGAGTCGGTAGAAGACAGAAAGACCACCTACCTGCCTGCGGTGAGTGAGTGAAAGGCCCTCAGAGATAGCTTCATCGCGGGAGATTCCAATAATTCTGAAAGCTTTGGTTTCAACAGCGTGAAGCCGAGCTAGGTGTGAGGCAGGAGCACCGGCCCATAGGGGAGAACAGTATTCCATTGAGCTGCGGATGAAAGCCTTGTATGTGGTGAGGAGCTCAGGTGTGCCGAGGAAGGACTTCGCACGACGGAGGATGCCCAGTCGGCGACTGGCTTTGGAGGCCAGCTTGGAAATGTGGTTTTCCCAAGAAAGATCATGGCAGATAGTGAGACCCAAAATCTTGAGCGACAGAACTTCTTGGAGAGGATTGTTGAGAAAGTAGATGGGAGGGTTGTCCAGTCGATCTTTTCGGAGAGACATAGTAAGAGTGTGAGATTTGTCAGGATTGAAAGACATGTTCCACTTGTTTGACCAGTCTGTGATTTTGTCCAGGTCTTCAGAGAGTGAGGAGGCAGCAGACTGCCGATCTGAGGGAAGAGGAATGGAGCGGCAGAGAGTGGAGTCATCAGCAAAGAGATAGAGAGGATTTTCGAGAGAGTCAGAGAGATCATTGATGAAGACCAGAAAAAGCACGGGGCCCAGAACACTGCCTTGGGGAACTCCAGCCTGAACAGGAAGAGGAGATGAGAGAAACCCATTCAGGGCCACACGTTGACGACGACTAGAGAGGAAGTCCGCCAGCCATGCGTGGAGATTTCCATGGATACCAAAGGAGGAGAGTTTGGTGAGCAGAGCGGGGTGCCAGACCGTGTCGAAGGCACGTGATATGTCGAGGGAGACAGCTCTAATTTCCTGTTTGGCATTGAGGACCTCCATCCATTGTTGAGACAGCAGAAGCAGCATGTCCAGAGTAGAGTGACCTGGTCTGAAACCAAATTGATGATCAGAGATCAAGCCATTGGAGAAGAGGAAAGATTTCATATCCGAAGCAATGATGGATTCCATGACTTTGCTGATAATTGGGAGAAGGCTGATTGGTCTGTAGTTGCTAGGATCTGTTTTTGCACCTTTTTTGTGCAAAGCGGTGATGTTGGCTGATTTCCAAGCAGATGGCAGTTGACCTTGAGCAAAAGAGAGGGTGAAGAGAACAGAGAGAGGGTGAGATAGAGCAGCAGAGCAGGATTTTAGGACCCGTGGGCTGATGCCGTCGGGTCCAGTTGCAGAATCAGAGTCGAGGGTTGACAGAAACTTTTCCACCTTGTCAGGAGGAAAGGACACGGAGTCCAGGAGCAGCAGGGTACGACTGGGTATGGTGGGTACAGAGAGGGATGGGTTTGGGACACAAGATTTAGAGGCAAACACAGAGTTGAGGCATTCAGCTTTTTCACGTGCGGAGTCAGCTGTGTAGCCGTTTGAGGTAAGGGAGGGGATGGAGGGGGAACAAACACCAGAAACGGATTTGAACAGACGCCACCAGGATTTGGAAGAGGGAGACAAATAAGAGAGTTCGGTCTTGAGAACGGAGAGATATTGTTTCCTGGCTCTCCTGAGGGTGGACACACACTTGTTTCGGGCTTTGTGAAAGGAAATGAGATTTCCTTCCGTTGGATTTGCTTTCCAGGAGACGAAGGCAAGTTGTTTCTGGGCAACAGCCTCACCACAAGATTCCGTGTACCATGGACGGGAGGAAGGGTATGACAACTGAAGACGAGATGGGATAAATCTGTGCATGAGAGAGAGCAATTTACTTTGGAAGAATTCCCAGGATGAGTTGATGTCAGAGGTGGTAGAGATGGGAGACCAGTCCAGATGATTGATGGCTGCTTGAAGACCGTGCCAGTTGGCCTGAGTGAAATGCCAGACGCGTCGACGCTGAGCAGGCTCCCTGAGGATGGTCAGAGAGATGTCCACTTTAACAAGGACATGATCAGATGATCCGATCGGAGCAGAAGAAGAGCAGCAGACATTTTCAGGGAAGTTAGTCATAACCAAGTCCAGAAGAGAAGATGTTCCGTTGACTGAGATCCGGGTCGGGAAATTGACAGATTTTGTCAGTCCCAGTGAGTCGCAGAAGTCCTTTGCTGAAGAGCCATGGCTGGTGAGAGAGGTACCCACACCCAGCCAACTGGCATGGTGACAATTGAAATCACCACATATGAGGAAGAGAGAGTTGGGATGAGTAGATAGAAGTTGGTCCATATCATCAGACAGCGAGATGTAGATGGAGTCATCACTGTTTGGTGGACGGTACAACACACATATGAACAAGAGGTGGGAGCGAAGGGGAAGCCGTAGCCAGAGGTATTCCTGGGGGTGAGGTGGAGAGAGTGCAGTGCAGGGCGAGTGAGGAAGAGAGTTTTTGATAAAGATAGCAACCCCGCCTCCAGGACGAGGCTCAGGTCTATCATACCGGAGGAGGGAGTAGCCCGGGAGAGATACTATGGAATCAGAGACATCATAAAGGAGGAAAGTTTCTGTTAAGCAGATCACGTCTGGTTTGACAGAAGCAACCTGTATGGAGAGATCAGTTAAGTTTGAACGAAGGCCTCGGATGTTTGAGGTCCATACCGTTAATGAAGAGGAAGGGGGAGCATCAGATACAGAACAGGGGGGAGGAGGGGTAGGGTAAGATGTGGAAGAGGTGGAAGAGATAGGGAGAGCTGTTGAAGGTGTGTCAGAGATTTCAGAATAGCTCGGAGAAAGGGAAGGATGGGGCGGACAAAAGGTTTGATGGTGATTGGGTGAGCCACAATGAGGTGTTATTTGAGGAGGGGGAAGAGCGAGGCAGAAGGTTGGGGGAGATGGAGGTGAGAGTTTGAAGGGGGAAGAAGCAGGGAGGACGCTTTGAGGAGGGGGAGTGAGAGGGGGGAAATTGAGAAGCAATGAGGGTGGGGAGATTTGAAGGGGAGGGGTGAGGGGGGAGTTTGGGAGGGAAGGGACAAGGGGAGGGATTTGAAAGGGATGGGATATGGGGGAGATTTGGAGGGGAGGGGTGAGGCAGGAGTCTAGGAGGGGAGGGGCGAGGGGGCGTCTTGGCGGGGAGGGGTGAGGGGGTAGTTTAGGAGGGAGGGGGCAAGGGGGGAGATTTGAAAGGGATGGGTGATGGGGAAGATTTGGAGGGGAGGGGTGATGGGGAAGATTTGGAGGGGAGGGGTTATGGGGAAGATTTGTAGGGGAGGGGTGAGATTGGATTTTTGAAAGTGTACGATTTATGGGAAACGAACATTTATTGCAAAATGAGTTTCTTGTGACCTTCGAGTTAAAAATACGTTTAAGGACGCTGGATGGAGGATGGAGTGCAGGAGAGTTTAGGGAATGTAGAAAAAAGGCACTATAGGAGATGGATATTTTTTTTGGGATGAATTGATTTGGTGAGCAAGTCGAAAGCAGCCTTTTAAAGAAGGAGAAGAAAAAGGTGTTATAAAATATGACGGAATACATAACTTGAGGGGAAAGTGTAAACATTGAAGGTTAATGAGTTAAAACTATCTGGGGAAATGGGGGAGAAACACGTGGTCGAAGAACGAACGAACGAATAAGAATGAATAAACGAATGAGAACAGAGAAGGGAATTTTTTTTTTTTTTTTTTTTTTTTTTTTTTTTTTTTTTTGAGTTGAGATTTACACAAGGAAGTAGGCTATGGGTGAAAAGCCTGGGAATACAGAGAACGAAAGTTATTGGATCACAAACGACGGACCGCTGAGAGAAAAACAAAGCCTCAAGGTTGTACAGTGCACACTGTACAAGGCCTCAAGACACGACACGGCAAACAGACGATCAATTTATGAAAGATAAACACCGAGAAACAACCAAAGTTGCCCACAATAACTTCACACACCGAAAGATAAATACAGTTTCGACAAAATACAATTGTGAACAGACTTAACTTCGAAAAACGTGGAGACCGTGTGGAGCTTCGAAAATCCCTCCCACCGTCTCCGAGATCTCGCGATCTCGCGAGATCCGAGATTTTACCTTTTTCTGAGAGTCTTGATTTTGGCAGTTTAACCATAAGAGGGTTGCAGGCAGATCTTGTGCGACCTGTAGGAATATTTGGGGGACAGAGCCCAGAGAGAGCTGGAGGAGCAAGGCCAGAGAGGAGTCTGTAGAAGACAGAAAGACCACCAACCTGCCTGCGGTGAGTAAGTGAAAGGCCCTCAGAGGTAGCTTCATCACGGGAGATTCCAATGATTCTGAACGCTTTAGTTTCAACAGCGTGAAGACGAGCTTGGTGTGAGGCAGGAGCACCAGCCCAGAGTGGAGAGCAGTATTCCATTGAGCTTTTTTTTTCTTTCTTTTTTTCTTTTTCTTTTTTTGTATACTGAATCGAGGCTCGTGAAAGAGCGAACATTTATTTCACAAACAAATCAACCAGACAAACAAAATATACAAAAAGAGGGAGCGGAAGACAAGATGGGGAGAGAAGGGCAAGCACACAACCACAACATTTGAGAGCAGGGAGAAGTGAGGGAGGGAGAGGGCTTGGGGGCAGGAGGCGTGGGAAGGGGAGGGGGGGTGGGGGGAGAGGTATAAAACACAAGGGGACCGAAATTAGCGGGGGTAGAAAAGATCAAGGTTTTGGATGGGGGAGGATAAGAGATGGTGGTGAACAGCTGTTTTAAAGACCTGGAGGGTGGAGTGGGATTGAAGAGAGTGAGGGAGTTTGTTCCAGAGGCGGGAGAAAAGAGGAATGAAGGAGTGAAGGTGAGCAGAAAGTCTTGATTTTGGCAGTTTAACCATAAGAGTGTTGCAGGCAGATATTGTGCGACCTGTAGGAATGTTTGGGGGACAGAGCCCAGAAAGGGCTGGGGGGGGCAAGGCCAGAGAGGAGTCGGTAGAAGACGGAAAGACCACCAACCTGCCTGCGGTGAGTGAGTGAAAGGCCCTTGGAGTTAGCTTCATCGCGAGAGATTCCAATGATTCTGAACGCTTTGGTTTCAACAGCGTGAAGACGGGCTAGGTGTGAGGCAGGAGCACCAGACCAGAGGGGAGAGCAGTATTCCATAGAGCTGCGGATGAAAGCGTTGTATGTGGTGAGGAGCTCAGGTGTGCCAAGGAAGGACTTCGCACGACGGAGGATGCCCAGTCGGCGACTGGCTTTGGAGGCCAGATTTGAAATGTGGTTTTCCCAGGAAAGATCATGGCAAATAGTGAGACCCAAAAGCTTGAGTGACAGAACTTCTTGGAGAGGATTATTCAGAAAGTGGATGGGAGGGTTTTCCAGTCGGTCTTTTCGGAGAGACATCGTAAGAGTGTGAGATTTATCAGGATTGAAAGACATGTTCCATTTGTTTGCCCAGTCTGTGATTTGGTCCAGGTCTGCAGAGAGTGAGGAGGCTGCAGACTGCTGATCTGAGGGATGAGGAATGGAGCGACAGAGAGTAGAGTCGTCGGCAAAGAGATAGAGAGGATTTTCAAGAGAGTCAGAGAGATCATTGATGAAGACCAGAAAAAGCACAGGGCCCAGAACACTACCTTGGGGAACTCCAGCCTGAACAGGAAGAGGAGATGAGAGAAACCCATTCAGGGCCACACGTTGACTACGACCAGAGAGGAAGTCCGCCAGCCATGCATGGAGATTTCCATGGATATCAAAGGAGGAGAGTTTGGTGAGCAGAACAGGGTGCCAGACCGTATCGAAGGCACGTGAAATGTCAAGGGAGACAGCTCTAATTTCCTGTTTGGCGTTGAGGACCTCCATCCATTGTTGAGAAAGCAGAAGCAGCATGTCCAGAGTAGAGTGACCAGGTCTGAAACCAAATTGATGATCAGAGATCAAGCCATTGGAGAAGAGGAAAGATTTCATATCTGAAGCAATGATGGATTCCATGACTTTGCTGATAATTGGGAGAAGGCTGATTGGTCTGTAGTTGCTGGGATCTGTTTTTGCACCTTTTTTGTGCAAAGCGGTGATGTTGGCTGATTTTCAAGCAGATGGCAGATGACCTTGAGCAAAAGAGAGGGTGAAGAGAACAGAAAGAGGGAGTGAAAGAGCGGAAGAACATGATTTTAGGACCTGTGGGCTGATGCCATCAGGACCACTTGCAGAATCAGAGTCGAGGGTTGACACAAACTTTTCCACCTTGTCAGGAGGAAAGGACACAGAGTCCAGGAGCAGCTGGGTACGACTGGGTACGGTGGGTACAGAGAGGGATTGGTTTGGGACACAAGATTTAGAGGCAAACACAAAGTTGAGGCATTCAGCTTTTTCACGTGCGGAGTCAGCCGTTAAGCCGTTTGAGGTGAGGGAGGGGATGGAGGGGGAACAAACACCAGAAACAGATTTGACCAGACGCCTCCAGGATTTGGAAGAGGGAGACAGATAAGAGAGTTCGGTCTTGAGAACGGTGAGATATTGTTTCCTGGCTCTCCTGAGGGTGGACACACACTTGTTTCGGGCTTTGTGAAAGGAAATGAGATTTCCTTCCGTTGTATTTGCTTTCCAGGAGAAGAAAGCAAGTTGTTTCAGGGCAACAGCCTCACCACAAGATTCCGTGTACCATGGACGGGAGGAAGGGTATGACAACTGAAGACGAGATGGGATAAATCTGTGCATGAGAGAGAGCAATTTACTTTGAAAGATTTCCCAGGATGAGTTGATGTCAGAGGCGGTAGAGATGGGAGACCAGTCCAGATGATTGATGGCTGCTTGAAGACCGTGCCACTTGGCCTGAGTGAAATGCCAGACTCGTCGACGCTGAGGAGGCTCTCTGAGAATGGTCAGAGAGATGTCCACTTTGACAAGCACATGATCAGATGAGCCGATTGGAGCAGAAGAAGAGCAGCAGACATTTTCAGGAAAGTTTGTCATAACCAAATCCAGAAGAGAAGATGCTCCGTTGACTGAGATCCGGGTCGGGAAATTGACAGATTGTGTCAGTCCCAGTGAGTCACAGAAGTCCTTTGGTGAAGAGCCATGGCTGGTGAGAGAGGTACCCACACCCAGCCAACTGGCATGGGGACAATTGAAATCACCACATATGAGGAAGAGAGAGTTGGGATGGGTAGATAGAAGTTGGTCCATATTATCAGACAGCGAGATGTAGATGGAGTCATCGCTGTTTGGTGGACAGTACAACACACATGTGGATGTGGATGAAAGCCTTGTATATGGTGAGGAGTTCAGGTGTGCCAAGGAAGGACTTCGCACGATGGAGGATGCCCAGTCGGCGACTGTCTTTGGAGGCCAGATTTGAAATGTGGTTTTCCCAAGAAAGATCATGGCAGATAGTGAGACCCAAAAGCTTGAGTGACAGAACTTCTTGGAGAGGATTATTCAGAAAGTGGATGGGAGGGTTGGCCAGTCGGTCTTTTCGGAGAGACATCGTAAGAGTGTGAGATTTGTCAGAATTGAAAGACATGTTCCACTTGTTTGCCCAGTCTGTTATTTTGTCCAGGTCTGCAGAGAGTGAGGAGGCTGCAGACTGCCGATCTGAGGGATGAGGAATGGAGCGGCAGAGAGTGGAGTCATCAGCAAAGAGATAGAGAGTATTTTCAAGAAAGTCGGAGAGATCATTTATGAAGACCAGAAAAAGCACAGGGCCCAGAACACTGCCTTGGGGAACTCCAGCCTGAACAGGCAGAGGAGATGAGAGAAACCCATTCAGGGCCACACGTTGACTACGACTAGAGAGGACGTCCGCCAGCCATGCGTGGAGATTTCCATGGATACCAAAGGAGGAGAGTTTGGTGAGCAGAGCGTGGTGCCAGACCGTATCGAAGGCACGTGATATTTCGAGGGAGACAGCTCTAATTTCCTGTTTGGCATTGAGGACCTCCATCCATTGTTGAGACAGCAGAAGCAGCATGCCCAGAGTAGAGTGACCAGGTCTGAAACCAAATTGATGATCAGAGATCAAGTCATTGGAGAAGAGGAAAGATTTCATATCCGAAGCAATGATGGATTCCATGACTTTGCTGATAATTGGGAGAAGGCTGATTGGTCTGTAGTTGCTAGGATCTGTTTTTGCACCTTTTTTGTGTAAAGCGGTGATGTTCGCTGATTTCCAAGCAGATGGCAGATGACCTTGAGCAAAAGAGAGGGTGAAGAGAACAGAGAGAGGGAGTGAAAGAGCGGAAGAACAAGATTTTAGGACCCGTGGGCTGATGCCGTCAGGTCCAGTTGCAGAATCAGAGTCGAGGGTTGACAAACTGTTTGTTTGTTTGTTTACCAACTTCTCACTCGTCTCGTTTTTGGCTAGCCGACCTTTACCAAACTCTGAATGCATACTTGGGGGTCGACATGTGGTGGGGAGGGCCGTGGATGTGTATTAATGCCGCATGTTCAAACTGTCATTGGCCTTCTAGAGGGTGTAATGTACAGCTATAAAATGCTTCTGAGTAGCAAGGAAATGAAGCAACAATGTCAAATGGACATCAGGTCTCAATTAAGTATTCAAAGAGAAAGTCTCACAATTCCAGCAATGCGTAGAAAAGGCAAGGTTATGCAGAACTGAACAATGGGCATGGCAGTATGGCACCCGGTTTGGTGATGCTTTTTTGAGAAAAGATACACCATGTAGTATATGTTTATATAATACCAGCAAAAGTACCCATCCCCAGTGACGGGATAAGCTAGCCATGGTGTTGGCAAGAATAACCAGAGAAGATGACAGTTCAGGTCGTTTTCCGGGGAAATTCAATCCATTCTGTAGCGCTCAACGTCACCAGAGGTGGCGCTATTCAACCCAATTGCAACAGCGAGGAAGTATACCCCTGGCTCGAGGCGGCGTGCCCGGGCGTAGACCGGTGGCCCGACGGTGGGGATGTGATGGGCCACCCCGTGCTTGACGGCCCCCACCGAGAAGGTGGGCCGCGTGAGGGCCGGGAAGCCGGCGAGGAGGCGGGTGAATGCGTCCGCTGCCGGAAGCGTACAGACCAACGTGGCCGGAACCGAACCGTTCGACAAGCCGCTTGGCAAGCCGCTCGTTGAGCTGCTCGGCAAGCTGGGCAACGCACAAGCGAGCGAGCTGAACGTCTCGGCCTGGACAAGACGTCTGTGCTTGACGTCGACCAGGAGCCCATTAGCGCACAGGAAGTCCGCGCCAAGCAGTGCCATGGGCACGTCGGCGGTGACGAACGTCCATCAGAAAACCTGCCCTCCGAACCGCAGAGAGAGGCAGCGTTTTCCGTACGTACGGATGGGCGTCCCGTTCACGGCAAGCAGCGCGGGGCCCCCACCCGCGGCATGCTTGTCTGACATGCCGGCGGGAACGACACACACCTGTGCTCCCGTGTCGCACAGGTAACGGCGCCCGGAGAAGGTGTCCGTTATGAACAGCAGGCTGCTCGAACGGCCGGCGCTCATCGCCACTATTGAGCGCCGGCCCGGGCGTTTCCCGACCTGTTGAAGGAGCATGGCGGATGACACTGCCAAGCTTCGTGGCTGAACTTGGCGTGGAACCAGCACCAGGTGGTGGAGCTGGAGGAGCGCGGCTGGCTCCGCCAGGCCGGTGGAGTTGGCGGGTTTCCCCGCGGTGGCGGTTTTCGCCGCGGCGGTGGGCGGGGCATGGCGGCGGTCACGAGGTGCGTATCAGCATGCTGCGTATGCTGTATAAGCTGATGCTGTGGATCAGCAGCATCAGCAGCATCAGCAGCATCAGCCACGAGGGTCGTGACGGCCACGCCGACTCTCGCCCGCGTGTCCGAAGCGGCGAAGTACTTGTCCGCCTCGGCTGCCAATGCTCGGGGTTCCGTTAGCCCGGTCCCGGTCAACGCGAGGCGAACCTGCGCTGGAAGTTGGCGACGGAAAAGCGCCCGGAATAGAGAACCGGGGGCTTCGTCGCCCAACAGTGACAGCATATGGTCCATTCGGACCGACGGGCGCGTGTCACCGAGCTCGGGGAGATCCAGGAGGCGGTCGGCCCGTGCGTCGTCCGTGAGGCCGAACGTGGCTAGGAGTAGCCGCTTGAGTGCCTCATACTTGTGGCCGTCCGGTGGGTGGCGAAGGACGGACACAACTCGAGCGGCCGTGCCGGGCCCGAGGGAGGCGACGACGTGGCAATAGCGCATGTCATCGCCGGTGAGGCGCCGAAGCTGAAATTGGGCTTCGGCCTGGACGAACCAGACTTCGGCCTGAGCATCCCAAAATTCGGGAAGTTTTATGAAGTTGGCCATGGCAATGGCGTCGCGTGTGGAAGGATCGCTCCGGCAGATCCAACGTCGAGGGGGTCACCAGTAAAGTGCGGCGTTACGCGCGCTGCTTGCGAGCAAGGAGGAAGCGGACAAGCGGTAACTTATAAGCGTCTTTATTTCAGGAGCTCACTGTAACACTAGCCCGCTCTGGGCTGCGCGCCCCGTGTATATCCTCAGGCCACGCCTACCCCTCGGGCGTGGCCCTCGCCCACTTGGTGCGCGGAATGATGTCACCATGCCAGTGGGCTTTTGTGTCCGCCACACCCCCATCATTTCCCCAGGGGGTTCCCAGCAGCTGAAGGAGTCCCTAACGCCACTAAAACTGGGCCAGTACAACCGTTTACCTTTGTGACAAATTTGGTCCATATCTGTCCAGAGGTGGAGCAGTGGATACTGCAACACACAGACAGATCGACATTTATGATGTATCTTTCCTCCCAATCTCCTTCTACTTAATCTCAATCTTTCCAGACTTCTTCCTGCTCTCCTCCTACTTCATCCCTATCTCCTCCTACTTCACCCCTATCTCATCGTACTTTATCCCTATCTCATCCTACTTCATCACTATCTTGTCCTACCTCATCCCTATCTCATCGTACATCATCCCTATCATCATACATCATCCCTATCTCATCGTACATCATCCCTATCATCATACATCATCCCTATCTCATCGTACATCATCCCTATCATCATACATCATCCCTATCTCATCCTACATCATCCCTATCTCATCGTACATCATCCCTATCATCATACATCATCCCTATCTCATCCTACATCATCCCTATCTCATCGTACATCATCCCTATCATCATACATCATCCCTATCTCATCCTACATCATCCCTATCTCATCGTACATCATCCCTGTCTCATCCTACTTCATCCCTATCTCATCGTACTTTATCCTTATCTCATCCTACTCTATCCCTATCTTGTCCTACTTCATCCCTATCTCATCCTACTTCATCCCTATCTCATCCTACTTCATCCCTATCTCATCCTACTTCATCCCTATCTCATCCTACTTCATCCCTATCTTGTCCTACTTCATCCCTATCTCTTCCTACTTCATCCCTATCTTGTCCTACTTCATCCCTATCTCATCGTACTTTATCCTTATCTCATCCTACTCTATCCCTATCTTGTCCTACTTCATCCCTATCTCATCGTACTTTATCCTTATCTCATCCTATTCTATCCCTATCTCATCCTATTCTATCCCTATCTCATCCTACTTCATCCCTATCTCATCATACTTTATCCTTATCTCATCCTACTCTATCCCTATCTTGTCCTACTTCATCCCTATCTCATCGTACTTTATCCTTATCTCATCCTATTCTATCCCTATCTCATCCTACTTCATCCCTGTCTCATCCTACTTCATCCCTATCTCATCCTACTTCATCCTTATCTCATCGTACATCATCCCTATCTTGTCCTACTTCATCCCTATCTCATCCTACTTCATCACTATCTTCTCCTATGACCTCCCTATGTTGGTCAACTATAATGTACGATGTATCTAAACAGCCTCTGCATGTACCCTGATATAAGATGGCATGCCAGAAACTTTTCAATTTGTTACTTGTCAAAATCATGTGGTCAGGGGGGGAAGGTCTGCCAGTGTCACAAGGATTTTATGGTAAGTATGTGCTGGATATACAATGGAACCAACACGGAAAGGAACCATTCAGATCATTAGTCTAGGTAATATCTGCAGCCTTTCTTTCCCAGCAATCTGAGACTTGTGGTTCAGCTTTGTACCGACCTATATTACATCCATGATGTGGGCATTAGAAGACATCGGTGTACTTTTTGTTTATATTATATCGCTCAGTTATTGTCAGGTTTTATATAAACTAGGGCATGCCCGTACTATATATATATCTAAAATTATATCCCCCCCCCCTCTATTTACATGAAATGGTTTGGTCCATTCGCAAAGCCAAAGCGAACGGCTTGCGAGTACGGTGACAACCCCCCCCCCCTCTATTTACATGAAATGGTTTGGTCCAAAGCGAACGGCTTGCGAGTACGGTGACAATCCCCCCCCCTCTATTTACATGAAATGGTTTGGTCCAAAGCGAACGGCTTGCGAGTACGGTGACAATCCCCCCCCTCTATTTACATGAAATGGTTTGGTCCAAAGCGAACGGCTTGCGAGTACGGTGACAATCCCCCCCCCCCCCCCCCCTCTATTTACATGAAATGGTTTGGTCCAAAGCGAACGGCTTGCGGAGTTTGGTAAAGAAATCGCCATAGCGTGCACAAACGCGCAGGAAAGCGAAAGAATCGCAAATTAGTTTTAATTAGTTTTAAAACATAGTTTAACGCCAACATAGCGGCAACATAGTTTGCCAACGGGAAATAAATGAATACGCTCTCAAATGTGCCGTCCGAGGCAGAGTCTGTTCGCCACGTTCGGCACACGTGATAGCTCGCTGCTCTCTGATTGGTTGAATCGTTTTTTGGACATAGCTCGGTAACTACTTCTCCGATTAATATGAAACCTTGAAAAGGCACATCCTCGGGTCCCCAGCAATATACCTGGCAAGTTTCAAGTATATCGGACCCGTGGTTGTCGAGAAACAGCGGTCACAGACAAACAAACACACAGACACACAGACACACAGAGATTACTGGAATTATCAGGCTTTATATAAATGAAACCTGGTTGCCATCCAAATCACGAGTCAATACTTGGAAGTGAAACAATATGGGAATTGCAAAAACCTCTTGAGGAAGTTCAGTCATTCAAACTCCTGGATCTCGCGATCAGCCATGATCTTTCTTGGGAAACCAAATTTCAGAGTTTGCCTCCAAAGCCAGCCGCCGACTGGGCATCCTCCATCGTACAAAGTCTTTCCTTGGCACACCTGAACTCCTGTCCACCTACAAGGCCTTCATCCACAGCTTGATGGAGTAATGGTCTCCTCCTGGGCTGGTGTCTCTGCCTCACATCTTGCTCAGCTTGCTGCCGTGGAAACCAAGACCTTCATGATCATCAAAATCTCCTGTGTCGAAGCTGAGTCTATGGGCTTATCACTTTCCCATTGCAGACAGGTCGGTGGTCTCTCTGTCTTCAACTGCCTCCTTTCTGGTGTTGCACCCTCTGCTATTTCTGTACTTGCCCCCCCCCCCCCCGACCCCCTCCCCCAGGTTTCTGCAGGGCACACCCAGTCCACCATAAACCCGCTTCTGGTGAAACTACCTAAATCCAGGATCAATGCTCACCTCCACTCATTTGTTCCTCTTTTTTCCCACCTGGGGAACCAACTTACACATTCTCTTCAATCTCATTGTTCCTTCCAGGTGTTCAAGACAGCTGTTCACCACCATGTCAGATTATCCCCCATACAAAACCATGATCTTTTACCCCCCCCCCCCCTCACCAAGCCCACCTCCTTCCAAATTTACAGTTCTTCCATCCTCAGAGTTTGCTCCTTTATCTATGTTGTCCACCCGTGCATCCTATCCCAGCACTCATTCCTCCCCACATCCATTATTTGTCCAAGCTTTTCTCTATTTTGTCCCTCATTCCTGCTGTCGGTGTGTTTCCCACACCCCTCCCCCACCTTTCTTTCTCCTGTTCCTTCTATTCTGCTGTATCCTGATCCATTCGGTGTTCCAGCTCTTCCACAAGCCTTGACTTTGTATTCAAAAAATAGAAAATAAATCCTCAATAATTTCTGTAGAGACAACCTCTCCACCGGTGGGATGCATGTACCCTGATACTAGCTCCCTCTGCTCTCTCAGTCCTTAAACCCTCCCTAGCTCTTCCAGGATGCACTTGTTCTTCCAGTTCCTCTACCATGGTTACCTCCACCACCAAAGGGGCAGAGGTTGTGCTTTCACACCTGTCTGTCTGTCAAAAGTGATTCTTCACCATTGAGTGATAGGACCAAAACCGATATACAGCATGATATTTGAAAAATTTGTGGAGGTGTTATGACAAAACTCGGTGGATGGGTTGGTAAGGTGACGACAACAAGCCGATTCGATTTTGGTTCAGGTCCGGATCCAGATAACGGCCTATCGGTGGGATACAAAACGTAAACTGTTCAGCCAGGTGGAGGTATGCTCTCTACTAAGTGCCGTTGTCGTTAACTCTTCGATGGTTCAATCCCACCCTTCCCTCCAAGGTTTAAGCAGGTGGTGCACCACCATCTAATGTCATTAGTCATTACCCATGCCCACTCATGATCCTTTCTACCCCCTTAACCCTACTTAACCCAAATTTTTTACTTGCAGGTTACTGTTTCATCCTCTCCTCTTTCTCTCTCTCTCTTCTGTGTTCTCTCCTCTTCTTCTCTCTTCTTCTCTCTTCTTCTTCTCTTCTTCTCTCTTCTTCTCTCTTCTTCTTCTCTTCTTCTCTCTTCTTCTCTCTTCTTCTTCTCTTCTTCTCTCTTCTTCTCTCTTCTTCTTCTCTCTTCCTCTCTCTTCTTCTCTCTTCTTCTTCTCTCCTCTTCCTCTCTTTTCTTCTCTCTTCTTCTTCTCTCTTCTTATCTCTTCTTCTCTCTTCTTCTCTCTTTTCTCTCTCTCTCTCTCTCTCTCCCCTTTTCCTTTTTGGTAATTCTCTCCATTTTTCTATCCGTTACCCCAATTAGCTTGCCTTTTATACTGTAACCTCACTTTTCCATGAGCCTCGATTTGGTATTTAAAAACTACCAAAAAAAGCCAGCAATGCTTGTTTGTACAGAGTATAAGAGCTTGGTTACCATGACATTGCTTTAAATTTCTTGTTTAACTATCCCATTGAACTTGAACTTGCTACCAACTTGTCATATCTGCTCATTGCCCTCTGCACCATCCCACAGAACCTCGATACGGTTATGCGTATCGACAAGGAGCGAAGGGAAGCATGGGCGCAGCACTACATTAACAAGGGCTTCAAAGGTGTTTTCACAAGACACATTACTCACCAGCTGAAACTGACTTGTCCATTGCTCTGTGCACTATACGAAATGCTTACGTGTTGTAGTTTGAGTTATTAGTCATTTGAAGATGTTACAATGAGTTTTTTGGCTAAATATATGTCGATATTTGTATTTACCAATTTTATGGGCTAATGGGATAACTCAGAGGTTGCTTACTCATCATTGAGTTGTCTAATGGAGATTCTGATTTCCAGCCTAACTGTAAACAGTCACCCTGGGGTGTTCTCACCGAGGTGCCGGGTAACACGGTCCGATTCTAAATTGCAACTTTAATCTACAGGGGAGGGGCACTGTATCAGTGGCACAGCCGTGCCCCCAGAGGTATATCTGTGTATTTTTCTTGTTCTGTTGCTAGACATTGAAATATCAGTACAATAGTTAGAGCTGAGAAATGATGAAAATTTCATTGCCATTTTATACTTCCACCAGCTGTTGAGAAGATGCTGCAAGCCACAGCAGGGCGTTACTGCGTTGGAGATGAGGTGGGAATTTTCTCGCCAAAAGCGGAAATTAACTTTTGAACTTTCACTTTCAAACTTTCACTCAGCAAATTGTTCCTGGTTGGTTCTTCGTTGCTCCTGAAATGACCCAAAATACCCGTTATAATCATACCGCTGTCTATGTACGACGTACGCAACATGGTGGGATTTTTGTATTTTCGCTGAATTTCTTTCACCAAATATATAAAATGCATTTGGCGTTGCTTACACGATATCACCAACCATATTGGGACAGTAAGGAATTAGAACGGCACTCGGTAGAGCGCATACCTCCGCTAGGCTGAACAGTTTACGTTTTGTATCCCACTGATAGGCCAGATCTGGATCCAAACCTAAACCAAAATTTAATCAACTTGTTCTTGTCGCCTAACCAACTCATCCACCTAGTTTTGTCATAACTCGACCATAACTTTTTGAAACATCATGCTATATATCATTTTCACCCCATCACTCAATGGTGAAGAATCACTTCACAAATAAAAAGAAACACTTGCGTCTGGATCCTTATTCACATGTTCACCAAAATCGAATTGATGCGTCCATTTCGCACTCCCATCAAGTCCACCAAGTTTCGTCCGAATTCGTCCATAACGTTTTGAGATGTCGTGTTATATATCGTTTTTAGCCCCATCACTCGATGGTGAAGAATCACTTAAAATTATCGGATGTGGATCTGGATCTTTACCAAAATCGCACCAATTCGTCCGTGTCCCACACACAACCTCTCCACCAAGTTTCTTCCGCATCCGTTCGCAACTTTTTGAGATATCCTGTTCACGGACAGACAGACAGGGATGAAAACGTAACCTCCATCCATCTTCGGTGGAGGAGCTAAATGTGCGGTGTTATCGATTCACAAACTTTCATGCAATTTCTAATCGAATATTTCTAGGCCCTTGGCAACAAGAACAGCTCGAACCTCGTCACTTGCATATTTTCTCAAATGTTGGTAGATATCAGGTTTGTGCCCTTGCTCAATATGAAGTTATTCTCATCTGATATGTTCATAATTTTGGCCTGCATGTCCTACTTTCAATATCCACAGGGTGAAGCTCTGGCACCCAAAACCATTCGTTGTTGAAGGTCCGTCAGCTCTTTGCTTCTTGGCATCTTGATTATAAAACAAAGGAGTTTCAAACCTGTTGCTCACAATTAGAAAGCACATGCTGCTTTGCTGTGTGGGGAAAATATGCACATACCAGTTAGGCGGATTCATTTGAAGTTTGGATATGCTGACCCAATAATCTTGGTGATATAGTGTTTGCACAAATTTATCTTGTACGAGGTGGTTAATTGTGGTTTGTACTTTCCCATGTTTAGTATTCTGTATTTACCAGCATGCATTTGCACTTGTTACTTTCTCATGTTTTCGTGTTCATTCTGCACTCTTTGAAGATCGACAAACACTTTGCAAAGCTAAAGGTGATAATCATCAATGATTTTTTGGTGCAGGTGACGATGGCTGACCTCTGCCTGGTCCCTCAAGCATACAATGCCAACAGGTGAGTGTTTTGATCAATTCGGTACACTTGGTTCTGTTTACAAGAGGAGTGTGCATGCTGTACCATGTACAAGCATAGTGAACGTGGTACTATGGCACTGCTACCGCTTAGAACTATGTGCATTAGGACTCACATGCCCCATCACAGTTCAACAACACAGGTTTTACATTTCATACATATGCATCAAAATCCAACATTCCATAACTTAGGAGAGCTTCTCACACTCTGAGATAAAAAGGTCCCATTTCATATAAATATGAATCCCACAGAATCTGTGTATATATATATATATATATATATAATTACGTTTGTGAGGGTAGGTGATGACATACCATAGTGGAGGCAGGATTATATAAATTAGCATGGACCGCGTGCGAGTAGGAAGCCAATCTCGATGTATTTAAGTAGAAAAACTGTGAGCTTAAGATCGTTTACGTGTCTTCACGCGGGGGGTCGAGCGTGTGTTAACTTGGTAGGGTTAAGATTAGTTTCTCCCAGTATGTGATTGCCTCCTGTGATTTTCCCTATGTTTTTACAATTATAACGAGCCGGCCATAAAAATTCTCTATTAAACCACAACTACCGGCATAAACTGCGACGAGTAAACCCCGCCCCACCACCCGACTAAGGAACAAGGCCACACTCTCAGACTGGGACGAGGGGCATGGAAACGATCGTAACCGGCAGACCACGCCCTGAGCTTCGTCATTGGTCAAGCCCGACGATGGAGCGATTGAGTGGAACTTGGCGATTGGTCGGGGTGACGTTGGTGTGATGTCGGAGCGAAGGTTCGAGCAAGAGAAAAGAAGAAGAAGGCATCTCTTTGTCTCGCTCTCTCTCGCTCTCTCATGCTGGTGTCGTGGCAGGCAGACGCTTTTGTCTCTGGCTCTCAGCTGCGGCTGTCTCGTGTGCACTTTCTGGGGAGGATGGTTCGGAGCTGAGAGAACCTCTGCAACTTTGGAGGGGGTGTTGTTGACGGTGGTGCTCTGCGGAGATTGAGGAGGTCGCAAGCAGACCTAAGGAGGCTGTTCTGTCTGTGTGCCTCATGCAGGCGGCTGGCTACGGGTGCGACTCCATGCCATCTTGTGCGCTTCCCGCACGGGGACTCGGGTTCGACGACCACTGACCTCCTCAAAGTCCTCGTTGTGCACCAAAACTGAGTACCAGCCGGCTTAAAACATTATTATTTTTCTTTAATCATTCCCCTGTCTGTTTTTGAGTCTGCATGTGGAGGTACCTCAATCAGGCCATTCGATTTACTTTACCTTTCATTTTCATTCCATGCTTCATTTTTATTAAACCAATATTACCTTCGCCACCAAAGATGGATGGAGGTTGTGTTTTCACCCTTGTCTGTCTGCCTGTTTGTTTGTCAGTTTGTTTGTGAACAAAATATCTCAAAAAGTTATGGATGGATTTGTACGAAACTTGTTGGACAGGTTGTGTGTGTGATGAGGAAGAATCGATTCCATTTTGGTGAAGATCCAGATCCGGATCCAGCTAGTAGAATTTTTAAAAGTGATTCTTCACCATTGAGTGATATGGCCAACCAGGTGAAGGTATGCTCTCTACTGAGTGCCGTTCTAGTTATTGTTGCATTTCATTTGTCATGTCTTGTTTGCATGGTGTTTTGTTTCGTGTAAAACCCCGTGGCTTTCGTCCGTGCAGGTAAGCACTTTGGTCCCATCACGCACGTGCCAAAAAGTACTGCCAATTTTCGGCTTATAAAGACCGACCGGCTATCTGTCTAAGGCTTGTTTTCATCGGCTGCGGACTTGACAATATATATATGTATATATGTAAAAAAAAAAAAAAAAAAAAAAATTATATATATATATATATATATATGTGTGATATATTAATATATATTTTAAATATATAATATAACATTGTTGCGGATCTCCTGAAGCCCGTTCACGTTAGAAAGGAGGGATTAAACCCCTTTTTCCCCTTGGGTCTTCGTGTCCACGAGGCCGAATCGCCACTTCTGCAGCAAGCGTGAGAAAGGGTATCGGGTCGACTCCGCACGTACCTTTGGTACCCACGCTGCTACGAAAACGGGGGTCGGATCTCGCACAAGCCACGCTAATCGATTACGCTCGAGCGGTGTGCGTATCACGTGACGTGTGCCGTTACTTTTTATGGAACCCGATTCGAGCGGTTCTATTCGTACCACGCGAGGCCAACTAATGGAAGGGACAAGAACGGTCAAATAAGAGGAATAACACAATTTATTTACACAATGTACAGGATTCGGATAAAGGAAAGGGGACACAGAGCAGAAGCTTAACAGTGTTAACTTATACCCAGACACAGGGCCCACTCACGCACACGGGGAAATGGAAGAAGAGCAGGTTCGTGCGCCAAACGCGCCTGGCGTCGGTCGCTCCGGGACAGCTCGCCCTGCGTGGCCCTCTGGCGGTCACGGCTCGTATGCAGGAGAGGGCAGGCAGGAGGAGATCGCGCATCTGTGGCCCGGCACGGGTCGTCTTCTCGAACCCATGATTAATACAGCGGCAGAGCGCAGGGTACAGGGCACGGGGCAAGTTCGTGTACAATCTCGATAACCGGCAATGCAATTGACTCGTTCTCTTGCGCGTTCTCTCTCTCTGACTCAATCAATGCCTCGACCCGAACTCCAACTCACTCTAACAGGGGCTCCGACTCAACGGAACTCACGATACTCCCCGGCTCTGACTTCTGACTCTTACTTAACTGAGGTGGGGGGCTCGGAGCAGGGTTCTAAGGCTCCGCCCCAGCCTTACCCGAATATTCCATGCTCCACCTCCCGTTGCCGTGGTGAGCCACTCCCCTCGAGCTCTGATTGGCGGCTCGTGGCTCACCTGCCACTCCCTCTGCAGCGCCTCCCTTCGGCCTTGCCAGACTTGTTGAAGGCCTACCACGTGGCATTTCCAGCCCAAAAGACCGCCCTACTCAAGGGCCTGCTCAACGCAAAACTAACACAGGAAAGGAGTCTACCTTACATTCACTAATAGTGGAGCGGATAAGTGCAAAAGTTGTGCACTTCTGGCAGAAAGCATGAAATTTGGCACACGGGGGTTTTCGAGTATGCTAAATTCAATAAGAAGAGGAGGCAAGTCGTAAAATGATTGCTTCCGGTTCAAAATGGCGGATTTCAAAATGGCCACCAAGTAAACCGATAAAAACGTGTATCTCATATATTGGTTACATAGCGATGTGTTTGCAAAGCCAAAATAAGTAACATATCATGATGCCAACTCTACATTGCTTCTGCACACTAAGATTTACATTTAGTGCTGCCCGAAAGAGCATGAAGGCATATGGATAATGCTTACGTCTGCGCGCCTATAAAATTGAAACAATTGGTACAATATCGACACAATTTTTTTAATTAAACATGATTGATTTTACATAGTATTATGTAGAATAATATCACTTGAACTGTGAAAATACATTGCAACCTTAACGCTTATCTAATATCATTAAAATATAGAAATTGTCCGCAACAAATATGGTAGCTTAATGAGAAATACATTATATACACGTAAACGTCCAGTGTTCTCAGTCCCTGGAACATTGGCCTGCACATAAACACAACTGGGTACACGGAAGGCTTGCTTTAGAACATTTGCACCTCCTAGAGCAGCTCTTTTTGCATTGACATTTTATAAGTTCGCGGCACGCTTTCGATGCTTCCGGGAGAGTTGTCCACAGGGGTGTCCAGCTGTCATCGGTGTCTGTCATCCAGCCCCATTCCTCTGGTGATGGTAGAGTTGGACTTGGGACAAGTGCTTGTCCCCAAATATGACCAGCTTGATATGCAGCCCGCTTTACGTGTTGCTTCAGGGCGCCGGCTGTTGGAGGAATGTTCTCAATCTTCCGATTACCGTAGGCAAACAGATGTTGACGAGCCTCGTTGACCATTTTCAATGATGAAGTCCTACTGTAAAGCAGCACGAAATACCTCTCCAATTCGCTCATATCACTCTCAGATACCTCGCTAGGTGTACGAGACAGGTTGTTGAAGACATGTCCAAGATGTGGAAGAGAGCGCCAAACATCCCACGCTGTCTTCTTCCCTACACCGTGGACGAATGAGACGGTGTCACATCCCGATACAGCATGCAAGAACAGCAAACCGCATGACCGCTCAGCCCCCAAATTAGCCGCAATGCTGTGGGCTGGAATATACCGAAACTTGGTTCCATGACCAAACGCCAACCAAAGCTCACATCCACCCAGGACACTGGCTGTTGCAATTGCCAATACCAAAACATCGGTGCCAGTCGCTTGAATTAGAATGTGCCGATACCCCAGATGATACGCATGTGAGGCATGCAACAACATTCTGGAATCTGCTTCTTCGTGGGTGCAATTTTGGATGGCCGATATCTCGTATTCAGATGTCGACACTATGTTTTCGTCATCTGTGGAGAGTATTACCTTGCCTTCTGAGACAGTTGTGGATTTAATTTCATTGGCTAAGAACGTGAACAATTCGGTTTTGTTTGAATCAACTCGTAGAAATTTCGCCCAATTTCCAGGCACGATTGTGTTTCCAGCAACCCGGACAGCTATGCCATCACCACGACTCTGCCTGACATGCGATTTCAAGCTATTGGTTTTGTAGACATCCCAAACCACATCTAACCGCTTGGAGGTCTGAAGTTCTCTATGTACGTAAGGCATGAACACTCGTTGCGAATAGTCACTGAACGATTTGATTGTAACTGTGGATTTCTTTGGATCTAATGCATGTACTAAGGCGGCACCATCTATTATCTTCACCTCGAACACGGGCGTTACCACGGGATATGGAGCAAGACTTTCAAGGCAAACAAGCAAGTTCGATTTCTTGCCTTGGCCCAAGGCATTTTCTTCAGCTAGCGACGGTGGCCATGCGTGGTTTTCATGCTGGAAGAATGTTTCTAGATCCCCATCTCTGGATTGGCAAGATATATACATTCTGGAGAACAACTCAAGGTCTGTTTTCAGGCTGGCTAGTTTCGTCTTTGATTTTGATGTTTTCTTGCGTCCAGACTTGAATAGTGGTAAGTTGTTTTTGGTGATGGTGTCATAGAAAGGAGTACGCGTGCTTGCAATTCGATCGTCGACAAAGCTCTTGTACTGGGTTTTGCCAAGTTCTTCTACAGTTCGTACACCGTTAACCACTTCTTCCGACATGATTACTTTCGTGTCCAAGGAATACAATTCGCACTATCATCTGTAAAGGGATTACCCATTCCATCAATCACGTGCACCACATTTGTCACATCAGAAGCAAATGATTTCTGTGTACTGGGTATCTGTTCATGCTGACGACTGTCTGTACTCCTCGACAATTGACTGTCCTCGTACTCGTTTATAATTATTGATACCTCCGGCCCAGCTACCATCCAACGTCGCAAAGCTCCTTCGTTCTCCGTGATACCAATCGCTCCTCCTTCACATTTGACCATAGCATTGAGCTGTTCATGAACGTGGTCATGGGCCATCGCAGAAAATTTGTGACAGGTCTTCTGAGTCACGAAATGTCCTTTGTAAAATTGAGATAAAGCATTCGGGCATTGTTCCTGGAGCTGTACGAGATCACAAACATGTACTGTGTTGCTGGCAGTTTGGCTCTTGATATTTGTACCACAGAGTATCATCTGGACCAAGGCTAGTAAGGATGACGGAAGGTTGCTATAGTGAGTATCCAGTAAAGACCCTGAGAAGGACTGTTTTACCTCAAACAACTTTCTGCGTACAATTTGTGCGGCCCTCATGAGTGTGACAGCATCACTATCTGGGTCTGTCTGACTAGCAGTAAGTATTGCATCACCTATATCATCTTTGAATGAAAGGATCACATCATTTGATTTGGTCTTTTATGCCTCTAAGCCTGGTAATATAGCGAGGAGCTTTTCCTTGAGTCTAGTGGCATGAATATACCCTGGTTTATCAGCTGTGAGCTGATGTAGGCGATCCTTGTACAAAACAAAAAGATCTGCCAGTTTAAAAATCTTGTTTCGTTTCTCATCGCTCTGGTGTGCATCTTCTATGTACGAGACCAATTCTGCTCGAGCCATCGAGTCTGACGTAATATCGCGAGCTTTGTTTGTAGTGTCTTGGTGTCGTTGATATGATCTGTACCTCGTATACAAATCAGTCATACAGATCTTGTGATATGTAGCGTCTTTAGCTGGCATGTCGCCAGAACTAAGTTTAGCTAGCAACTTTGTATCATTCAGTGCTGTCGCCATTAGCCGAACATTCTGATCGACATTCATTGTCTCTACACAGTGATATTTGTGTTCAGTTTGTATAGGTTGATCGCAGAAGAAACATACGGTGGCGTCATCTGACTGACCGAAGGATAAGTTGCACCGAAGTTTATTTTTAACAGGCGTTGATGCTTTTGACGAAGTACCTGTGTCCTGTTTGGCATTTCGTTTCCGAACCCTGTCAATTTGTTGTTTGTTACAGGATAGATAACATGTTTTGTGCCATTTAGCATTATTTCTAGTAAGCGTTTCTTCAATACCAGATCCATCGTCCAATCTGGCATAATTCATGGAGAATGGAACAGCGTCTAAATCCTTCAATGCGTGGAGATTCTCTGATAAAGTCTGGTATCCTATAGATCTATAGGACACATTGCGGTTCCTCTTTGGATCTACCAATACTTCGGTGCTGGCTTCTTGACATAGAACACACAGTGACCAGTCTGTGCCTTGACCTGGTGTGTCTGGTAACACGAGCTTGATTTTCTTTGACATCACTTCAGTGTAGCATGGAGACTACGACCAAACACCAAACCCTGGAAAGATAGAACACACCTCAATCAGTACAGATGAATACTATTCATAGACTTCAACATCATTTATTATTTATGTTATGCAAATATAAGATAATAACCAGTGGACTGTTCGAACCATATATCCACTGTACCAAACTGTAGAGAAAAACAACAACACAAGTTATTTTTACCACATTTTAATGACCATGGCACTTTCACTAAACATACCAACGGCGCTGTTAGCTCACCAACGTTATGTCAAAATTAACGTGATGACAAAATTAAAACGTCACAAAAATTCATGGTGTGATATTAATGAAAAATATTGTGTCAATATCGTGTCAGTTGTGTCAATTTTATAGGTGCGCAGGGTTTAACGTTATTAATATGCCTTCAGGCCCTCACTGGTACCAAATGTACATCTTGATATGAAGAAGCAATGTACAGTTAATAATAATGATATTCTAGCTATTTTGGTTATGCAAACACATTGCTATATGCCCGATATATGAGATACACGTTTTTTATCGGTTTACTTGGAGGCCATTTTGAAATCCGCCATTTTTAACCGGAAGTAATCATTTTACGACTTGCCTCCTCTTCTTATTGAATTCAGCATACTCGAAAACCCCCGTGTGCCAAATGTCATGCTTTCTGCCAGAAGTGCACTACTCTGGTGTTTTTTGGCACATATCCGCTCCACTATAAGAAATAACTTAACTATCGCGAGGGTTCATGTTGTGGTGTGTCTACCTACGAGGGGGGGGGGGGGGGGGGGGGGAGGGGGGGGTCATCCTTTATTCTCAAAACCGCAACAATATTATGTATATATAATATATACTCGTGTATATATGTATATATATATATACATTATATATATATTTATATATATTTACATATCTATATATATATATATGTGCAGTGTATGAGTTATCAGTGTATGAGTGTATGAGATTTGGTTATGACAAACTTCCCTGAAAATGTCTGCTGCTCTTCTTCTGCTCCAATCGGCTCATCTGATCATGTGCTTGTCAAAGTGGACATCTCTCTGACCATTCTCAGAGAGCCTCCTCAGCGTCGACGAGTCTGGCATTTCACTCAGGCCAACTGGCACGGTCTTCAAGCAGCCATCAATCATCTGGACTGGTCTCCCATCTCTACCGCCTCTGACATCAACTCATCCTGGGAATTCTTTCAAAGTAAATTGCTCTCTCTCATGCACAGATTTATCCCATCTCGTCTTCAGTTGTCATACCCTTCCTCCCGTCCATGGTACACGGAATCTTGTGGTGAGGCTGTTGCCCTGAAACAACTTGCTTTCGTCTCCTGGAAAGCAAATCCAACGGAAGGAAATCTCATTTCCTTTCACAAAGCCCGAAACAAGTGTGTGTCCACCCTCAGGAGAGCCAGGAAACAATATCTCACCATTCTCAAGACCGAACTCTCTTATCTGTCTCCCTCTTCCAAATCCTGGTGGCGTCTGGTCAAATCTGTTTCTGGTGTTTGTTCCCCCTCCATCCCCTCCCTCACCTCAAACGGCTTAACGGCTGACTCCGCACGTGAAAAATCTGAATGCCTCAACTCTGTGTTTGCCTCTAAATCTTGTGTCCCAAACCCATCCCTCTCTGTACCCACCGTACCCAGTCGTACCCAGCTGCTCCTGGACTCTGTGTCCTTTCCTCCTGACAAGGTGGAAAAGTTTCTGTCAACCCTCGACTCTGATTCTGCAACTGGTCCTGACGGCATCAGCCCACGGGTCCTAAAATCATGTTCTTCTGCTCTTTCACTCCCTCTTTCTGTTCTCTTCACCCTCTCTTTTGCTCAAGGTCATCTGCCATCTGCTTGGAAATCAGCCAACATCACCGCTTTGCACAAAAAAGGTGCAAAAACAGATCCCAGCAACTACAGACCAATCAGCCTTCTCCCAATTATCAGCAAAGTCATGGAATCCATCATTGCTTCAGATATTAAATCTTTCCTCTTCTCCAATGGCTTGATCTCTGATCATCAATTTGGTTTCAGACCTGGTCACTCTACTCTGGACATGCTGCTTCTGCTTTCTCAACAATGGATGGAGGTCCTCAACGCCAAACAGGAAATTAGAGCTGTCTCCCTTGACATTTCACGTGCCTTCGATACGGTCTGGCACCCTGCTCTGCTCACCAAACTCTCCTCCTTTGGTATCCATGGAAATCTCCACGCATGGCTGGCGGACTTCCTCTCTGGTCGTAGTCAACGTGTGGCCCTGAATGGGTTTCTCTCATCTCCTCTTCCTGTTCAGGCTGGAGTTCCCCAAGGTAGTGTTCTGGGCCCTGTGCTTTTTCTGGTCTTCATCAATGATCTCTCTGACTCTCTTGAAAATCCTCTCTATCTCTTTGCTGACGACTCTACTCTCTGTCGCTCCATTCCTCATCCCTCAGATCGGCAGTCTGCAGCCTCCTCACTCTCTGCAGACCTGGACAAAATCACTGACTGGTCAAACAAGTGGAACATGTCTTTCAATCCTGACAAATCTCACACTCTTACAATGTCTCTCCGAAAGGACCGACTGGACAACCCTCCCATCTACTTTCTCAACAATCCTCTCCAAGAAGTTCTGTCGCTCAAGCTTTTGGGTCTCACTATCTGCCATGATCTTTCTTGGGAAAACCACATTTCCAAGCTGGCCTCCAAAGCCAGTCGCCGACTGGGCATCCTCCGTCGTGCGAAGTCCTTCCTTGGCACACCTGAGCTCCTCACCACATACAAGGCTTTCATCCACAGCTCAATGGAATACTGTTCCCACCTCTGGGCTGGTGCTCCTGCCTCACACCTTGCTCGGCTTCACGCTGTTGAAGCCAAAGCTTTCAGAATCATTGGAATCTCCTGCGATGTAGTCAACACCGAGGGCCTTTCACTCACTCACCGCAGGCAGGTTGGTGGTCTTTCTGTCTTCTACCGACTCCTCTCCAGCCTTGCTCCCCCAGCTCTCTCTGTGCTCTGTCCCCCCAATATTCCTTCAGGTCGCACAAGATCTGCCTGCAACCCTCTTATGGTTAAACTGCCAAAGTCTAGGCTCTCTGCTCACCTTCACTCTTTCATTCCCCTTTTCTCCCACCTCTGGAACAAACTCCCCCACTCCCTTCAATCCCACTCCTCCCTCCAGGTCTTTAAAACAGCTGTTCACCACCATCTCTTATCTTCCCCCATCGAAAACCTTGATCTTTTCTACCCCCGGTAATTCACCCCAGAGTCCTTGCAGTGTTCATATGTTTTATTCCTCTCCCACCTCCCCCCAAGTCCTCCCGATGTCCCTGCTCTCAAATGTTGTGTTTGTGTCCTTCCCCCTCTCTCCCCATCTTGTCTACCGCTCCCCTTGTTTTTTGTGTTTTGTGTGTCGGTTTGTCTTTTTGTGTGATAAATGTTAGCTCTTTCACGAGCCTCGATCTTGTATACAAAAAAAATAAAAATAAAAATAAAAATAATAATCTTGTGTTGTGTTGTCACTGAACTACTCCCTCAAACTTTTGTGAAATCGTACCAAACTTCTGGTATGCACCTATCTCTCCCGTCGGTATGTCCTAAGGGTATTTGTTTTGAAAAAAATTCCAATTTTTATTTTTTGGGGAATTGTTTTGGGAATTTTTTTTTTTCAACTTCAATTGTTTATAAAATGTAATATCACGTATATTACAAATGCATTTGTGCATTATGATTGTTTGAATTATGATTGGTGTAAATCATGACAAAACAGCAACTCAGGTACAGTCATTTATTTATATATCTACATATCTGGGCAGTGTCTGTTGTCACTGAACTACTCCCTGAAACTTTTGTTTCCGTGGTTGTGAAGAGTTTTTAATGACGTGGTGGTGGTGAGGTATTTTGAATTATGTGGTGGTAAGGTGTTTTTAAATGACATGGTGGTTAGGTGTTTTTAATTTCGTGTTTCGTGGCTGTGAGGTGTTTTTAATTTCGTCTTTCGTGGCTGTGAGGTGTTTTTAATTTCGTTTTTTTAATTTCGAGGTGTTTTAAATTATGTGGTGGTGAGGTGTAATCGTCCCAAACATCCAGTCTGCACCTACCCCTCCCGCATGTATGTGCTGAGTTCTTTTTGGAATTATATATATTTTTTCAACCTAAATCTTCAACCTAAATTGCCTATAAAAATGAAATATCACAAACACTACAAATAAATTTGTTCAAAATAATTGTTTGTATTATGATTGGTGCAAATCATGACAACACAGCAACTCAGGTACAGTCATTATCCTCAGCTAAAATAAGCCCGTTCCTCAGTAACGACGCGTGGTGAGGCGAGCGCGGTGAACCGAGCCAAGCTAGTATATATATATATATATATATATATATATATATATATATATATATATATATATATATATACACACACACAGTCACGTGAAAAAGTAAGTACACCCCATGTAAAGTTTTGACTTTTTCAACATATTTCAACACACAGCTATTTGATCTTCATTTCAACAATATTGATAGATAAAGGTGATAAAATATAACAAATATCATGAAACATTTACATTTTGTAGTCTTGGCGTCAGGAAGGGCATTCGGCCATAAAAACATTGCCTCAAACAGGGAACCATGATTGTCATGGGGACCACAAAGCTAACCCCCGCTCCAGCGGGGGGAAATGGCCTTAAAACGATCATTCAATCATTCATTCATTCATTCATTTACATTTTGTAGTCCATTGTGTAATTTAAATAAACATAAATGCAAATTTCGCATGTGGAAAAAGTAAGTACACCCCTACATTTATCACTACTTCAAATACCTAAAATTAGAATCAGGTGCACCAGATCAGGTGCAAATTATTAGAACATCGTTAGAGAGGATCTTGGAGGAACCTGTCTTATTTAAACCTCAGACATTTAGTTTGGTTTGCTCTTTGTTGTTGAAGTGTGCGGCGTCACCATCCCTAGATCAAAAGAGCTATCTGAGGCCTTCAGAAAGAAGGTTATAGGGCCAGACGGAAGCCAAAGAGTTCAATCTTGGTTTCGTCAGACCACAGAATCTTGTTTCTCACAGTCTGAGAGTCCTTTAGGTGCTTTTTTGCAAACTCCAAGCGGGCTTTCATGCGTCTTTCACTGAGGAGAGGCTTCCGTCTGGCCACTCTGCCAAAAAGCCCAGATCGGTGGAGTGTTGCAGTGATGGTTGTCCTTCTGGAAGTTTCTCCCATCTCCACACAGGATCTCTGGAGCTCAGCTAGATTGACCATCGGGTTCTTGGTCACCTCTCTTACCAAGGCCCTTCTCCCCCGATTGCTCAGTTTGGCCGGGCGGCCAGCTCTAGGAAGAGTCCTGGTTGTTCCAAACTTCTTCCATTTAAGAATCATGGAGGCCTCTGTGCTCTTGCGAACCTTCAATGCAGCAGAGATTTTTTGTAGGCTTCCCCAGATCTGTGCCTCGACACAATCCTGTCTCTGAGCTCTGCAGGCAGTTCCTTCGACCTCATGGCTTGGTTTTTGCTCTGATATGCATTGTCAGCTGTGAGACCTTATATAGACAGGTGTGTGCCTTTCCAAATCATGTCCAATCAATTGAATTTACCAAAGGTGGACTCCAATCAAGGTGTCGAGCATCTCAAAGATGATCAAGAGAAATGGGAGGCACCTGAGCTAAATTTCAAGTGTCATAGCAAAGGGTCTGAATACTTATGTCAATGTGATATTTCAGTTTTTCTTTTTAATAAATTTGCAAAACTTTCTAAAATCCTGTTTTCTCTTTGTCATTATGGGGTATTGAGTGCAGATTGATGAGGGAAAAAATGAATTTAAACGATTTCAGCATAAGGCGGCAACATAACAAAATGTGAAAAAAGGGAAGGGGTCTGAATACTTTCTGATTGCACTGTATATATAAAAATATATAATGTTAAGGACAGGGACCTTAAAAGCACCATGTGCCTTGCTTGCCATGTAATAAATTGCAATGTCCTTGTTCTGCATGTGTTACATGGACGAGCTGTCCTTAGATCTTTGTTTTTTGTTTTTTTATTCCATTTGAACACACAAATCACTCAGCTGAATATACCAAAGCTCGTTTTGCTTGGTCAACATATTTCAACAACTGAGATATGTGGAAGTTCCCACGAGTAAGTTCCATGACATGGTTATCGGTGAGTGCACTAAGGGGACCCCTCGGTGTGAATCATCAAGTTATGAAATAACTTTCATTGGTCTCTTGACTTTATGCTCCGTTCTCCACAGGTCTGTGCAAACCAGACCAATTTCACTCTTGTTTACTGAGCAAACACTGATTCATATGAAGAATCATTACATTCAGTGAGGATGTCTCATTTGTTGGTATATTACTTGTATATAAAGTAAATAAATGGACATTTAAATCTGGTCTCTACTGCTTGAGTTTACTAAGTTTTGTCATGTTGGCTTTCTTTGTGTACCTTGTGTCTCCTCTGGGAATTAGATACATGAGCTTGTTTTTGGGCCTGTGTTTATACACCGTCTGCAGCAGTCGTATCCAGGGTGCCCGTCTCATCGAGCTATGCTTGGCTGTTCTCTTCTCACCACGTCACGCTATTTGCTTGACAAGCCACAGAGCAGTGCGATGATCTCGGCTCAGACAGTCATGCAAACACAGCCTCTCCTCAGTATTTGAGTTTGTCTTTGGAGAACGGCTGGGGGTAGCAGTACTCTGGCCCGACTGTGGGACAGGTACATTTCCTGCACATGGCTAGGTGGTTTCAGATTGCAATATTGAGGGAACCTTTGCAGGTGCAAATGTTGTTTCTTTCAAGAGCTGAGTCTTCAAAGGCCTTTAAAAAAAATTGAATAATTCTTAACAACAACCCGGCTGAGTCACGTCACAATTTTTAATTCTCATTCATCGACTTGACAGTGTCACCTTGCCTCGGGCCTTCTCTTGTGCCAACCTGTCCCCCAACCCCAACCTCGTATTGCTTTAGTCGCATGCACCATTAAATTTCTATTGACTCCATGAGTAGCTAGATTGAGTCACAGGTTTAAAGACTCGAGTTTAGAGTCCTGGGGTTTGTTAGGTCTTCAGGTTCTTGAGTCACGAGCCCAAGCCTATGAATTGAGTACTTGGGGCTTAGTTTGTGGACCTGAATACTTTAGCTTGCCCCTATCATTCTAGAATGGACCTATGAGAAAGGTGAGATAAATCGGTTTCTAGAATTAGCCCAAATCAGGTGGTGTCTCAGGACAAGAAAACCTTTATTTTTTTTTCAATGACTCACGGAGGAGCTTGTACATAAGGTGTATTCAGGATAAGGACATTAGGAGACATCATTGAACCTTTTACATGAATTTGGAGGACATTTGTAAATGTTGGACAATGAAGTGTTGCCAGTGTGGAAGTGAAACTTTGAACTCGACCTCAGTGGTCAGATAAGTGGTGGTGGTGGTGTTTTACATCCTGTCATTCTGTCGGAATGCTTCAGCAACTGAAGAAAATAAATGATGTATGCCAGGTGTTTGAAGGGTTTTACAAACGAGATGCTCACAGTTGTCTCGAACGTATCAAAATACAATCACATCCGTGTCCGATGGAAGCGGTGCAGTTTGGAATTTTTAAGCGACGAAGCCAATTCAATATTTGGCTTCCTTTTGTCCGTCGAAAATGAAGAAGAACCTTTTCTGACCCACCATGTTTATTTCTAAAGGGTTCTATATATTTTGACGAGTACACAACATCTTTCGACGTTTTAATTTTGTTGTGAGATTGTGATGGAGTGATGATGATGAGTGATCAGATGATGTAGTGATGGTAATCCATAAGAGGATTATGGTGTCATTTACCATTTACCATTTGCATTTTGTCATCAAATTTTTAACAAAGCTTTATTATGAGAATATGGAGAAGGCAAATTAAGAATTAGGTCAAAAGGTCAAAGGTCAGCGTCAGATAAAATTGTCAATTTTTGTCCAATTTACCTGAGATTTTAAGAATTTGCATATTGGGTCATTCAGTTGGTTCACCAATCAAAAGCAACAAGCAGTTTTTTTTTTAGATCAAAAGGTCAAAGGTCAAGGTTGCATAAAATCTTTCGTATTTTACATATGTACACAAATATTGCACACACACACACACATGCAAATATTGCACACGTACATAAACGAACTACAACTGGAGGCAATCTGGGATTCGGTAAAGATCCTGAAAAGAGCCCTTGGAACAAAACTCTGAAAAAGTTGAACAGTTTTGTCCATGAACCGTGGTCCCTTAACGAAGCGGAGGTGGATACTTTGGGTCCTGGGAAGACTCAATTTCACCTCCTGAAACCCACAAATGGAGATAACCAACGACACACAC
>NC_136265.1:175355476-175370476 GCF_964187855.1 Myxine glutinosa
GTGCCTTCCCTCTTCAATTCACAAGCAAATACGATTCGACTACAAACTGCAGTCATCGTGCTTCAAAGGTAGGGTGATGCATCGAAAACAGGACGAAGCAATCTATCAGGGTCGATTCAGTCAGCCATTTGTCCGATCTGCTTGCACTTGTTTGGAAGCACATACAATGACGATGCATGCTATGAAGAAAATTAGGCCTAAGGGTTGATTGCTAATGGCAATGCAAGTCTGATGAGCAATGTTCAAAAAGTTGAAAGAAATACTCACAATACTCTAAGAAATGTATATTCTTATTTTCCCATATTACAAATGTACATATAATTAGTTTTTAAATATATATATTGTTACGGATATGGCTTAGTGGTAATTGGGTTTAGGGTTATCCCATAGTACATGTGCAGCAAAAGCATATGTCACAAGAATGGCACTCAGTAGAGAGCATTTTGTATCCCACTAATAGGCCGGATCTGGATTCAGGCCTGAACCAAAATCTAATCTGCTTGTTTTTGTCACCGGACCAACTCATCCACCTAGTTTATTCATAATTCGTCCATAACCTTTTTGAATATCATGTTATATATCGCTTTTCACCCGATCTCTCAATGGTGAAGAATCACTTTAAAATTAAATAATTATTGTAGCCGAATCCATATTCAGATCTTCACCAAAATCGAATAGATTCGTCCTTTTCACAGACACAACCGGTCCACCAAGTTTCGTCCAAATCCGTCCACATAGTGTCCTTGTGTTTTATACTTCTCCCTCCACCCCCCGCCCCCCCCTTCCCACGCCTCCTCCCCCCAAGCCCTCTCCCTTCCACACATCTCCCTGCTCTCAAATGTTGTGTTTGTGTGCTTCACCTTCTCTCCCCATCTTGTTTTCCGCTCCCTCTTTTTGTGTGTTTTGTTTGTCTGGTTGATTTGTTTGTGAAGTAAATGTTAGCTCTTTCACGAGCCTCGATTCAGTATACAAAAAAAAAAAAAAAAAAAAAAACTTTTTGAGATATCCTGCTATGTATCATTTTGGCCATATCACTCAATGGTGAAGAATCACTTTTAAAATTCTACCAGCTGGATCCAGATCCGGATATTCACCAAAATCGAATCGATTCTTCCTCGTCACACGCACAACCTGTCCAACAAGTTTCGTCCAAATCCATCCATAACCTTTTTGAATATCATGTTATATATCGCTTTTCACCCGATCTCTCAATGGTGAAGAATCACTTTAAAATTAAATAATTATTGTAGCCGAATCCATATTCAGATCTTCACCAAAATCGAATAGATTCGTCCTTTTCACAGACACAACCGGTCCACCAAGTTTCGTCCAAATCCGTCCACATAGTGTCCTTGTGTTTTATACTTCTCCCTCCACCCCCCGCCCCCCCTTCCCACGCCTCCTCCCCCCAAGCCCTCTCCCTTCCACACATCTCCCTGCTCTCAAATGTTGTGTTTGTGTGCTTCCCCTTCTCTCCCCATCTTGTTTTCCGCTCCCTCTTTTTGTGTGTTTTGTTTGTCTGGTTGATTTGTTTGTGAAGTAAATGTTAGCTCTTTCACGAGCCTCGATTCAGTATACAAAAAAAAAAAAAAAAAAAAAAACTTTTTGAGATATCCTGCTATGTATCATTTTGGCCATATCACTCAATGGTGAAGAATCACTTTTAAAATTCTACCAGCTGGATCCAGATCCGGATATTCACCAAAATCGAATCGATTCTTCCTCGTCACACGCACAACCTGTCCAACAAGTTTCGTCCAAATCCATCCATAACCTTTTTGAGATATCCCGCAATGTATAGTTTTAGCCCTATCACTCAATTGTGAAGAATCACTTGAATATTACATGATTCTCATATCCGAATCCATATTCAGATCTTCACCAAAAATGAATCGATTCTTCCTTATCAGACACCTAACCTGTCCACAAAGTGTTCTCAAAATCCGTCCACAACTTTTTGAGATATCGTGCTATGTATCGTTTTTGGCCCGATCTCCCAATGGTGAAGAATCACTTAAATTTTTTAGTAGCCGGATCCGAATCCGGATCTTCACCAAAATCTAATCATTTTGTCCTTGTGACATACTCTACCTCCCCACCAAGTTTTGTCCAAATCCGTCCACAACTTTTTGAGATATCGTGCAATGTATAGTTTTAGCCATATCACTCATTTGTGAAGAATCACTTGAATATTAAATGATTGTCATATCCGAATCCATATTCAGATCTTCACCAAAGATGAATCGATTCTTCCTTGTCAGACACCCAACCTGTCCACCAAATTTTGTCCAAATCCGTCCACAACTTTTTGAGATATCGTGCTATGTATCGTTTTTGGCCCGATCTCCCAATGGTGAAGAATCACTTAATTTTAGTAGCCCGATCCGAATCCGGATCTTCACCAAAATCTAATCATTTCGTCCTTGTGACATACTCTACCTCCCCACCAAATTTTGTCCAAATCCGTCCACAACTTTTTGAGATATCGTGCTATGTATCGTTTTTGGCCTGATCTCCCAATGGTGAAGAATCACTTAAAATTTTTAGTAGCCCGATCCGAATCCGGATCTTCACCAAAATCTAATCATTTCGTCCTTGTGACATACTCTACCTCCCCACCTAATTTCGTCCGAATCCGTCCACAACTTTTTGAGATATCTTGTTCACGAACGGACAGACAAACAGACAGGGGTGAAAACATAACCTCCATCCACCTTTGGTGGCAGAGGTAATGATGTCATCGGTGCCTTCATTATGACGTCATAAATGGACAAGTAGAACGCTTGATCCGATCAGTATGAAATTTCTCTGGCTCCGCTGTTGTTAGAATATGTGCTTTTTTTATTAAATTGGTTCAGTTGTAGGAGTGTTGTTTTTTAGGGCTGGTATTCTGGTTCCATGCATGCGAGGAGCTTAAATTATATTCAAAAAAAAATTGACTGTTGAAAAAGGAAGATCAGGGTGGATGATGAGAGGGGGAGTATGTGAGTCTGGGAGGATTTTGGAGACGAGGACAAGATTGGAAGGAGATGTGAGCAAAGTGAGGGAATGAATGAGCCAGTTGGGTCGCTGCGATTCTTGCCTGCTTGTCCATTATATAGGTGGTATCGTCTAACTTGACTTTAATCCCAGACGATGTAGTTGATCAAAAACTATAATTTTTATTCAATCTCCGCAGGGGGCACTTTATCCCTGAGCATACCGTCCTTTGGATGAGGACGCAAGCAAGGTCGGTTTTCCCATTTGCATTTATGTTGTGGACATAAAGACCCCAAAGTCTGGTCCGTACCCAACACAAAAATGTGGATGTTACGATACTTAACATTAATGATAGGAAAGATAGGTAGAACCTTAGGAGGTAAGAAAGAGCACTTTTTTTTTCTTTTCTTTTTTTGTATACTGAATCGAGGCTCGTGAAAGAGCTAACATTTATTTCACAAACAAATCAACCAGACAAACAAAATATACAAAAAGAGGGAGCGGAAGACAAGATGGGGAGAGAAGGGGAAGCACACAACCACAACATTTGAGAGCAGGGAGACTGGCGTGATAGGTCAAAAATGGCTTCCTCCTGTGTTCATTGTGACAGAACATACAGACATAGATGCGCACAGACGTGGACACACACATACAAATACACACACATACATCGATACAGACAGACATACACACACAGACACATAGATAGATATGCACAGACAGACACAGAACATTACTACAAACAAACTGCAGTTGGAATCTGTCCGAGGCTCGGTGACGATCCTCAAAAGAGCCCTCGGAACAAAACTTTGAAACCAAGAAAACTTACCAAGCTGGTCCATGAATCATGATTCCTGTCCTGATGTACAGTGGGCGTGGCATCGGTGGCGACAGCCAGTCAGCCAATGGCCTTCAACCATTGATGCTCCTCGTGGGTAATTGCATTGATTGGAAGTATCTGAAGGTGCAACTAAGACAGTGGGATGAGGAGCATCAGTGGGAGTGGATGAAAGTTTTGAGGGAATTGTGTAGAGCGGAATGGGAGTCGGGGGTGCTGGGTAAATAGATCAAAGGGAATAGGTAGGTTTGCAGGTGTTAACTGCAATGGTGTACACTGCATATGCACTATCATTTTACTATATCGACCCTGCGTCCGCGAAGCGAAAAGCAGGGTTAAGCAGTTGGGTACGTCTGTACGGACGTACGTACATGTCTGCATTTTCAAAATTCATTTTATCTGCAATTGTTGGTCCGATTGACACATAATTTTCACCATTGGAGCGCCTCCTCCTGTGGAATATTTTAAAATGATAATTATGACGTCATAGGTCACGTGGTACACTCACTATCTTGGAAAAACCGAAAAACATTGCACCTCTATATCTCCGACCGATCTATGGAAAAAATTGAAACGTGGCTCATTGTAAAGAACTCCGCATGGGGAATGTGTTGTTAATGATGACGACATTGGTGCCTTAGTTATGACGTCATAATTCCACAAGTACAACACTTCATTTGATCAGTTTGAAATTTCTTGAGCGTGATCTACACAACAATTATATTAGAAAATGGAAACTTATGATGTAATTGGACACAACCTGTCCATATGGTCTGGCAGCCATATTGAATCAAAGAAGAAAAAAAAAACAGAAAAGTTGCCTCGCACCAAGTTGACTGTGCAGGGTAAGTATTCTATGAATACTATACTATCTAGTTATTCTTATTAGCTCACCTGGAACGAAGTTCCGGGGAGCTTATGCGATGGCGCGTCGTCCGTCCGTCCGTCCGTCCGTCCGTCCGTCCGTAAACACTTGCAGCCTCTTCTCCGAAACCGCTGATCGGATTGTGACTAAACTTGGTACAAATGATATTTGTTGTGTTGTGACTAAAGCTTGTTCACGGCATTAAAGACATCGAGGTTTAAGGGGGTTTACCGGGGGTCAAAGTTGATCCACGTTTCACCCCCCCCCCCCCCCCCCCCAAATATATATTTGCTTTCTTCTCTGAAACTACACACACTATTTCGATGAAATTGACCACAACCTTCACCACCCGTGATGTACCAAAGTTTGTTCATAGCATTAAAAAAAATCTGCCCCTTTGGGTGTCTATGGGGGATGGTTAAAGGGGGTCCAGGTTTTGACCACCCAAAATAGATATTTGCTTTCTTCTCTGAAACTACACACACTATTTCGATGAAACTTGACCACGACCTTCATCAACTGTGATGTACCAACATTTGTTCACGGCATTAACAAAAATCTGCCCCATTGGGAATCTACGGGGGAGGGGGTGCCCCCCAAAATAGGTATTTGCTTTCTTCTCAGAAACTACAAATGCAATTCTGATGAAACTTCACCACAACCTTAATCACCCATGTTGTACCAAAGTTTGTTCCTGTCATTTACGAAATCGGGGTCTAAGGTGGTCCATGGTGGCGCTTGCACCCCAAATTAGGTATTTGCTTTTTTCTCAGAACTACACTCGCGATTTTGATGAAACTTCACCGCAACGTTCATCATCCGTGATGTACCAATGTTTGTTCAAGGCATTGGAAAAATTGGGGTCTGAGGAGGTACACTGGGTGGGAAGGGGGGTTGCCCCCCAAAATAAGTATTTTTTTTGTTTGTTTGTTTAAAGTCTTATGATTATGTTAGTATGATTCTACATGCTGCCCTGTCTTCCAGCAACCATTGAAATTGGTTTAAAATACCTTAAGTCAGTGTAGTATACTGTTTATTCTACCAGGTGAGCGCCAGGGGTGTTGCCCCTATGTTTAATGATGTATATTGTCCCCTAACTGTTTATTTGTTTGAAATCTCTGCTATGGATCATAGATGAAAATAATTCCCCTTTGCACTCATTTATTCTTGTAATTACTTCCGACACCGAAGGTTGATGGAGGTTATGTTTTCACCCCTGTCTGTTTGTCTGCCTGTCTGTGAACAGGATATCTCAAAACATTGTAGATGGATTCGGATGAAATTTGGTGGAGAGGTTGGGTATCTGACAAGGATGAAATGATTAGATTTTGGTGAAGATCCGGATCCGCATCTGGATCTGAGAATTTTAAAAGTGATTCTTCACCATTGAGAGATGGGGCCACAAACGATATATAGAAGGATATCTCAAAAAGTTTTGGCCGGATTTGGATGAAACTTGGTGTATGAGTTGCATAAGTGATAAGAACGAGGCGATTAGATTTTGGTTCTGGTCCGAATCCACAACCGACGTATCAGTGCGATACAAAACGTAAACTGTTCAGCCTGGTGGAGGTGTGCTATTTACCGAGTGCCGTTCTAGTTATTGCGTCATCAAAGTGTAAATGTCTGTGCAATTCGGTAGAAAAACGCACACTCGTTCATGTCTTTAACCGTCGTTATAGGTGAGTGCGGTATTGCACTTAATTCCTCCTTGTGTATCACCAAGCAAGCCTTCCAGTTGATGGTTCGCTCCTAAGTGGTGAGTCATCAACTTAAGCCTTGTTTGTTTGTGTTTTCATGAAGATTTGTGACATTTCTTGTTTGTTTGTTTTTCACCCGAAGCTAAACCTGAGGATGTTGTGCTTTGCAGGTACAAGGTAGATCTGACCCCCTTCCCCGTGATATGTCGCGTGGTGCGGAACCTCGAGGAGCTGGACGCTTTCAAGGCTTCGCATTGGGCCTGCCAGCCCGACACACCCGCCGAGTTGCGCCAGACATGAGTGCCACCCCCACCCAGGTCTGCACAACCCGTTAATGTGGAATCTCAAGCTCTTATCACAATATGCTCCCCACGTGTAGCCTCGGCGTAATGCAAATGCGAGTCTGTTGATCCTGCAATTAACATAGAATAAAACCCATTGGAATAATGATTCATGCACGTTTTGTGTCGGAATCGTTTGTGCGCAAAGACCGTGGGGTCCTCCATGATGGGTTCTCCAGATGAGACGATTGTGGAGGTAAATGGTGCAAAATGAACATTTAATCGCACGTCAATAATCCGCATTTACAACACAACTGCTCGCACAATCGTCTCGAAAAACCTTCTTTTTTTTAAACCATCCTCTGAAACGCGCTACGATATAAGGTTATAAACAATACTATATCATTATGTACAATGTGCGGTTAGGAAAACGTTCTCGGTTCGAGACGATCCTGCTGCAATGTCCGAGTCCATGGAAAGTTCGATTCGCTACACCATGGCCGCGCTGTTCTGGGCGCAGCCACACTTTTGCACGACCATGTTGGGAAACTCTGCCACCTCGATCTCCGCGTAGTCGCCCTTCTTAACCAGGTACATCATGGGAAGGGGCGAGCTCTCCACCACGGCGCACGCGCGCTGTCCTCGCGCGTGGGAGTCTCTCGGAGGCCTCTTGCACTCGCCCGCGCACTCGTACGCGTGGTACCCCGCGGGCTCGATCACCCAGTACTGGGTCCAGCTGAGCTCCCGGAAGTTGATGTAGTTGTCCCGGCGGCAGCACCGGTGGTCCTTCCCGACGGGCTCGGCCTGGTTGCAGTCTTCACGGGCACTGTGGGAGGCGATGTGAAGAATATTGTGAGTTCGTTGCTGCAACTATCATCAAATTTGTTAGAGGCCCTCAAGTATAACGAGGGAGAGTAGGAAATCTGATCTCATTGACATTTATAACAATGACAATACGATTTCCCTTTATACAAGGAACTTCGGCTCAGGAGGAGGTCATTAGACCCATTAAAACCTGTGCTATGATTGCCAACCTATGGTTTTTGTCTGTGCTCTATCCTCGAAATGCTTAGCATCAAGCAAGGAAGCAGCATGTACCATTTTTATAAACTCTTTGGTATTTAGAGTCCAGGTTTCGAACCTCCTCGACACGAAGAGGACACTCTAAGCATTACACCACCGAGTCTGGTCAATCCCTTCACATGATCTTTTACAACTACATTGAAATTTCATTAAACTGAGAAGGTCCACAGGGTGTGACCACAAATGGAGAATACGACCATATTAAAGTGAGAAGGCCCATAGGGTGTGACCACAAATGGAGAATACGACCATATTAAAGTGAGAAGGTCCACAGGGTGTGACCACAAATGGAGAATACGACCATATTAAAGTGAGAAGGCCCACAGGGTGTGACCACAAATGGAGAATACGACCATATTAAAGTGAGAAGGTCCACAGGGTGTGACCACAAATGGAGAATACGACCATATTAAAGTGAGAAGGTCCACAGGGTGTGACCACAAATGGAGAATACGACCATATTAAAGTGAGAAGGTCCACAGGGTGTGACCACAAATGGAGAATACGACCATATTAAAGTGAGAAGGTCCACAGGGTGTGACCACAAATGGAGAATACGACCATATTAAAGTGAGAAGGTCCACAGGGTGTGACCACAAATGGAGAATACGACCATATTAAAGTGAGAAGGTCCACAGGGTGTGACCACAAATGGAGAATACGACCATATTAAAGTGAGAAGGTCCACAGGGTGTGACCACAAATGGAGAATACGACCATATTAAAGTGAGAAGGTCCACAGGGTGTGACCACAAATGGAGAATACGACCATATGGTTTTGCGTAGTCACCAGCAGTGGCCACAAAGCAGTTTGACGTTTAATAAGACTCGTTATGGACCCGCAGGTGTGGCAATGAAGATAGGTGGTCAGAACTTTTGCAGTGTCGTTTGGGTCATCTCAAAGTTGTCACCCAACAAAATCATAGACTGCCATCGACATGCTCTACAATGCACTCCAGCCAGCGGTCTTGCCCCTGCACAGAAGCCTTCCCCTCGGAGCGTCCCATCTCTCCCTGGCACAGTGGATGTGACCATGTTCATCTCTTCGGAATTGATCGATTAGTCGTGCTTTCATGTTGAAGCAAAAATCTCAAGGTCTATTTTCATTTTATGGAACAAGTGGAATTCACATGGACTTTAATCCAGGGACTTCGGTGGTTGAGGCAAAGCTTCCCACTCCCATGACTCGGACACATGAATACCACAGGGTATTGACATCGCGTGCCTGTGGGGGCGCAACATTGTCATGGAGGAAGAGGTGGCCGTTCAGAGGAAGTTGTGACTGTGCAAAGCCATATGGTAGTAGCTCGTGGTCATTCGTGGTCACACCCTGTGGACATTCCCAATTTATTGAAATCACGATGTGGTTATGAAAGATAACGTGAAGGCACTTTTTTTGAAATACCGACTTCTTTCCTGTAAGTCCGAGCAGCGTCCATGTGTTTTTTTTTTAATGACGTCATCGTCAACAGCACCAATTCCCCATATGGAGTTCTTAACAATGAGCCATGTTTGAATTTTTTCCATGCAGCGGTTTTGGAGATATAGAGGTGCAACATTTTTCGGTTTTTCCAAGATGGCGCCTGTATCACATTACCTATGACGTCATGATTATCATTTAAAAATTCCACAGGAGGAGGTGCTCCTATGGTGAAAATTTTGTGTCCATCGGACTAACAATTGCAGAGGAATTTTTGTTTTATTCATACTGATCAGATCAAGCGTTGTACTTGTCGAATCATGACGTCATAATTAAGGCACCGATGACATCACCATCAACATATCTTATTCCCCATGGTGAGTACTTGACAATGAGCCATGTTTCAAATTTTTCCAGAGTGGTTTTGGAGATATAGAGGTGCAACATTTTTCGGTTTTTCCAAGATGGCGCCTGTATCACATTACCTATGACGTCATGATTATCATTTAAAAATTCCACAGGAGGAGGTGCTCCTATGGTGAAAATTTTGTGCCCATCAGACCAACAGTTGCTGAGAATTGTTTTTCACAATGATTGGATAAGTGTTGTACTTGTCGAATTATGACGTCATAACGAAGGCACCGATGACATTAGCATTACCATATCTTATACCCCAAGGGGAGTACTTGACAATGAGCCATGTTTCAATTTTTTCCATGGAGCGGTTTCGGAGATATAGAGATGCAACTTTTTTCGATTTCTTCCAAGATGGCGCCTGTACCACGTGACCTATGACAATTATCATTTAAAAATTCCACAGGAGCTGCACATATTCTGAAAAGTTTGTGTCCATCGGACTAACAATTGCAGAGGAATTTTTGTTTTATTCATACTGATCAGATCAAGCGTTGTACTTGTCGAATCATGACGTCATAATTAAGGCACCGATGACATCACCATCAACATATCTTATTCCCCATGGTGAGTACTTGACAATGAGCCATGTTTCAAATTTTTCCATTGAGTGGTTTGGGAGATATAGAGGTGTAACGTTTTTACAAGATGGCGTCCATACCACGTGACCTATGACGTCATAATTATGAATAGAAAAATAATACAGGCGGAGGCGCTTCTATGGTAAAATTTCGTGTCAATCGGACCAACGGTTGCAGAGAAAATGTTTTTTTTTTTAATGCAGACACGTTCGTAGCTGAATGCTTAGCCCCACTTTTCGCTTCGCGAGCGCAGGGTAATAATGGTCCCCGCAGCATTGTGCTGCATACAAAAGAAGAAGAGGAATTATGACGTGCACGTTCTTGAAGCAAGAGTTCATTAATGACAGCGACATTATCCTCGCATTGTTCGATGGAAGGCCTGCCTCAATGCTGTCTTGCATTACGGACAATCAATTTCATGTACATTTTCTTCTGCAGCGCCATGAACTTCGCAAGAGCTGGCGCTTTGTGTGACGGTCGCATCGTCGGTGTCAGGAGATGCGATTATTTGCAATCCTCAAAAAAACAACAACAAAAGGACACATAAAACATATAATAAGGGGAGCGGTAGACAAGTTGGGGGGAGAGAGGGAAGCACACAAACAACATTTGAGAACAGGGACATCGGGAGAACTGTGGGAGGGAGAGGGCTTGGGGGGGAGGAGGCGTGGGAAAGGGGGAGGGGGTGTGGATTCGGACGAAATTTGGTGGAGAGGTAGCGTATGTGACAAGGACGATTCAATTAGAATTTGGTGAAGATCTGAATATGGATTCGGATATGAGAATTATTTAATGTTTTACGTGATTCTTCACCATTGAGAGATAAGGGCCAAAAGCGATACATAGCAGGATATCTCAAAAAGTTATGGGTGGATTTGGACGAAACTTGGTGGAGAGGTTGTGTGTCTGACAAGGAAGAATCGATTCAATTTTGGTGAAGATCCGGCTAGTTGAATTTTTTAAGTGATTCTTCACCATTGAGTGATATGGCCAACCAGGTGGAGGTTTGCTCCCTACTGAGCGCTGTTCTAGTTTTGAAAGAAACCACACGATAACTTTTCATTTGCGCAGAAGACGGCCGCCTTTATAACGTCCCTGCCTGTGCCTCCTAATGTCAATGCACTCTTTTTGCATCAAAGTTTCTCCAAGTTTAAAGAACGTACCCGTACTCTGCCAGGTCAATGCTGTATATGATGATCTCTGGCTTTTCGACGGAGCTCTTGCTGCGATCTTGGGTCGTGAAACGAACCAAACGGGCCATGTCCGCAGCTCGCTTCCCCGGCCGCTCGGCCTCGATCCACACTTCCAGCTGCATCGGGCCGCCACGTGTCCTCATCCATAGGTGCACAGCGTCGGTGACGTCGAAACTCTTCCAGCCCGAGTTTTCGACGGGGATCAAACTGCAGTGAAAAATATTTGAAAATGCATGATCAGCATATCTATACTATGAGAGAGCTGTTTGACTGTGTGTGTGTGTGTGTGTGTGCTTATATATATACTGTATATATATATATATATATATATATATATATATATATATATATATATATAATATATGTGTGTGTGTGTGTGTGTGTGTGTGTGTGTGTGTGTGTGTGTGTGTGTGTGTGTGTGTGTGTGTGTGTGTGTGTGTGTGTGTGTGTGTGTGTATATGTGTGTATATATATATATGTGTATATGTGTATATATATATATATATATATATATATATATATGTGTATTGTGTGTATATATATATATATATATATATATATGTGTGTATTGTGTATATATATATATATATATATGTGTGTGTCGCCATTTTTGTCAGATGTCTGAACGGATTTTTGTCAAAGTTTCATCGGTTCATCAATGAGAGGCAGGAAGTGTTTTCGGGGAATATTTTTTTTGAAATGATTAATTAATTAATTTATTTTTGAGAATTTGGAAAAAAAAAGTTAGATTTTTTGGGGACCCTTTTCTTTTAATCGCGCTGTCGTGGGTGTGTAGGGACCCCGTTCCTTAGTCGGTGAAGGGAAGTGTTTTAGGCCCCCACAAAAATAGACCGGGCAACACTGGGTACCCCTGCTAGTATATTACACAATAAACTAGTAAAAAGCCGATCAAATATGACGGACGGGCTGGAACAGGTCATTCAACGGTGCAGCCTCGTGAGCGTGCCAAAGTCTGAAGCTTCGACCGAGCGTCAGGTGTGCTTATATTTTCTTTATTTATTAGACATACGGATGTAAATGAACACTTCTTTTACTCTGTGCGTGTTGCACATCACGTGCAGAAAATGTTACCAACCGTTGCGTTGAATTTTATTGTTATTTTAAAAAAAACGCTTTTATACACCGCCGTTGAGGCTCATTTTGCAAGCCACCGTCTACATTTCCAATGGAAGAAACGTAATTACACTTTTATGGAGAATGTTTTTTGAGTTTGTTTTATCCTCAAAAATAGACCACAGTAAACACGCGTTCGTGTTAAAAGATTGACACTTAAAAGGTAACCTTATGAAGGGGGACAGACAAACGCACAAACTGACGTTACATGGTCTTACCGCGAGTCCACGATGGAGGTTCGGTTCCTTCCATTCGGTAGGGCTTCTACCCACAGGATGCTGACCCGCGCGTTGTGTCGGGAGCGGCTGTGGAACCGCGTCCCCGAACCGCCTGCCCAGAGCGGAGCGGCTTTGAACAGACGCAGTTCGGCCAAGGTGACCTCGCTGTTGTCTGCAATTCGGCCTTTCATCTCGAACAGGAGCCGCTGTCTGGTCGGGTCCGAGTACAGAACGTCTCCTGTGATATCTGTACGCACACAGAGAAGACCCATTACCGACCGAAGCACGTATATAGCGACCATAGTCCGACGGGTCTTGGTGGGGTAGCTATATTAAATTGGACCCTTGGAACGTTGCTCGATCTCGTACCTACGTTACCGCTGAGACCTCGGAGGATTCCCACGAGGCTGGGGACGTCCCTGCGCGCGCGGCGGCGTTGTCCCTCGAGCAGCGCTCCGTACCGCGCCCGCACCCGCGCTGGTACTCGCACGTTCTGCAAGTCCCGCTTCTCGAGGTGCGGAGGTTCCGATAGCCCCAGGTGTCGCAGCATCGTCGTCTGCAGGTTCTCCATGGAGAAGGTGAGCGCCGTTTGCGCGCACAGGTGCACCATTATCGCCGCGGTTAACGCGACCTGCGGATGCATCTTGCGCACCATTGCCATTTGACTTTGATATACCCCGAGCAGATCGAGCTAGCTTTATATATCCCGCTTCGCCCCCGACCTTATATAGCTCGAGCCGGCACCTCGTGACGCAATGTGTTAATTCAGCTGGATCTTCAAAAGCGCGGGGAATCAGTCCCAATGAGCGCGCACGGCGACGCGCGCTCCGCTCTGTCCTTTACAGGGAGAAATGGAAGATGATCCGTTACAAAGCTTAACGTCAAATGTTTTCACCTCGAAATCGGAATTTATTGATTCTGGGTGATTTATTATAGAGGTCGGGGTGGGTTTTTTTTTTTGGTTTTTTTTAGGAGGATGGGCGAGTGGGCGGGGCGTCCCAGGCAGGTCGCGGTACAGACCATCGGGCGGGGCTTATCGATCGCAGGATGATTAGACGGATTTGCAAATGGGTGTCGTGGGATATGTAAACGCGAAGGGTCGCACAGGCTCGGGAATTGCTGCGGCAATGTGTATTGGCGCTGCGTGCGCGCCTGGCCTGGCCAAACAGTCCGTCTGGGTCTCGGCACCGACCCTGTCTGGTTCGCCCAACTCCAGGCTGCCACCGGGGTTTCCCCGCCATCGCGTGCCAGTGAGCGAACAGTCCGTCCCAATTCAGCTTGACCAATTGAAATTAAACAATCAAAATTGAAATTTAATAATTAACAATTAAATTATTATGACATTCAATTATTTAAATCATTCTTAAATAAAATATTTAATTATTAAATATTAAATTTAATAATTTCATGAAATCAAATTAAGCATCCATCCGAAACTCATCGTTTGCCAAAATCGATGTCCATTAAACAATGCGAGCAGGAGAGGATATACCAAACCTGGACAGGGTACACCAAACTTGGACAAACATGGTACATCAAACTCGTACAGGGTGCACCAAACTTGGACAAACATGGTCCACCAAACTTGTACATGGTACAACAAACTTGGACAAACATGGTACATCAAACTTGTACAGGATACAACAAACTTGGACGTGGTACACCAAACTTGGATAGGGTGCACCAAACTTGGACAAACATGGTACACCAAACTTGGACAAGGTACACCAAACTTGGACAGGGTACACCAAACTTGGACAGGGTACACCAAACTTGGACATGGTACTGTTGGTACACCAAACTTGGACAAACATGGTACACCAAACTTGGACAAGGTACACCAAACTTGGACAGGGTACACAAAATTGGACATGGTACTGTTGGTACACCAAACTTGGACAAACTTGGTACACCAAACTTGGACAAACATGGTACACCAAACTTGTACAGGGTACAACGAACTTGGACGTGGTACACCAAACTTGGATAGGGTGCACCAAACTTGGACAAACATGGTACACCAAACTTGGACAAAGTACACCAAACCTGGACAGGGTACACCAAACTTGGACAGGGTACACCAAACTTGGACATGGTGCTGTTGGTACACCAAACTTGGACAAACATGGTACACCAAACTTGGACAAACATGGTACACCAAACATGTACAGGGTACAACAAACTTGGACTTGGTACACCAAATTTGGGCAGGGTACACCAAACTTGGACAAAACATGGCACACCAAACTTGGACAAAGTACAACAAACTCGGACATGGTACTGTTGGTACACCA
>NC_136265.1:175372976-175567976 GCF_964187855.1 Myxine glutinosa
GTGTGTGTGTGTGTGTGTGTGTGTGTGTGTGTGTGTGTGTGTGTGTGTGTGTGTGTGTGTGTATATTTATGTATATTGTCGCGATCCCGGCTGTTAAATGCTTCCAGCCCGGAATACTGACGTTAATGTCCGGGCTTCAAGTAGTCCACGGGGTGGACAAAGAGAACTCAATAAACACAACTGTGTTTTAACCGGCCTCTAGGGGTAGGCACGATGATTTATTGGCTCGATCTCAAAAACAATGGATGGTAACAGAGTGGAATACACAGCACAAAGCCTGCAGGAACTGTCGGCACCAGAAGCTCCAAACATGACACAGGCAATATGACTCACAGTTCCAATCTACGATATCCGGGAATCACTCGTTCTCTTTCGGAGTTCCTCACTCTTAAAATACAGAACTATAAACGATCAGCACAACTCGGCTGTCGTGAGGCTTAAAAAATCCCCGTTTTGCTATTTTCCACTCGACGCCTTCGAGCCACGTCTGTCGCACAAGATGGCGGCCGGCTCTCTCCCGTCCCGTCCACCAATCGCGTGCCGAATCGCCACCCAATCGCGTGAGGCTGAAAGGAGGTCACGTGACGTGGTGGGCGGGGCACTAATTTTGTGAGAACAAGGTTGTTTCTCACAATATATATATACATAGAGTGCATATACATATACAAACTTGGCATTTAATATGGAATATTTTTTTTTCTTGACTTAGGTTTACTTTCTGAACTCAGTATATCAATCTGGTGTGTTTCTTTTACGCTTCCGTGATTTCTTTGTTAAAAGCACCATGTCACTGATTGACTGCCGCAGCAAGAAGTCAATAACAGGATTATATCACAGGTGGCGTGACAAAATGTACGGACAGGTACATTTGACGATTGGCTTCACAATCGGGTATATAAGGGTTGTTGCGTTCTGTATTAGTGGAAAACAACTGCTGCATGTCTACAAAAGTTATTGCCGCTTCCTCTGGAGATGGTCCATCAACTCGACAATGCTGTTTGTCATGGAGTGGTGGCTTTACGAAATTCCGGCATGAAACAGCGTGCTATTGCTCGGTAGTATGGCATCACTCAAGGTCAGGTGTCAAAGACCCTGAAACGAAATGCTCAGAGGGGTGTCCTTACTCCAATACCGAGGCCAGGACGTCCCCGCAGAACCACAAGGAGGGATGATCGCCAGCTGCACCGGTTAGTCCGCAATGGCCATACCAAGTCAGCTAATCGGCTTAGGGCTGAGTGACAGCAACTGACAAATGTGCCTGTATCCAGAAGGCTAGTAAACCAACGACTGGTTCAAGCAGGCTATCATACCAAGCATCCCCTGAGAAAGCCATGCCTGACCAGACAACACCGCCAGCGCCGATTGCAGTGGGCCAGAGAGCACCGTCAATGGCAGCCAGGACACTGGAATCACGTGATCTTCAGTGACGAGTCTAGATTTCTGGTCTATCGTCAAGATGGCCGCATCCGAGTGCGCAGACAAGTGCATGAAGCCTACAACGAAGATTGTATCGTGCCAAGAGTCCAAGCTGGAGGTGGTGGGGTGACCGTTTGGGCTGCTTTTCATGCAGGGGGAAAAACTGACCTGGTTGTTCTGAATGGAAACCTGAACCAGTTCAAGTACAGGGCCATTCTGGAAGAAACATTGCTTCCATTTGCTCGTGCAGTCTTTCGAAGAAACCTTGTCTTCCAAGATGACAATGCACGGCCTCATCATGCTCGCATGATCCAACACTTTCTTGCTGACCATGGTGTGGAGCATATGGAGTGGCCTGCCATGTCCCCGGATATGAATCCGATAGAGAACTTGTGGGCAGAATTAACGTGTCAAATCGACAACTTGGACCAGCAGCCAACCTCTGTGCGTGAATTGCAGCAGGCTATTGTCACTGCATGGCAGGCGATTCCTGTCCAAACCTTGGCAAATCTCGTGAACACCATGTCTCAACGTGTTTGTGCTCTCCTGAATGCTGGTGGGGGTTACACGAAGTACTGAACTGTAATTTTACTGTCCGTAATCCCAGTCATAATTTAACTGTTGTTTTTGTTTAAAAAAAAAAATTGGTTAACGTGCAAAATAAAGAAATACTTCTGGAAAACGTATAGAAGTTTAACACAGTACTGTCCGTGAATCGAGTTTGATATCGGTTTACATCACTTTCAAGGATCAATTTATTTGCTTCGAAATGTCAAATGTAGTTTTTGTTTATTTTAAAGGTCACATCAACAAAATCTGGAATAATTTCAACATAATTCCAATGAACTTTTGGTTCTATGTCATCTTGAAAAGTAAGTTCACCCCCACAAAAAAAATATTCCATATTAAATGCCAAGTCTGTATATATATATATATATATATATATATATATATATATATATATATATATATATATGTATATATACGTATATATATATGTATATATATATATATATAAATATATATATATGTATATGTATATACAGTCACGTGAAAAAGTAAGTACACCCCGTGTAAAGTTTTGACTTTTTCAACATATTTCAACATACAGCTATTTGATCTTCATTTCAACAATATTGATAGATAAAGGTGATATAATATAACAAATATCATGAAACATTTACATTTTGTAGTCCATTGTATAATTTAAGTAAACATAAATACAAATTTCGCATGTGGAAAAAGTAAGTACACCCTTGGCTGTAATAGGTGGTATTGCCCCCTTTGGCAGAAACAACCTCAAGTACGCGTTTCTTATAACTGTCTACCAGTCTCTGACGTCGACTGGGAGAAATTTTTGCCCACTCCTCCACGCAGAATTCTTTCAGCTGTGCGATGTTTGAGGGGTTTCTTGCATGCACAGCTCGTTTCAAATACAACATCTCGATGGGATTTAGATCCGGGCTTTGACTTGGCCATTCCAGAACCCTCCATTTCTTTCTTTTCAGCCATTCCTTGGTGGATTTACTGGTATGTTTAAGGTCATTGTCATGTTGCAAGGTCCACCTTCGGTTGAGCTTCAACATTCCATCAGATGGCCTCACATTATCCTCAAGCACCCTCTGGTACAATGAAGAATTCATAGTGGATTCTATGATGGTGAGCTGCCCAGGCCCTGATGCAGCAAAGCTGCCCCAAACCATAATATTTCCACCACCATGCTTTACAGTTGGTATCAGGTTCTTGTGGTCAAATGCTGTCTTTGGTTTTCGCCAAACATGTCTTCTGGTACTGTGGCCCAATAGCTCTACCTTTGACTCACCTGTCCAGAGCACATTGTTCCATAAGTGCTTGTCTTTGCCTAGGTGTTCATTGGCAAACTTTAGTCTTGCCCTGATGTTCTTTCTGGACAGCTCCTGAAACTGTACCTCCTGGCCTGTGCCTCCTGGCACACCTCCCATGTAGATCAAATTTGTGCAGCCTCTTTCTAATGGTAGACTCATACACTTTGACATCAACAGTGGCAAGAGCTACCTGTAGGTCCCGTGATGACATTCTGGGATTCTTAGAGACTTCTTTCAGCATCTTGCGGTCTGCTCTCGGGCTGAACTTGCTGGGGCGGCCTGGCCTGAACGAGTTGCTAGTTGTTTGGAATCTTCTCCACTTGTAGATGATCTTCCGGACAGTCGCATGATTGATTTCAAATTGTTTGGAGATCTTTTTAAATCCCTTCCCAGATGCGTAGGCATCTATAACATTCTTTCTGAAGGCCTCAGAGAGTTCTTTTGATCTCGGCATGGTGATGCCGCACACTTCAACAACAAAGAGCAAACCAAACTAAATGTCTGATGTTTAAATAAGACAGGTTCCTCCAAGATCCTCTCTAACAATGTTCTGATCATTTGCACCTTAGCTGGTGCACCTGAGTCTAATTTTAGGTATTTGAAGTAGTGATAAATGTAGGGGTGTACTTACTTTTTCCACATGCAAAATTTGCATTTATGTTTATTTAAATTATACAATGGACTACAAAATGTAAATGTTTCATGATATTTGTTATATTATATCACCTTTATCTGTCAATATTGTTGAAATGAAGATCAAATAGCTGTATGTTGAAATATGTTGAAAAAGTCAAAACTTTACATGGGGTGTACTTACTTTTTCACGTGACTGTATATATATATATATATATATATATATATATATATATATATATATATATATATATATATATATGTATATATATATATATATATATATATATATATATATATATATATATATATATATATATATATATAGTGTTACGGTTTTCCGCCGCCCTTCTTACCCTTCCCAAGGGGGGATTAAGCCCCTTGTTCTTTCTGGGCCTGGCGGAACCGAGAGACTTGAAACGCCTCTTCCGGGCAAACGCAAGGTAGGGTTTCGGGACCAAGTCTCGCTCGTACCTAAATACCGGCGCCGCCACGGAAGCGGGGAACCAAGCCTCGCACAAGCCACGTGTAATTTGAGTACACCGAGCGGATTGCATACCACGTGGTCCGTGCAGTCACCGTTAATATTGGACCCCGATTAGAGCGATTTTACTTGTACCACGCTTAGCCAATGAGGGAAATCACAAGAACAATCAAATGGAAGGAAGAACACAGGTTTAATTTTTATTCCCAATATTATGTACAATGATTGGTGGAAGCAGAGACACAGAGCAGAACTTAAACAGTCTTACCCTTAATGCCCAGACTCGGGCCCATCACACTCACACAGGGAATTGCAAGCAGGTTGATGTTCAGGCCAAACGCGCCAACTTGGTCGTTCAGGAACGGCCCCATCCGGCTCTCCATGGTCCCAGCACTTCCCGGGAAGAAGGCACGCAGGCGGTGGAAGGATCCTCGTAGCGCGTCTCCCGAACAAAAGGCAGCCGATGAGGTAGGAAAGAAAAGTACGCGTCTCTCAGCGCGGCTGGCGGTTTCACCGCGTGTTATCACTCGCGTAACTCAATGCACTATATGCGGCTCGGCTTCAAGCTGAACCGAGCGTCACTTTCATACGAGCGCGTATCCCGGTTCATGCGCGTCCTTCGCCGATCTCGTATCTTTCAAAGTCCTCTGCTGACCGCCAACTCACCGCACTGCTCTCTTCAATCCAACTCAGTCCTCGTACATCAATTGTTCTCAAACTCCTCTTGGTGGCTTTGCGCAATGGCTTATATCGACACGCCCTGAACCTTCTCAAACCTTCCAACCACGCCCTGTGACGCAGTGCTGCCGCCACACCCTCTGAGCCCTGATTGGCGGCTGGCGCTTACCGTCAGCTCCTCTGCCGCCCTCATTCGGTCCCGCCCCGACCCTCCTAGGCCTGCCTCATGTTAATGCACGCCAAAAGAACCGAAGGCAGCACAAAGAGGCATGAGGCAATGGAGGCGGGATCAGGCAATGGAAGTAGGAGAAGGATCTATTCTCCTTACTCTACTTAACGCAGAACTAACATAGGAAAAGGACTATGCTCAAAAATACTAAGAGATAACTACACTATCGCGAGGCTACATGTTGTTGTGTGACTAACTATGAGGGGGAAATTTAACCTTTATTATACTGACTGTTACCAAAACTCAAAACCGCAACAATATATATATATATATATCTCGAAATATAAAGGAGGAGTGTCTGTGTGTGTGTGTGTGTGTGTGTGTGTGTGTGTCTGTCTGGATGTCCGCTTATAACTCAAGAACTACACATCGGAGAAAAGTTTTAGACACAGATTCGGAATCAGCATAAAATCCCGGTGGTTTTAGGCTACGTTTTATTTTAATATCAATGGTTTAAAAAAAGCGCGCCAGCTGCAATTCCATGGTGTAGTTTGTGGCGGCGCTAGACTTTCGGGGTGTATTGCAATGGTTTGTCGGGTTTGGCTGTGGGTCCAGAATAGCTCCCATTTCCTTATGTTCTTCCACTTTTATTTTGATTCTTCTGTTACAACGCCTTCCTTATCTACCTTATATCCCCCCGACGAGGCCTCTACATAATTTCATGCGGCAGAATTTCGTGCATTTTGAGTGAAAGAAGTGAGACGAGGTTGTAGGAGGAAGAAGAGGCGTGGTCACTGTGGAGGCCTTGATCGTGAGTGGAAATGGCGGGAATTGCGTTTGTATCGCAAAGTAAAGGATCTGCATTCATTTCTGAACTTGCATTGGTGGATTGTTATACATCTGCATTATTTTTCATAAAAAAACTTTATGTTGAACTTGAAGGCTCCAAGCATGGACTATATATTATATAGCCCTCATTGAGGTAAAAATAAAAGTAAAAATCCTGCTATCGCTTGCCAAGCTAGCCGTTCCCCCCCTCCCCCTCCCCCTCCACTCCCCCTCCCATCCCCCTTCCCCCTCCCCTCCTCCTCCTCCCCCCTCCCCTCCCCCCTCCACCTCCCCCTCCCCCCCCCTCCCCCCTCTCCCTGAATCTGCAAGTCCTTATGGCACAATTCAGGGCTTGTATGATGGAGTCAGAGCAAAGGATGAACGATCGGAGTGGGCGAATCCGTCAGGAAATGAGGGACGAAGCAAGGGTTACCAGTGAACAATTGGGAAACCAAATTTCGGGCCTAGGAAGCAAAATAGAGGGGTTAGACAACAAATTTAAGGGTTAGACAATAAATTTGAGGGGTTAGACAATAAATTTGAGGGGTTAGACAATAAATTTGAGGGGTTAGACAGTAAATTTGTTTGGGGGGCTAGAAGGTAAATTGGGAGGATTAGGGCCAAATTGGAGGATGTGAGTAGCCAAATGAACGAAGGGTTAACGGGGTTGGAAAATAGAATGGCCGCCCAGGAGAACCAGATGGAAAGGGTGAAGAATGGGTTAACGGGGTTAGAAGACTAGATGGGAGGCAAATTGAGGGAAATAGGGGAGCAATCCGCCCGGGGAATTAAACAGATGGGGAATCAGATAGAGGAGGTAAAAAACGGGTTGGAAAGTGAATTGGATGCCCAAAGGAATGATTTGGAGCAGATGAGGGCGGCATCTACCAAAGCGATGGGAGAGATGGGGGAGGATATAAGGTGCGGGGTGAGCGAAGAGGTCGCGGGAGTATGCGACGAGGTGAAACGGGGTGAGGAGCGCATGGAGAAAGAGGTGAGGAACAGCACGGCTAGGTTACAGGGGGGTATCGAGGAGTTGACGAAGGGAGTAGGGCAGCTGACAGTGGGACAAAAGGAGCTTGGGGAGCAGGTGGAAAAGAACACGGCGGTGATAGGAGGGTTGAAAGTGACCCAGAAGGAAATAAAGAAAGAATTAATAGCGACGAAGAAGGAATGTCAGATGGTACATGAGGGACTGACGAAGAGGCTAGAGGAGGTGGTAGATGCAATGGAGACAAAATAACGGGAAGTCAGGACGCACATAGAAACGACCAAGGTGGCCTTAGAGGAAGAAATTGAAGGGGCGCACTGGGAAATAAAGGAGGTGAAGCAGAAGCGAGAGGAAGTGGAAGAGGGGGTAAGTGAAATTAAGAAGAGACGGAGGGAGACTAAGAAAGAGATAAAGGAGGAGGTGATGGAATTGGTGCAAGGTCTGTGCTCACAGCGTGATGATGTGCTTAATGACCAAATAAAGAGTTTGCAGGTGGCGGAGGAGGAGCGAAGGAGAAGAGGCGCCGAGGTGAGTGGCGATATGCTCGGAAATGTATATGGTGTGAGGGGAGATTCAGCGAGCTTGGGTGTTGGTCTAGACCCGGGCGTTCGTGAGAGGCCGCTGGTGAGGTGTGCGACTGGTGCAGAGTGCGTGGAAAGAGGGTGTGTGCAAGAATGCAGCCCCATGAGTGGTACGGAGTATGTACCGGGAGAGGGTGCGCAAGAAGGTGCGTGAGAAATGTGTGTAACAGAGGAGTGCATGATAACAGAGTGTGCTGTCGAGAGTGAGAAAGAATGCACACCTGGAATGGTTGAGCGTGTGCGGGAATGCACACCTGAGTTGGTGGTGAAGCGCGAGATTGGGTGTGCAAAAGAGTGCACACCCATGGTTGTTACAGAGGATGTGACCGAGGAGTGGGCGCGAGGACGTGTGTTGATGAAGTGCGCGAACGACGAGTGTGTGCCAAGGTGTGCGGTGGTCAGATGTGTAACGAAGTCTGTGAGTGGAATGAGTGTACCTGGGTGGTGTGTAAGAGAAATTGCAATAACAAAGTGTATGGAGACACCTGGATGTGTGAGTATGGGAAGAGTCACGTGTGGGTGTGAGCATGTACGGGGAGCATCGACGTTGACCGGAGCAGCGTTTAGGCTGACGGATAGTCGAAGCGAGCCCTCGGTCCGTGCCGGGCTTTGGGTACTGCGGGAACCGACGAGGGTCGTAATCACGGCGGTTTCAAAAGAACCGCCGTGCACGATCCGCGCCGGGCCCCGCCATACACGGTCGAGTCCGCGCTTTGCTAAACAGAGCGGGCGGCCCGGTTCGAGGGAAGGTAGGAAGGGTCGGAACGGCGCCCCCTTGTGGTTGCGGTGTTCCGGCTGGGCAAGATTGGGCCATCGGGCAGGAGACAGAAAGGCTCCGCGCCGAGGTGGACCTTGGAATCTCGGCCCGAGTAAACCTCCTCCCCTGCATCCAGTGCCGGACGGACCCAACCGCACTAGACGAACCACCCGCATTCATTGCTCGGCTTGGCGAAGCCGCGCTTTGAAAATGTAATTTCCCGCACCGAGGCTCGAAGTTTAATTGATGAGGGTAGGGATAGTGAATTTGATTGGCAAATTGGATGGGCAAATTTGATGGGTAAAAATGATTGGCAAATTTGATTGGCAAAAATTGGATGGGCAAAATTGATAGTGAGAGATGCCCGATGTAGAGGGATGGTAAATCCACCATCCCTCACATCCTCCCAGGGCACATGAGCAATAGTTTATGGGGTTATGGCGGTGCAAACCAAGCCAGGAAGGGTTTCGATAATTGTTAGGGACCTAGAAAAATGACAATAGGTAACTGTAGAGTTAACTAGCGACATGTACCTGTAGAGGGGACGTAGCAGATTAGTTGGATTATAATGACGTGGGAGCGCCTAGTATAAGGGAAGACGGGGGCGCGAGTTTCAGAAGGGAGTAGTCAGCTTAGATGATGCAGTGTATGATTGAGTAATTGTGATTGTGTATTGCATTGAATGGATGAGCCTGGGAGGAAAGACGGGTGCACGTGCCACCAGGTGTACAGATGACCCCAGGTGTGTGGGCACAGGTATGCAGGTGAAGCACGGTGTATGGGGAATGGTTGAATGGAATGGAGTATGGAATGGATGGTGTGGAGTGAGTAGTGTGGAATATGTGGAGTGGAGTGGTTGGTGCGAAAGGAGTGGATGGGGAAGATGGACCCCTTTCACGAATACCCGGGGAGGGTAGTTTAAGAGTCGGTAGAGGGTATAGGTAAATTGTGGTGGATATTGGCATCTGTGGTGCATGTGGTAGAATGGTGTTTGGAAGGGTGCATTAGTGGAGTGAAATGGCTGGGCGTGTGGCCTGTTAGTGTGTGTATGGTTAAATGGGCACTCCGCCACTGTTAGTCTGTCGGCCAGGTGAGGCCGCAGGTAGGCTCTGGGAGCCAGTAGAGTTGTGTAGTTGTGAATGGGGCCCGAGGATCCGGAGGACGGACCCGGGTAGCCCAGTGTCAGAGAGGGCACCGAGTGGGGTAAGGGAGCCAGCGGGCCTTCTCCAGGTAGGTTAGGTTAAGGAGCAGGTAAGCTCGGAGGCAACTGCAGTGGCGGAGGTGTGCAGGTGAGCGGACCTGCTGGGAGCGCCACACGACCCAGCCCGGAAATTGTGCGAAGGCACAGGGTGAAGAATCGGGAGAGTGAGACCCCAAATTTGTGAGCACCACAGTTTGGTCAATCGGAGTTCGGTTCTTAGAACCACATAGTGTAAGATGGCCAATGGTTTTGCAGGGAAAGACCCCGGGTAGAGTAAAAGTGTTGATGTCATTTAGAGGTACTAGGGCATGCCCGTACTATATATATGCCCGTACTATATATCTATCTAAAATTATATCCCCCCCCTCTATTTACATGAAATGGTTTGGTCCATTCGCAACGCCAAAGCGAACGGCGAACGGCTTGCGAGTACAGTGACAATCCCCCCCCTCTATTTACATGAATGGTTTGGTCCATTCGCAACGACCACAGAACCCCCCCCTCTATTTACATGCAATGGTTTGGTCCAAAGCGAACGGCTTCCGGAGTTTGGTAAAGAAATCGCCATCGCGTGCACAAACGCGCAGGAAAGCGAATGAATCGCAAATTCGTTTTTATTAGTTGTAAAACATAGTTTAACGCCAACATAGTTTGCAAACGTGAAATAAATGAATACGCTCTCAAATGTGCCATCCGAGGCAGAGTGTGCCCGCCACGTTCGGCACACGCGATCGTTCGCTGCTCTCTGATTGGTTGAATCGTTTTTTGGACATAGCTCGGTAAGTAATTGTCCGATTAATATGAAACCTTGAAAAGGCACATCCTCGGGTCCCCAGCAATATACCTGGCAAGTTTCAAGTATATCGGACCGGTAGTTGTCGAGAAACAGCGGTCACAGACAAACAAACAAACGTACAGACGTACAGACAGACAGACAGAGATTACTGGAATTATAGATAGATAGTTAGGATTGAAATCTCTTCGAACCATCTACATCCACACACCAAGGTGACAAGACTCCACACCACCGGTTTGTTGCAAATGTTTGGAATGGTGAGACGCATCATGACGTGGGGGTGACATTGTGCTTGTTTGTTTCATCTCTTCCTCCTTATGAGGAATTGATGAGAAATTGGGCTTGATGGCAAATTTGGTTAGAGGGATTGATAACGAATTTGGATTAGGGGAGATATGGGGAAGACAAGACGATAGCGACAAATTTGTAAATGTGTAGAGTTTTGTGTAAATACGGGGTAAGGGTAAGGGTAGGGTAGGTGACTGGGGGGGGGGGGGGGGGGTGACGTACGGTAGGGACGAGCTTTCTCCGCTCGCTCCCATGCGCACCTCACCTTGCATTGCCTTGTATTAATGTTGTGACCCTTGTGACCTTGCCACGATGCTTGCTTTGTCCTTCCTTCCCCACTCACGGCTTGTTTCTTTTGGGTCCGGGGGGGAGTGCGCAGGTAGCCGCACTTGTGTGCCCAAGCCGCCGCTGCACAGCCTGCCTGGACCGGTACACCACCTTTTGGACCGCACGACTTGTGGCCGACCACCACTTTATGGACCACACGTTTTTGTGGCCAAGCACCACACCGATGGACCCCACGTGTTGGGGCTTGACCCCTCTGCTGGGACCGCCCATGATGGCCAGAGAGAGTCCTTGCTTGCCGACCACGGTGAGGTGGCCCCTTTTGCCATACAGGTGGACCACCCTTTGTTGGCCCCTGTTGGCCCTAAATAAAAATGGACGCGTTGTGTGCCTTTTTATTATTTGCAAATAGGCAGCAAGCCAAAAGAAAGAACATCAGGAAGAAACATCGGACCAGCAGAGCAGAGGAGGCAGGAGCTGACAACCAGGTCAACAGTTTGTGTTTGTGGGACAACCCTCCCATCTACTTTCTCAACAATCCTCTCCAAGAAGTTCTGTCACTCAAGCTTTTGGGTCTCACTATCTGCCATGATCTTTCTTGGGAAAACCACATTTCCAAGCTGGCCTCCAAAGCCAGTCGCCGACTGGGCATCCTCCGTCGTGCGAAGTCCTTCCTAGGCACACCTGAGCTCCTCACCACATACAAGGCTTTCATCCGCAGCTCAATGGAATACTGTTCTCCCCTATGGGCTGGTGCTCCTGCCTCACACCTATCTCGGCTTCACGCTGTTGAAACCAAAGCTTTCAGAATCATTGGAATCTCCCGCGATGAAGCTATCTCTGAGGGCCTTTCACTCACTCACCGCAGGCAGGTAGGTGGTCTTTCTGTCTTTTACCGACTCCTCTCCGGCCTTGCTCCCCCAGCTCTCTCTGTGCTCTGTCCCCCAAATATTCCTACAGGTCCCACAAGATCTGCCAGCAACCCTCTGATGGTTAAACTGCCGAAATCTCGGCTCTCTGCTCACCTTCACTCTTTCATTCCTCTTTTCTCCCGCCTCTGGAACAAACTCCCACACTCCCTTCAATCCCACTCCTCCCTCCAGGTCGTTAAAACAGCTGTTCACCACCATCTCTTATCTTCCCCCATCCAAAACCTTGATCTTTTCTACCCCCACTAATTCACCCCAGATCCACCTTGTTTGAAATTCCAACTTCTTTCCTGGAAGTCCTGGCAGTGTCCATATGTTTTATACCTCTCCCACCCCCCTTCCCATGCCTCCCCCCCAAAGCCCTCTCCCTCCCAAAGATCTCTCGATGTCTCCATGTCTCTCGGTCCCTGCTCTCAAATGTTGTGTTTGTGTCCTTCCCCCTCTCTCCCCATCTTGTCTACCGCTCCCGATGTTATTTGTTTTATGTGTCGGTTTGTCTTTCTGTGTGATTAATGTTCGCTCTTTCACGAGCCTCGATCTTGTATACAAAAAAAAAAGAAAAAAAAGTGTGGAATGAGCACTGGATGGTGCTTTGGTGCTTATTGGTGCTGATTGGTGCTTTGGTGCTTTATAATGCTCTTGTGCTCGGGGGTGCACTGCAATATCAATTGTGCATCCCCGGGCACTTGAGTATGATGTATCGGTGCAGTGCAGTGCATGCTCTTCCTCTTTTCAAAGGATTATTTTGTCTCCCAAAATGACAGGTCCTGGGTTCACATTGTAAATACCAAATAGTGTTTTGTAAATAATGCTCCCCACCGGCTTGATGTATAGTTTGAGAACCATTCCACAATTCGGTTATTCTGTGGGCGTGAGTCTGTTAGGTAGGATGCAACGTAGCAGGCGGGACATACGTAGTTGTTTTAAAACTATCGCACTGAAGGGTAAGGTTAATAGTAGAGGGCTACTCCACCTGAGTGTCACATTAAGTAAAGTTATTTCGTGCCGGGACGGCCCTAGAGGAAAGGACGGGTGCTGTGTTACGGTTTCTAGAACCTTCACTCGTAAATTTTAGTTAATGTTTCCCTTATAAATGTTCCCCTGTAAATATCCCCATCAATTGGCTTGTTAAAGACCGCACCCTAGTTAGTCTATGTGCAACACGTAGCGAACCATAGGACCTCTCCGTAGTTATTTCATTATTATGTGTTTCAGTTAAGGATCTGTTCCCAATAGTTGAATCTGCGTTGCATTAATCAAATAAGATAGGCCCCTTTCAATTTCCCCAATCGTCTCACCCGTGCTTCAAAGTAGCAGTTGGGCGGCGTTCGCTGCTCCTTGCCTTGATTCGGTTGTTGGCCCCAAACCGCCATTGCGCACGCGGTCTCAAAGCCGAGGAAGAAGGGGGCGGGACCACAAGAACAAGGTGTGGCACGTCGACGCACCATCAGAGGTGGAGCCAGCGAGCCCTTACCAGCCAACCAGGGCTGACGAAATACCATCCTGGGCGTGGCTCTATGAAGCGCGCATTGATCTGGAAGCACGTAATATAAGCGCCAGCGCGAGCCTTTTGAGAGAGTCGACTTGGGTTGGAGACGGCGCTTGGTGGGGTCTGGCTGAGAGAGACAAAGCTGCGTGGAGCTCTCTGACGAGCTGCTTCGAAAAAGCCCCTACCGCGTGAATGAATACGTGCAGCTGCCGCCGGGTTTTCGCCTCGAGCCCGAAGCGTGGACTGGAGCCAACCACGACGCTGCGCACCGGCCCGGACCTTCCTACCCTGTCACCTGCATAGACCCTTCTCCTTCTTCCAGTCATTCCTGCCTGCCATTCCCTGTCGTGTGAGTCTGTTTGTTTGTCCTGGGGAATAATATAAGACTGCTTAAGGCTGCCCTGTGTCTTCTTCTTCTTCTTCTTCACTGTATATTACTTTCGTTTCTTCTTCTTTGGTTTTGTATATAGTTAATAAATATCTGGTATTCCTTTACTTTGGTTTCTTCTTTCCCCCGATCGCTTTAGTCCCTTCTTTCCATTGAATACCTGTGGTGCGATTTTGGCCAAACGCTTTATAGTCTGGTTAGTCTCTTGATAACGGCCCGAGTCGCAGCTCGCTTCGCTCGGCGCAATCCAATCATGCTGCGGCCCGTGTGGGAGTATTTCCTCGCTTACGGCCGGTGGTAGTACTTCGGTATTAAGAGAAATTGGGTTTACAACCCTACTTACCATCGACCGGAAGTGACGTCATACCCCCAGGACCGGTCGGATGGCCAGCTTAACAGGACAAGGGGATTAACCCCCCCTTGCTAACGGGAGTGCCGTCCCCCGGATCCGTAACAATATATATATACATATATATACGCATTCCGTGGCACTGAACGGCGGATTCAGGCATATGATGGAAGGGGAAGAACAGGAAAGATAAGGTGACGTTACAGAACATGGGAGAAATGGGGAGTGAAGGAAAAGAAAAAAGGTTGTGATGAGATGGGAGTAAAGGTAGGGTATGGAAGAGACATTAATGATTTGGGGGGTGTTGGGGTGGGTTGAAGGATTCCATTATACTTATGTATATAACAAACAGTTACAGCTCCAAAGGTTTCTTGATAGCTCTCGTGGTTTTCAATAGCAGGTAAAACAGACATGACTGATAAAAGTGTAAATTTGCTTTCTTTGTCAAAAATAATTCTCAGAAAATGTGGAGCTTTGGACACAGCCAAGATTGTGGACCGGGGGTCAGAGAGGTTCTGGTATACCGGGGGTCCGTGAGATTCTGGTCCAGGGTACCCAACCTTTTTTTTTTTTTTTTGCATACAAGATCGAGGCTCGTGAAAGAGCTCACATTAATCACGTAAAAAAATCAAACCGACACAAAACATATAATAAGGGGAGCAGTAGACAAGATGGGTAGAGAGGGGGAAGGACACAAACACAACATTTGAGAGCAGCGACATCGGGAGATCTGTGGGAGGGAGAGGACTTGGGGGGGGAGATGGGAGAGGTATAAAACACATGGACGCTGCAGTGACTTCCAGGAAAGAAGTTGGTATTTCAAAAAAGTGGATCTGGGGTGAATTAGCGGGGGTAGAAAAGATCAAGATTTTGGATGGGGGAAGATAGAAGATGGTGGTGAACAGTTGTTTTAAAGACATGGAGGGAGGAGTGGGATTGAAGAGAGTGGGGGAGTTTGTTGCAGAGGCGGGAGAAAAGAGGAATGAAAGAGTGAAGGTGAGCAGAGAGCCTAGATTTTCGCAGTTTAACCATAAGAGGGTTGCTGGCAGATCTTGTGCGACCTGCAGGAATAATTGGGGGACAGAGCACAGAGAGAGCTGGGGGAGCAAGGCCGGAGAGGAGTCGGTAGAAGACAGAAAGACCACCAACCTGCCTGCGGTAAGTGAGTGAAAGGCCCTTGGAGTTAGCTTCATCGCAGGAGATTCCAATGATTCTGAAAGCTATGGTTACAACAGCGTGAAGCCGAGCTAGGTGTGAAGCAGGAGCACCGGCACAGAGGGGAGAACAGTATTCCAATAAGCTGCAGATGAAAGCCTTGTATGTAGTGAGGAGCTCAGGTGTGCCAAGGAAGGACTTCACACGACGGAGGATGCCCAGTCGGCGACTGGCTTTGGAGGCCAGCTTGGAAATGTGGTTTTTCCCAAGAAAGATCATGGCAGATAGTGAGACCCAAATGCTTGAGCGACAGAACTTCTTGGAGAGGATTGTTGAGAAAGTAGATGTGAGGGTTTTCCAGTCGGTCTTTTCGGAGAGACATAAATTTGTCCTTCTGGAAGAGAATTTATGGTTGTCCTTCTGGAAGTTTCTCCCATCTCTACACAGGATCTTTGCAGCTCAGCCACAATGACCATCGGGTTCTTGGTCACCTCTCTTACCAAGGCCCTTTTCCCCCGATTGCTCAGTTTGGCCGGGCGGCCCGCTCTAGGAAGAGTCCTGGTTGTTCCAAACTTCTTCCATTTAAGAATTATGGAGGCCACTGTGCTCTTGGGAACCTTCAATGCAGCAGAATATTTTTTGTAGGCTTCCCCAGATCTGTGCTTCGACACAATCCTGTCTCTGAGCTCTGCAGGCAGTTCCTTCAACCTCATGGCTTGGTTTTTCCTCTGATATGCATTGTCAGCTGTGAGACCTTATATCGACAGGTGTGTGCCTTTCCAAATCATGTCCAATCAATTGAATTTGCCACAGGTGGACTCCAATCAAGGTGTAGAAACATCTCAAAGATGATCAAGAGAAATGGGAGGCACCTGAGCTAAATTTAAAGTGTCATAGCAAAGGGTCTGAATACTTATGTAAATGCGATATTTGACTTTTTTCTTTTTAATAAATTTGCAAAACTTTCTATAATCCTGTTTTCTCTTTGTCATTATGGGGGTATTGAGTGTAGATTGATGAGGGAAAAAATGAATTTAAACGATTTCAGCACAAGGCTGAAAAATAACAAAATGTGAAAAAAGTGAATGGGTCTGAATACTTTCTGAATGCACTGTCGGTAGGAGGTTTCAGCAATTCCTCAATACAATTATGATTTTGAAATCTGATCGACATGTACTTGCTCCCGAATCCGAAAGTGAACAGATGATGACGGGTCGCTGATTTGATATCTCAATTGTTACGGGTTCCTCACCGATCTCCTGGTCTCGGTAAACCCCCGAACCCCGAGAGGAGCCCCGGCAGAAATATATGTTATTCTTTGTTAGAAATCAATCGGGAAACCACACCAATAATTATAAATGAACAGAGATTGTATTAAAAATCACACACAAGAATAACGGTACAACAAATGGCAATTAAGAGTGCACTCTATATACCTTATAGCTTAGGATGGTACCATCACTAAAGTCATATAACTCACTGCGCTCCCAGCGAGTGAAAGGGAAACTCCTCAATGTCTCTGTAACCTTTTCCAAGGCGAAGGTGATTCGCTCCAGCGGTCGCTAGAACGATATCCAGTCGAAGCCCGAATCTCGCTCTCCAGTCGAGACCCGAATCGCGTACAGTTGACAATGGCGATCGCCCCGCCGAAACTGTACAAAGGCGCCCTCCACAGGAGCACCTTCACCGCTCACTCAGCAAACCGCAACGTAATGGGAGATGAAGCGGTCGCACACACACATCCCCGACAGACAGTAGGATAAACATAAAAAAATAACCACCTTTAGAGGCCATTTTTCCCCGCAAAGCGGGGGTTGGCCTTTTTCGGGCCGTGGTTGTTGTTGTTTTTTGGTCCCCTTTTTGAAGCAATGTTTTACGGCCGGATGCCCTTCCTGACGCCAACCCTTTTTGCCGCCTTTAACGACAAACAGGGAATTACCAGTGAACTGGTACTCAAGTAGGATGTTGTGACAAACAGGGAACCGTAGGACGGTAGGATGTTGGGGGTAAAGTGACGTGAAGCAAAACCTTTGTAGGTGTCCGAAGCGCGAGGTTCAAAATGGCTGACGGCTCTTACTTGAGTCGATGCGACTAGGCAAGGATTCGTCTAAATCTCAGCGCCCAAACCTGGCTATGCCGATTTCTCAATTCCAGTGATAATTCCTATCGCCGGATGTCCTTTCAATGAACTCAAAATTCCCTCGCGACTTTCGGTAGACCACGCTCGCTACGGAGCCTCGACGTCACGCGTCTTCTCCGACCTTGCTCGCCACGCCTCTTCTCTCCGTCATCTTCCGGTTCGGTTTCCGGTATCATTTAAAGTTAGCCTTTTTAACTTTGGATAACTGTTCGTGAATAATAAACCTTTTGAGAACAATAATAGTACATAATATCAGAAATATGTCAAGTGGGTGAAAACCCTAATGTGAAAGAAACTCCTAATGAACGTTTTAAATTTGTTATGCATACTTCCGCATCCGCAAGATGGCTGCCTCCAATGCGCTTCGGATTCTCGAGCCAAGGCATAATCAGGTTTTCAACATAATACGTACTCGTTTATTGACAACACCGGCTTCACCGGCTACTAGTACCGACTGCAAAGCCGCAATGAGCTGGCGAAGCCAAAGCCTCTTGCCACTATTTTACCCATCACGCTGGCATCAGTGGGTGAGGTAGTTGGTAGTAGGTAGGTGTAGTAGGTACCGTACCTGGTAAGACTTGGTAAAAGAGAAGAGTAGACAGTCCTCCCCAATACCTACATACAATAAATGTCACAAGAAGCTTAAGGAAGTAACTATACGATGTGCTAGCTTAAGGCCTATTTTAAGAAATTTTAACTGGGCTTGACATACGTTTTCACAGTATGTGTGTAGTCTTCTAACTTCAGTCGCTGTCAGGACTGGTTCTCTCTGGGCACTGCGGCTTCCCCCCACCAGAAGAAGTTAGCTTGCAGTAAGATCAGTACCGACAGGTCAGACGATAGCGCCGTTTCAACGGCAATGTGTGACTGTCGTTAATCAAACCGTGTCGATGGCGCTGATTGGCTGACCTAAGCTGATCGCTGATTTGTCAGCTCACAAAATTTCGCAAATTCAGACCTAAAATGACACCATTTGCATTCTGGATGAGATAAAAATTTATAAAATTTCCTTCTTGATCAATTCGGTGAATTCCCTCTCAACTTCGGATATTTCCGGCCGTGAAAAACTATCCCCTACGGCCGCGAGATTTCTAACAAATAATTATTCGTCAATTTTAGAATATTTGACGCCGTTTTCACCCTCCGAAACGCGTAATAAGCTGTTTTGAAATAATTTTTGAAATGCTCGAATCTCATTGGTTCCGGTGTTTGGTGACGATTTTCGTTGAAGATAATGAGGTTGGTCTTGAAGTATTTTAATTGCACATTAGAGGTGCATCAGATGGTGAATCAAACAAAGACGGGTGAAACAAACTCCTATTGAACTTTTTCGCAAATTTTTTATGCATACTTCCGCATCCGGAAGATGGCGGCCTCCATGGACTGCCTCACAGTGCTACCTCACACAGCTGGATAATATTAGACATATCCGTGGATGGCAGGAGTCAGGTTCCTTTAATTTACTGTTGGTAAAAGCTGGTGTTTGTTGGCTGTGGATACAACACACATGCACGCACACACAGACGCACACACATGCTTCAACTTTCACCAATGGATGCAAAAATCTAAATTGTAAAAGGAGCCGTGTCTGTCTGTCTGTCTGTCTGTCTGTCTGTTTGTTTGTCGTGTCATAACTTAAGAAGTGATTGACAAATTTCAATGAAACCACTCTCAGGAAGTAAAAACAATAGGTACCAGTGAGAATTTATGAGTTGGGTAAGTGCTAAGAACAAGCCCATGAGATTTTGGTGCAGGTCCTTATCTAGATTTGACCTACCAGTGGATACAAAATGTAAACTGTTCAGTCTGGCAGAAAATTGCAGTGGTCACATACGTGATCTACCTTCTGTCTGATATCCAGTGGACAGTCAATGCCGTGGAACCCGTATTCCCAAAGGGTGTTCCATAGCAATGGAATTCCATTTTGGCCTGAAGGATCACGCTGGACTGCAATTCTTCTCTTATTGGGTGAAATTGAGCACAGATCTCCTCGTACATACTCAACCACTCTAATCCCGATCCAGGTATAAAATAATGAAATAATTTTGCTCCAGAAAATCAGGGAATGGAATGTCATTTGAAGTATTGTCCGAAAAGGGAGATTCTTCCCACTAAGCAGCTCCTTATCTGGGGGTCTCCATGGAGTGAAAACCTGCATCCACGACTGGACGGACCAGGTTAATGGGAGAAAGTCAGTTAAATACAGTCTGCCTCACAGTGCTACCTCACACAACTTTCCCCTTAAGTGCTGTATTCTGCCGTATATTATAACACTTTTTTCTTCTTCTTCTTTGAAATATTGCTTTCGACTCGCTCACCAAATCTATTCATTCCAAACAAAAATTCCATCTCTTGCAGTTCATTCTTCCTACATTCCCTAAACTCATTTCCATCCTAAAATTCCATCCTACATTCCCTAAACTAACTCTGTTTTTCACCCAGATTTCACCCTCTTTTTGCCCATTTACAAATATGAAATCCTCAATCGACCCAACTACTAAAACACATCAAATATAACATTGAAGTCAATGGGGAAAATTAAGCTATTGACTCACACCTGCATTTTTACTGATTAACTCTCCCCATTTTCATTTTACTCATACAGAGACCCAATGAATATTTGTGTTTCATTTTTAGGTTATAACTTCATTTTCTTAAAAGCAAAATCACCATCTTGAGCTAACATTGCATTATTTCCAGTTGAGGAAATGACACGCACCAACCATTCTTATGTAAAGGGTTCCATCACAGGATTTTTGTGAACAGACTTCCTGCTTCCCTTGAGAATGGATGAGTGGGATGACTGCGGCCTACCTCGGGGTCCAACTACCTGTGTGGGGCTCAACCTTCAAATTGATGAACTGGACTCGAACCTCTTATCAATGGAGGTAAGTTTGTTTGTTTGTTTGTTTGTTTATTTATTTGTTTGTTTGTTTGTTTGTTTATGTAATTATTTATTTACTTATTTTTTTTTTGTTTTGTTATTATAAGATTGAGACTCTTGTAAGAGTTAGCAAAGTTTCTTTTAATATTCACAGAGCTTGATTTATCCATATAATAAACTTGTTTTAAATTAATACATTGTTATTTTCTCTCACAGGAAATTGTATCTGAGATACAAAATGAAAATGCTGCTTTCAACACAACTTGCGGTGAAACTATTGATTTGTTTGAAGACATTTTGAACAACCAAGACCCACAGAACGAGTTCTACCTTGATGACCCAGGCAAAGACTTCAACCTTGAAGACTCTGAAAACTGGTTTCATGTTGGAGACTATACCTGTGGGGTCCATCTTGGAGACTCTCCCTGTGTGGAGCTCAACCTTCACCTTGATGAACTTGATTCAAACCTCTCATCAATGGAGGTAATATTTTATTTTAAATATTTTATTTTACAAAAAAAAAAATATATATATTTTTTAAATTTGTTTGTATATTTATTTATTTGTTCATTTGTTTGTTTGTTTGTTTGTTTGTTCTGATCACGTGCTTGTTTCCCACTTCTTTACCACATAATTACTTTGCCAAAAGATTACCACATAATCTTTTCCTTCTTTATCCCCACTTTCTCATTTAAATATCCCCGCTGATATTGGTGCCGTCTCGTAATATTTTCATCAGACTTTGCCATTCTTTATTTTCCTCCTCAGTGCGTGGGCACTTGTTTCCCAGTACCTTGAGTCTTTTCACCCTTGCCTCCTTCTCTCTTTTCTCCCTCTCCTCTTTCAGCCTTTTCTCTACTTTCTCCCACTCCTCCTTCTCCTTTTGCTCCCTTTCCTCCCTCTCTCTTTTCTCCCTCTCCTCTCTCTCCTTTTTCTCACTCTCTTCCTTCTCTCTTTTCTCCCTTTCCTCCCTCTCTCTTTTCTCCCTCTCCTCCCTCTCCTTTTTTTCCCTTGCCTCCTTCTCTTCATCAACTCCTTCCTCATCCCATGCTGCCCTTGAGTTTGAGCCCCATAGAATATCATGCATATATTCACCTGGATTTTGAGATATTCTTGTATCTGTAATTATTTTTCTCATAATAGGATACCATTAAGATTTGTTGACGATTTCTAAAAGAGTTTTCTATTTCATAACTTTTAGAAGTTGATTTTTATTTCATATTTTAATCAAATATTCATTTGAGGGTTTGTCAATATGACTGGAAGGCCAGTCCTTAATTACAAAATTCCCATGTCTATGTTCTAATTCATAAGGAATTTCATATCTAACACCCTTTTCTTGTAAGTATCCTTGAATACAAAAATTATAATTCTCTTGTAGTCTTCTCCCTGCCATTTATGTATAAAAAAATTCATGTTTCTGAAATATATGTGAGATTAATATTATGACAGGTAATACCACCTCATCTTCCAATTGTTAAATCGGTTTGTATTCCTCGGCTTTCTATCTTTATTCAATTTCCTTCCTTCCTTGTCAAATAAACTATCACTTCGCCATCATATAATTTAATATTCTTGAAATCATGTATTTGTTGTCTGTTATTTCTGCCTCCACATATCTCATTATCCACACCAAGTGGGCAATATTCTTTGATACGAGAATTATTTAAATCGTGTCGGTCTTGTAGGTTTATTTTAAAAGTCCAATTATACCCCAAATCAGGCATAACATGCCCCCATTTTTCTATTCTCATATTAACTAAGCATCCTTCTTTGAAGAATTCAATTTTAAGTGGATTGTTAAATTTAATAAGGAAAGGTGTATGGCTTATAGGTCCAGGTGGTGTGGTTGTAAATTCCACTTGTTTGATAAAGAGCGCTGTCGAATATTTTGTTAAATCACTGAATCTCACCAAGTCATTCGCATCTGTGGGGCTTGGATAGTTGATTAATTTATAAGTATTTTTCATATTAATATTTTTTGTTATATTATATTTTTGTCTTTCGGCCTGTGCCTTTGTATAATAATTTGATAAATGAATATCCAACTCTCGGGATACTCCAAAGATAGAACCATCTTTTCCAACATAAGTAATTTATATTAGATTAAAAATGACATCATAAAAATTTTCATTATTATTGAGTTGAAATAATACATATAAACACAATTGACCACAACATTTCGAATTAATGTCTTGTACTTGAAATGTTTGATGAGCACCATTCTGTAAGAATTTTATTCCTTCAACAGGTGGCGGTAGACCATAACTATCAAAATAATATTCATCCTGACTATTATGAATACAAACCCAATGAGAACCATTCTGTTTGTCTAAATTCATAATAATATTCTTTGTATTCTTGGACAACTTTGTTAATTCATCTCTCATACAAATATCCACATTATCAAGTTTTAGTTTTTTACAATACTTAGCTAGTTCTATATTTGACGTTGTGTTCTTTCCAAATTGTTTAAACCATTTATCCATTTATTTATGAGCAAGATATAATCCATTACCCCTTTTAGTTGGTTTAACACCTGCCTGTGCGATAGAATAAAGCATATCTCCAACTAACAATCTCACTTTATCAGGTAGGCTTTCAAGCTTTTCAGCAAAATCTATAATTACACCGCTTCCACTAATTTGTTTCCCAAACTTCTTGTTATGTCTTTCCAATTCTTTTTGAGCTTTTAGTTGTGCCTTCCTTTCGTTAGCAGTTTTTACCGCTGCTGAAATACCACATGTCAATGCTCCCGCCACATTTAAACCAGCAAATAAAGGAATTAGAAATGGAAGAAATCCTCCTCTTGACTCGTCTATTGAATATTTCTTCAACATAGGTTTTGATATTTTAAATTTAAGTGAGCCAGCATCATTTAGTGTTTTCACCTGTTCTCTTGTGAGCAAAACATCAATTCTTATGTCTCCTTTTCTTTGAATTGTATTAACATTAATAATACAAGGCTTTTGATTTTGAATACAAGATGTTAATTTATTAAGATTGATTTGATTAACATATACCCCAACCATTTATTTATGAGAAAAAACCTATGTGATATTAATCATAACACCATTATCTGTATTAATCTGTAATTCTGTTTCCTCCAAAAGCAAACAATATGCATTAACCTCTTCACTCTCCCCTCTTTCAATGTATAGAGAAGTATCCACTCGATTAGACTTTATAGTTTCCTTTTGAGAACTCAGGTCAATTGCGTAGATTGTATAAAGTTTTTGAAACGCAACCATATCCAAAATAGGCTCATTATTACCATTACTTTCACACACCTTTTGGTAGGACTTGTAGGCTTCCGCATAATCATTTTTTTCCCAATCAATTTCCAATCTATCTCGTGGATAAAATGTGCCATCAAGAGAAACCCGAAGTTGTTTCACCTTAGCATTATCACTCAGGGCATTATTCTTATTAGTACCGTCCTCTCCATCTGGTTTTTAAAAAATGAGCCAGAGGTATCGTGGCTTTCCTTGAAGAACACCTAAATTCCAAGTGTAGGTAGTGTGTTCCAGTTTAACGTGTTGACATCTTCTTTTAAGGTATGATACATTTAGTGGTTTCTTTGAGTTAAGTCTTCTATTTAACATCTCTTCCGTTTTAAGATTAGGAGTATATTCACTAATATACCAACACAAATCATTAATAACAAATTTATTATTATCACCAAAAGCATTTTGAGCCCCAAAAAGCAATCTATTTACATTATCATTCCTTTGTAGTTGAAATCTAATTTTAAGCCCATACAAAACTTTATCATAATCACAAAATCCAAATATACCTTTAAGAGGTACTGCTACGGTAAAACTATTCTCTGCTTTTGTTTCATCATTATACATTGACTTCCTTTGACTATAACCGGGGTCAGCATTTGTTCCCGTTGACATATCAGGAATAAAACCTTCAACAGCTCCTTTACCCATTCTATCACTAAACGAATATAGTGTAAATTTCATCATTTCAGATGTAGCAGAGACATAATCAACCGCTTCAACCTCTTGTGTTCCAATATACAGGCGGACACTGTCAAACATTTTCCAGAAGAAATCATTTACGAGTGTAGCATTAGTATTATTCGCAGCCTTAGTGAATTTAAATTTACACAGCAAGAAACTATCAGCTATATTCATGTAAGTTTGTTGATATTATTTATTTCAAAACTTTTTGTTCCGTTTGAATTCCAGTCTGTTCCTGTTATAGCATTTACCTTAAAATAGTCTTCCTTTTTAGTGGAGTTTGAAATGATAATCGTATCATCCAAATCATAGATACTATCAATCGCTTCCATACTTGTATTTATATAGCATTAAAATTGTTGAAACCCTGACCCAAGTATTTTAATGATTTTTTGTCGTTCTTGTGAAGATAGTTGAGTTTTACCTTTTTTTATTTCTTTGATTGCTTGTAATTTATGAGACTCCTTTTGAGCATCTTTTATACTCTTTATAGCACCCGCAACTGAACCCACGGCAGAAGCAGTTGAACCAATTAGGTCTTTATGTTTAAGGATGGTTGAACCAATACCCATTAGAGTATCAATTATCCCATCTCCTTTATTTCGAAATTGATGACCTACACCTCGTTGTCTCTTAGGTTTATAGTATCCTCTACCCACATACCTTGTATAGTATGGTGAAAGGTACATGCCCTCCCCTGTAATTATTTTATATTTTCCCAACTCGTGTTTTCTCACAATAACCATTATTTATTTATTGAAAAACTTCACGTAGGTGAATTCTGATGGATATAATTTCATCATTAAAGGATATCATACGATTATCTTGGTCGGTTATCCTAAAATTTACTCTGTATATGGTTTTTCCTGACACAGGTAAATAGACAAGATTTTTTGGTTCCATATTAAATTTATAACCAATCGGGGTTGAGTATGCACTGAATGAAAATATTGTATTTGTTCTTATTCCATCGTTATAAGCACCATCAATCAAATCACAATGAATTAATACTGAATTTATACCGGAGGATATTTGGATAACATTATCACTGTAAAACGTCCCGTTATTTTCAATCTTTTTTGAAGAGAAACCCAATAGCTCTCTAAACGAATTTTCAATCGTGAAATCAACTTTATAATTATTTTTAAGTTTAATAGTTGATTTTGAAGTGTGTTTTTGAATATCTATTACCATATTTTTTGGTTCATCACCTTTTTCTTTCATAAGGCGAGAGACTTCAGAAGATATTTGAGAAATCTCGTAAGCTCCAGGTGAAACGGTTATAGTTTTATATCCACTTCCTGGATTATAACTAAACTTGTTGTTTTTCTCTGTGATATTAAACAAGGTATTATAAGTTTCCATCGACAATAAAGATGCCTCATATGAGGTAAGGGGGTCAAGTTGTAGTGGGTAAGGGAATGAAGCTGTGTAATCGCTCGTTGTGAAATTAAAACTAAGAATTGTGCTTCTCATCTTATTTAATATCTAATAAAATATCTTTGTATTGACATTTATTAATTATTTTCATATTCATCAACTGATCTAAAATGGCTGAGGATTCATTAAAACAATTGTTGTTTCCAGCCTTCTTACTACCTAACAACAATAATAGCCTATTAACTAATTGTGATGGGTCATTTGGAAGAAAACTAACACCTGAACCAAGCTTACTTAAAGCATCAATAATATGTTTCTCCTTCTCATTCTTCTTACTTTTACCAGCAACAGAAACTCCATAATCAAGTGCATTTAGCAACTCAATATATACCCTATCTTCCTCTCTTTCCATATCAAGTGGTTCCTCAAAATATTTTGAACCGCTGAATCCGGGGTTTGTTAGAAGAAACATTAATCTTGGAGTTAATTTAACATTTGGTTGAGTAGAACTCAAGAACATCAATTCATCATTAAATATCAATACCTTTTCTTCCACAAGATGAAACACTGCTGGTTCTTCTGTTGGAATGAGACCTGCTCTGGTTTTTGAATCTGCCAAATATTCATTGTTTTGAAGAGCTTCCACTACATAATTAGGGGGTTGATTTACCTCCTCAAGTTTCTGAAATAATTCTCAATCATTATATTCTAATTTTCCAAGTTCTTGTTTTGTTATCTGACTAAAATCTTTGAGCATTTGAAGTTTTTTCGGAGTAAATTCTACCGTGGGAACTGTAGGGTGTTGAGTTTTTAAAAGCGGTTTAAAAAATTTCTCTTGTTTTCTTTCAAAGGCTTCTTCACCAGTTAGTTTCTGTCTCCGTTTCTTCTTTATCTCTTCCTGTTGCTTTACAACTTTTGAAACCAACTCTTGATGTTCCTTAAACTTTCTTTCTCTTTCTTCGGTATTCATTTTCTGTATTTATTTATTGAAAAATATCATTTAATGAATTGTAAAGGTCAATGGGAAAATTTTCCTTTTCTTCATCATTATAGTAAATGTGTTGAAATAAATCCTTTTCTTTAAATATTTCATCAAATTCTTTATTGGTATTAATACGAGTTGTTATTTCTTCTTCACTAATACTTGTATCTCTGCTTTTCATACGTTTGCGTTGAGTCTCCTCATCGATATCAAAACCGAATGATAAAATCTAAACTCCATCACCACACAATTGTTTAATAATTTGTCTCATTCCTTCAGGATTAGTTTCTAAAATCCCAAGACCATTAGATTTTACTTTATTTAACTCACTCTTACAATGTGAATATTTTGTAGAACCAAGAGAGACCTCCTCAAATATTTGACCTTCGTTCCTCAATAGCATATGTTCCTCCATTGAAATGGAGTAATAATCTTTCCCTCTACTTCTCCTGGTCGCTTTGCTCTGGTTGTAGTACTCACAAAACGAATCATAGGGTGTTTTTTAAAAAAACTTACAATCTTTTCATTTTTACTATTCAAGAGTTTAGATTTATGAAAGTTCTTTCCTGAAGCAGATTTACCCACAAGATTAATAATAATAGTTATCATTTATATATGTAATTATGTTTAAAATAAAAATACATCCTTTAATATCTCATCTTGTTTCACAACAATATATTTATATTTTTCAATCGTGTGTTTCATATAATTTTCAAATTCTTTTTTACTACATAACGTAGAGCAATTATCTCTCCAAAAATTATTTACATCTATTGAATTTAACTTAAATAAAATAAAAGTATTGGCATTGTTTCTTATTGAGCGTCGAGGGAGTTGAAAATATGATTGACTAAGATATATACAATTACAAGAAGAATGTCTCCCTCTTGTATAGTAGCTATCCATTACTGTTTGGTTTCTCTCATTAACACAATCATCAAAGATGACGAGGTTCTTTTTTGATTTATCTAAATCTTGAGGTGAAGGTATATCATCCGTATTATCACTGAGAATACAAGTTATGGGTTTTGGTTTCGATTTTGATTTCTGTGTATCACAAAATAATTGTATTATATCTTCAATATTATAATCATTTAGTTTGTTTTGAAGTTTAAATAAACCGATAATGTCTTCCTTTTTAAGACCTGCATTAAAACCCTGTGAGAGTAGTTGATACTCGGGTTGAAAACTTGACTTCGTAAAAATTATTAAATTATCATAATCTAAAAAGTTGGGGGTAAGGAGCATCTTTAAAAGCAAACAGGTTTTTCCACATCCGCTTGAACCAACTATTAGACATCTCAATGAATTTGGAATGTTATTATGGTTATTAAATTTTATCTTATTTTCCCAAACGGGTAAAAAATCATTCATTTATATATTTGGAAAACAAGTCATCCAACTTTTTTTGAGCTATTTTAGAAACTCTATATTTTATCCTGAGTTCGGGTTTAATTTCAAAATAATTCATTATTTTATTTATGTAGTATCTTGTATTAACATTTCCATTAAAATTATTTTGAATAATAAATATCATTAAACCCTTATACATTTCCTCAATACAAATAGTCTCTTCCCTTGAAAGAAATGGTGTATTATCATCACAATACTTAACATTCATCTCTCTTATTAATCTTGTAAAGTAATTCATTTTTGGTTCTAATTTAAAAGAGTTATATATATTTTTATATTTTTTATTATCATTAATTAAAATTAAATCACAGAAAATACATTGTTTATATGAACCCTCATTATTAAGCCCTATTCTATCACAAGCCGGACAATTCTCTAATTTATCATATGGAGAGTCTGGAAATTCTAAATATCCTTCAGAACTTATCATATTTATATGGTAAATTTTTACTTAAACTAAACGCAAGTTTATTCATTAATAAATACAATGTTTCAAAGCACAAAAGACAAATTTCAATCAATCTCTACTTCGGTGAAAGATATAGAAAAATATGTCAAAGATGTTAAATTGAACAAAGATAAATATGGAAATTTTTGGGTAAAACCAGTTATGGAAAATAACATGAGCCCCTCTATTTCATTTAAAGGAAGAGCTCTAACTATACCTGGAAAGACATCCATTAAAGTAAATCTAACAAAACTTTCTCCTCTACTCCTGGCAATTTATTCAAAGCTTGAAAAAGTGATTGACCACGATACTTTGAAAAAGAATGATAAGACCATCAACAATACTCGTGGAGAAATTTGTATTTACTTTAATAATCCAAAGGGTGTAGATCTAAGTAAAAATGAATGATGTTAATATTTCTGGTGAAATGTCATTTCGTTCTATGATAGTTAGAGATTATTTAAAGATAACTTTTGATATTAAAAATGTAGAGATTGAATCCGTTAATGAAAGAAAGTATATTGGTATAGATGGAAAGGTTTTTTCTGCTAATTAAATATGAGTCATTACAGCAGTGAAGATTTTACTATTTCATTGAACTCGGACGATAGTGATGATAGTATTTCATTGAACTCAGATGATAGTTATGATGCTAATAGTTTGTGCTCAAATGATAGTTATGAGAGTAGTTTTATTGATGATTCCGATTACTATATAGAGTTTAGTGATGAAGAAATATGAAGTTTCTCACTATATAAATAACATGAAATCTGGTTATTGTTCCGCCTGTGATAAACAGTACAATCGATATGATATTCATATCAGGACCATTAAACATGCTATCAATACATCTGATAAGAGTAAAAATATGATAAGATGTGGACCTTGTAATAAGCTAATTAGAGTACTTGATAAAAGGAAACATAAACAAACAAAGCACCATTTAGATAATGTTCTTAACGGTTATAAAGAAGAAGAGATGAAACATTGTGATCTTTGTGATAAGGATATGAAGAAGACTAGTTATAGATATCACATCCTAACCAAGAATCATATGAATAAGTTGCCCCAAATTTAATTGAGTTTCCTGACTCTTGTTTTCAATTTTTTCATGTTTTATTTTAAGTAAAAGATAACTAGTAAATAGTGAAGTTTTTTACTATATAAATATGACGAATTCTACTTACTGTGAGAGTTGTGAGCAGAACTACAAACATATCAAAAAACATTATAGAACACAAAAACATTTAAAGAGTAAAGATAATAAGTATTGTAAGATTTGTAAGACATGGGTTCTGAGAAGTGGGTATGATCAACACTTAGATACTCAAAAACATTTGAAGAATCTCAAACCAAAGGTTCTTCCAAAGGTCTATTGTGAGCGCTGTCAACACTACATCCTCAAGAAGGATTGGAAGCGTCATGAGAAGACAAAGAAACACCAAGTTCCATATTATGAGATTGAAAATTTAGATGGTGCTTTCAAAGGAAATATTAAAATTAGATTGTTCCGTTTCAAAGATCCAGTCCCCCGTTCTCTGGGAGCTGCTGTTGATCTTACAAAGGAAGGAATAGATGATCAGATTGATAAGACTATATCTGAAATGGGAAGTTGTAAATATTATTTGGGGACTAAATTGGTTCTTCGAAAAAGGAAGATTCACCATTTAACTTTTACCTACATACAACAACTTACATGGTACTTAATAAAAATGATTATAATAGAAATAAAGAACAGGTCTTTAATGAGCTTAAATATAGTGAATATAATATTGATGATCTTATTGTCGGAAGCGGTCTCACTGTTGAAAAGGTTCTGTTTGTTGATGTTCACATTTTTTAATCTGATCCACTACAAGCAAGATCATATATTCAACTTCCTAAAATCATCAAAGATAAAAATGCTATAGTAAATATTCAGAATACTGATAACAAGTGTTTCTTGTGGTCTGTACTGGCATATCTACATCCAGCAAAAGAACATGCTGAAAGAGTAAGCAATTATATGAAATATGAAAATGAATTGAATATGAAAAATTTGAAATTTCCGATGACTCTTAATAATATTCCAAAGTTTGAAAAGTTAAATAATATTTCTATAAATGTCTATGGGTTGACTGAAAAGAATAAAGTGCAGATTTTACAAATCTCAGATGATGAGAAAGAAAAACATGTTGATCTCTTGTATTTCTGATCTGGTGAAATTGAACATTATGCTTATATCAAGAACTTTTCAAGATTAATTAAATCACAAGTCTATTCTAGAAAATGTAAAGTTTATCCATGTCGTCAGTGTTTGAATACATTTCATTCACAGGAGAGATTGGATACTCATAAACAATATTGTTCAAATGAGAAAGCAACAGTCATTACACTTCCAAAGCCTGGTTCTAAAATTTCATTCAAAGATCAAAATAAAACAATTAAACATCCTTTTGTGATATATGCTGATTTTGAGAGTATCTTGGAAAAAATAGCAACAGCAGCTCCAGATCCAAAAGAATCATACACAAATAAGTATCAAAAACATACTCCTTGCGGATTTTGTTATTACTAGGGCATGCCCGTACTATATATATATCTAAAATTATATCCCCCCCCCTCTATTTACATGAAATGGTTTGGTCCAAAGCGAACGGCTTGCGAGTACGGTGACAATCCCCCCCCTCTATTTACATGAAATGGTTTGGTCCAAAGCGAACGGCTTGCGAGTACGGTGACAATCCCCCCCCTCTATTTACATGAAATGGTTTGGTCCAAAGCGAACGGCTTGCGAGTACGGTGACAATCCCCCCCCCCCCCCTCTATTTACATGAAATGGTTTGGTCCAAAGCGAACGGCTTGCGGAGTTTGGTAAAGAAATCGCCATAGCTCGGTAACTACTTGTCCGATTAATATGAAACCTTGAAAAGGCACATCCTCAGGTCCCCAGCAATATACCTGGCAAGTTTAAAGTATATCGGACCCGTGGTTGTCGAGAAACAGCGGTCACAGACAAACATACAAACATACAAACATACAAACATACAAACATACACACAGAGATTACTGGAATTATAGATAGATATCAAATCATCCGTTGGTGATGAATATAACAAGGTAGAGGAGTATAGAGGCTCAAATGCCCCAGAGGAGTTTGTGAAACGACTAGAAAAAGACTGTGTTCGATTAACCACGATAATGAGAGAAACCAATAAACCAATGTCCTTAACAAGTAAAGAAAAAAGAGAATTTAGACAGCCAAAGGCTACCTGTCATATTTGTGGGGAGAAAATTGGTGAAAGCCTAAAGGTTAGAGATCATTGTCATCTCACTGGTAAATATAGAGGTCCGGCTCATCAAAGTTGTAATATTAATTATAAACTCCCCTCGTTCATTCCTGTCTTTCTTCATAACAACGCTCATTATGATACACACTTGTTTATTAAAGAGTTGTCAAAGACTCCTGGGAGTATCAGTGCTATTCCAAGTACAGATCAAAAATACATCTCCTTTACAAAAATCATTCCAACAAGACCAACTACAAGAATTCGATTCTTGGATACATATAAATTCATGGCTAGTCCTCTTGCTAACCTAGTTAAAAATTTGAAAACATTTCCATGTTTGGAGAGTAATTATGAGGATACGGAACTCCTAACACAAAAGGGAATTTACCCGTACGACTATATGGATTCATTTAAAAGATTTGGTGAAAAGAAACTTCCTTCAAAAGAAGATTTTTATAATATTCTAAATAATAGCAATGTTTCAGATGATGATTATGTACATGCTCAAAATGTTTGGAAAAAATATAATATCAATAATATGGGTGATTATCATGATCTCTATCTCAAGACTGATGTCCTTCTTCTAGCAGATGTATTCGAAGCATTTAGATCTGTGTGTCTTTCTGGATATGGCTTGGACCCTGCTCATTATTTCACAGCACCGGGTCTTGCTTGGAGTGCTATGCTAAAAATGACTAAACAAGATTTGGATTTGATAACCGATGTTGATATGCTCCTGATGATAGAGAGAGCAAAGAGAGGGGGAATTTCACAAGTCTGCTCATCAAGATATTCAAAAGCAAATAACAAATATCTTCCAGATTATGATCCAAAGAAAGATAGTTCCTATCTCATGTATTATGATGCCAACAACCTCTATGGGTGGGCAATGTCCCAAGCACAACCTTATGGAGGATTGAAATGGGAGAGTGATCATGAGGGTGTTCTAGAAAAGATTTTGAGTTCAACACAAAAAGAGTTGGATGAAAGGAAAGAAGGGTATTTCCTGGAGGTTGATCTAAAGTATCCAAAAGAACTCTTTGAGAAACATAAAGATCTTCCTTTCGGGTGTGAGAAAGAATTAACAAACCCAGAGTGGTTGAGTGAATATCAGAAATCATTTGATAAGGAATCAAGAACAGAAAAACTTTTAACAACATTCTTTGATAAGAAGAACTATGTACTACATCAGAGAAATCTTTTACAATTTGTGAAACATGGTCTAATTGTTGAGAAAGTTCATCGGGTCCTGAAATTCAAACAGAGTTATTGGTTAATGAAATATATTGATTTTAACACTCGAAAGAGAACGCTTGGAAAGACTGACTTTGAGAAAGATTTTTATAAGTTGATGAATAACGCAGTGTTTGGGAAGACTATGGAAAATGTTAGAAAGAGACAAAATATCAAGTTGACAACTTCCTGGGAACAAACTTCCAAACTAATCAACAGACCGAGCTTTGAGCGTGTTGAAATCTTTACAGAAAACTTTTGTGCTGTTCATATGATGAAAGAAGAAATTGAGATGGATAAACCGATTTATATTGGTACTACTGTTCTCGATCTATCAAAACTACTGATGTATGAATATTATTATGAGAATTTGAAAACAAAGTATGATGATAACGTCATGTTGATGTATATGGATACGGACAGCTTCATTCTGAGTATCAAGACAGATGACGTCTATGATGATATGAAAGCTGATTCTGTAATTTATGATACAAGCAACTATGATCAAAAGAGTGAATTGTTCTCGAATCAAAATAAAAAGGTGATTGGAAAGTTCAAGGATGAGCTTGGTGGAAATATTCTGAATGAGCTCATAGCATTGAGAGCATAGGCTTATGCATATAAATATAGAGTTGGGAATGTGGAGAAGTGTGATCAGAAGCTCAAAGGGATTAAGAAAAATGTAATTAAAGAAAGTATCAATTTTGGTCATTATTATCAATGTTTGATGAGTGGGGAGGAACAGTATAGAAAGGTAAAAGGGATTAGGAGTTATAAGCATGAATTATATTCAGAAGAGATAAATAAACTAGCACTAGGAGCATATGATGATAAACGATATATTTTAGAAAATGGAATTGATAGTCTCCCTTATGGTTATATAAGTATATAAGTGATAAGATATATAAGTGATAAGATATATAAGTGATAAGATATAAGTGATAAGATATATAAGTGATAAGATTATATATAAGTGATAAGATATATATATATATAAGTGATAAGTTAAAAAGGGGGGTTAGGGATTTTAAGGGCTACCGCCACCTTTTTTATAAATAAATAAATGATAGAACCAAGTATTAACCAGACTAAAGGGTGGAGGTGTAATCAACCTTGGTATATAAATGGAAAACATAATGAGTGTGAGAAATACCAGATCTGAGAGGTTGAGAGGGTCAGAAGGTCCTCAAGACGGATAAACGTATTCATTTGTTAAGTGGGGTAATGGAGGGCGGGAAGAAAAATATATTAGAGTGGAGTGAGAACTTTGATGGTTATCAACCGGATAATAAATATTATAATTTTAAAATAGTATGTGGATCGGGAGGAGGACAGACCAGGTCCCTCCGTGAAACATATCATTTTATAAACGCACAGAGAAAGGTACTTGATATAAAGTTTATCAATATCCTAGATGGGGATGAGTTCCATAAGAGAATGGAGTTGTTTAAAAAATTAGAAAATGAGCAAATATTCATAGGATCAATGAGGAATTTTGAATGTCGCGTGGTCCTTGGAGGGTAAGTAAGGACTCCCCCATTCACTTACATGTAAAAGGAGAAAGGGGTGTCGCGGTAATCGGGGGAAAAATGGGCAGTTTGGGAAAAAGTCCCATCTAAATACATGGGTGTCCTGGAAGCCCCATTATCTCCCTACTTGGATGGCACTGACGCCACACATGGATCACCTGTTGAGTGGCACTGACGCCACACATTTGGACCACTGGTCGAGTGGCCCTGCTGAAGAAATAAAAAGTGATCCATGTGTGCCATTGTGAAGATTTAGATGGCCCTGATCTTGAAATGGCCTGTATGCCGGTCAGGGCCAGCCGGTTTTTGTTAGGCCGCCTACCAAGGCAAGAAGCCACTCCAGCAGTGGAAGATGACTCCAGCAACAAATTCTTCAAGTTTTATTCCTCAAGTCCAGGTCCTGGGTCATAGTTTTTGGTAAAATAAATTGTGTTTAGTGTAAAATGTAAAAATGTTGCCCACCGGTTATGTGTTTAGCTTCAAAATTCCGGCAATACGTGAACAGTATAAGGTTGTGGGTGTGAATCTGTAAGGTAGTTTCTCGTCGTCCCAAAATGGAGGGACGTATTTAGTTTTAAAATGTACATTTAAATGTAAAAAAAAAAAAAAAAAATGTCGCACACTTTGGGATTACAGTTTAAAATGTTAGGGGAATCACATCTACGTGTCACACTAATAGTAATGTTAAATGAATGCCAACTCACCCCAGTCGCTCCATGTGGACGACTTGGGTCGAGTCTCGGTGAGAGGAGGGGGTGGTGTTGCGGTTGTGCCATGAAGGCAAACCCCCTATAGTTAAATTGCACGACAACATGTAGCCTGCAGTAGTTAGTTATGTCTTATTGAATGTAAAGATTAGCCCTTTCCCATTGTGTAGTAATCAAGACCAATATGGGTTGAAGTTAAGCAGGATTTCAAGCCTTCGTGTGGCTGGGAGAAGCCATTACTAATGTGCAGGAAGGCGTGGCCAGAAGCACCGGCCCACGTGACCAGTGAGGAGGCAGGAATACCGAGCCTGGAGGCAGCAAATCTCAGCCAATGGGAGGCTGTGGAGCATTTTGGAGGTGTGGGCGGATCTGGTAAAAGCCCGCGCGGATCGCATTTCTTTCTCTCTTGCTTTTTGGGACTTCGTCGAGGACACACCTGAGCTCTTGCCTTTTTCGCCACGCCCACACCGAGACCTCGCTTGCTTTTTCATTCCTCCCAGGACACGTGTTTGGCCTTTGTGTTCTTGGTCGACACCCATCGCTTCTACGCCGATCTCTTGCGCCATCCGGCTGACCTGCAAGCGTTGGCTTTCTACACGACTCACCTGCGCTGAAGTTCATCGACCTGCGCTGACGTTCATCTACCTGTGCTGAAGTTCGTCCGTGCCAACTTTGAGGTGGCAGTTCGTCCTTCGGACCTGATGTCGTCCAGGCTGCACGTGAAGACCGAACTGCGCACACCAGACCACGTGGCTAATTGCGAGGAAATTCCAGCACATAAATTGGTACGATAATAACCAGTGTCTTTTCCCCTGTGTGAGAGTGAGTGTGAAGGCGCCAGTGGGGTTTATTATTGGGTAAGAGTTGATAAGCTGTATCTTTTGTGTATTCTCTGTGCCTTCTAAATAAAAGGCTGTACATTTGGTTACTTTCCAACCTGTTCGGTACGTCCTTTCTCCATTGGCCTAGCATCATCCGAGACCGAATTTGGCTCGAATCGGGTTCATAAATCACGTAAGGTAACGCCGCTTTCCACACCGTGCAAATCCGCTCGGTACGCAATTGAATAAGGTGTGTGGAAGGGAGGGTTCAATTCCCGGTTTCTCCGGTCACGTATCTTGCAGGTATTTGGGAATATTGACCAGTAAACTCTTCGACGCATAGCTGGGAAATTGGCGATCAAAATTGCTTAGCAATCCGTCAACCACGAACTTAGTCGTGGACGGCGGCCTCAGTGGACCTGGAGTTTGAGAGGGAGCAGGGCATGAACCCCCTTTAGCACATCGACGAACCCCGGGATCCGCAACAATATGATAAAGGAAATTATGTTTTAAACCAAAGGAACTTGAGGCAATGTTTATCAGCGGGGCTGAGAACAAAGAGGATTCATCCAGATTTACAGTTTAGTCAGTCATTGGTTGAAGGAGTACATTGATTTTAATACAAAAAAGAGAACTGAAGCAAAAACCGATTTTGAGAAAGACTTTTGCAAATTAATGAATAATGCTGTATTTGGAAAGACGATGGAAAAATCTTAGAAATAGACAAAACATAAGACTTGCTACAGCTTGGAAACGAGCATCAAAATTAATTAATAGGCCCGGTTTTCAAAGAGCAGAGATGTTTTCAGAGAACTTTTGTGCTATCCATTTGATTAAAGAAAGTATTGAAATGGATAAGCCTATTTATATTGGAGCATCAATAATTCTTGACTTGTCAAAGTCATTAATGTGTGATTACTTTTACAATAACTTAAGGAAGAAATATCAAAATGATGTTAATCTACTTTATATGGATACAAATAGTTTTATTTTGAAAATTGATGCGGAAGATGTTTATTCAGATATGATTTGTGATATTGATATATTTGATACAAGTAATTATAAGTCGGGTGATAAGTTGTTTTCTTCAAAGAATAAAAAGGTTATTGGAAAGTTTAAGGATGAATTTGGGGGTAAGGTAATGAGTGAATTTATAGGATTGAGATCTAAAGCTTAGGCCGATAAGTATATTGATAATAATATTGAAGGAAGTGATAAAAATTTAAAAGGAATAAAGAAAAATGTTATTAAAGAATCAATAAACTTTGAAAATTATTATAACTGTTTGACTGTAAAGAAAGGAGTTTAGAAAAATGAATACGATAAAATGTTAAAACCATCAAATATATTCAGAAGAGGTAAATAAGAAAGCTCTTTACTTGGGGCTTTGGATGATGAGGTTTATTTTAGAAATGGAATTGATTGTGTCCCCTATGGATTTGTGTGAAGATAATTGGTGATAAGATAAATAACAACTAAACTAATAAATAAAATGAGTTATTGTCTCAAGTGTAAAAAGAAAACTAAACCTAAAAATATCTCATATGTCATAAATAAAAATTATCGAGTTTATGAAAAAGAGGTATGATTAGTATGTGGCTCTAAAAATTGCCAATTCATTCCGAAGAACAAAAGTGGGGGAGATATTCAAAAGTTTTTGTCAGGGAGTAAATTTACAACAACTGGAATTCCAGGGGAATTCCACCTTCCTGGATATTCTTTCTGTGGACCAGGGACAAACTTGGATAAAAGATTAGATGAGGCTGACAATCCTAAACCTTGGCCTCAACCTCTAAATCAGGTTGATGAAGTGTGCACGAAGCATGATATTGCTTATGGGAAGAGCACTACGTTGAATGGAAAACACAAAGCCGACAGAGAAATGTTGTATAATTTGTCTTTGATACAAAATCCAATGTTGAGAGAGAAAGTTGATAGGTTTATTGTGAAAAAATTGATAAGTGCTAAATTGAAACTGGGTCTTGGTTATCCACGTGTTTCACTGTGGACAGAACCCTCAAAAAATTATTAAGCTCTAATGATGTCATCAAGACTGAGGAGCTTTTGGCTGAGGAATTGCATAAACCTATAATCACAAAGTTTAAAAGAAGGAAGGTTTATTCCAAAGGTGTTGATTACATCTGGTCCACTGATTTAATTGAACTAAATAATGATGGGAGATACAAATATGCTTTAACCGTTATTGATTTGAGGAGAGAAATTCACCATTCCGAGGAACTCCTGCAGGGCCTTGATGGAGCGGGGACGTGGAAACATGGTGATGGCCTCGACCTTGGTAGGCAGCGGCACGGCCCCGTTCTTGGTGATGTGGTGGCCCAAAAAATCAACGGCCGTCGTGCCGAAGTGGCATTTGGCCGGGTTGACGATTAGGCCGTGCTCGCTGAGGCGCCCGAACAGTGTTCGGAGGTGGAGGAGGTGCTCGGCCCGGGACGCGCTGGCGACGAGGATGTCGTCCAGGTAGACGAAGAGGAATGGCAGGTCGCGCAGCACGCCGTCCATCAAGCGCTGGAACGCCTGAGCCACGTTCTTGAGGCCAAATGGCATTCAAAGGAATTCGAATAAGCCGAACGGCATGATGATGGCCGTTTTTGGGACGTCGGCCGGCCTGACAGGTACCTGGTGGTATCCCCGTATCAAATCGATCTTCGAAAAAATGACCCGTCCTGCCAAACGGGCGGAGAAGTCTTGAATGTGCGGGATCGGATACCTGTCGGGGGTGGTAACGTCGTTAAGGCAGCGGTAGTCGCCACATGGGCGCCAGCCGCCCCCCGGCTTCGGTACGATGTGTAGTGGCGAAGCCCACGCGCTATCGGAGCGCCGCACGATGCCGAGGTGTTCCAAAGCGTCGAACTCGGCTTTGGCCACGGTGAGCTTGGCTGGGTCGAGGCGGCAGGCTCTGGCGTAGACCGGCGGGCCCGTAGTGGGTATGTGGTGCTCGATACCATGTCGTACCGCGACGGCCGAAAACGTCGGCCGCGTGAGGGCCGGGAACTCCACGAGCAGGCGAGCAAACTCGTTCGCCGCCGGGAGGGCGCATGCTAGCTCAGTCAGCGCGGAGCTGCTCAACGTGCATGCCAGGGAGCTGAAGGTCTCGGCGTTGACGAGGTGACGCCGTTTGACATCAACCAGCAGCCCTTGTGTGCAGAGGAAGTCGGCGCCCAGCAGAGCCATGGGCACGCTTGCGGTCACAAACGTCCAATGAAAGCGCTGGCTGCCAAAGCAGAGGGTGACGTTGCACGGGCCGAAGGTGCGGATGGCCGATCCGTTGGCCGCCACCAAGGAGGGGCCGCAAACCGCGGACTGCCTGTCCTGATCGGAGGCGTGTATGACGCTCAGTTGGGCGCCAGTGTCACACAGGAAGCGCCGTCCGGACGCTTTGTCCTTGATGAAAAGCAAGTTGCCCGAGTGGCCGGCGCTCATGGCTGGTAATGAACGCTGGCCCGGTCGTTTCCCGACTTGCCGAAAGTGCACAGGGGTCGGCATGTCCGGGCCTTTTGTCCGAACCTGGCATGGTAGTAACACCACGCCTGGTCAGGTGTAGGCCCCGGTCGTCGTGTTGGAGGCGGTCGGCGCGGTGTAGCGGCCGCCAATTGCGCCGGCAGTTTCGCCGCCGACCGTGCCGGGTGCTCGGGCGCCATGGGCGTTGCTTCGGATGGCGGCGGGCTCCAGGTCGCTGCCCCGATGCGTTGGCCTGCCGAGGAGATTTTGTCGGCTTCCCTGGCGAGGGCGCGGGGATCCGTGATCTGCGTGCTTGCCAGGGTGAGGCGTACCTGGCTAGGCAGCTGACGGAGGAACAGCTCTTGAAAAAGAAAATCCGGGGCGTGCTCCCCGAGCAACGAGAGCATGTAATCCATTCGCTCGGACGGGCGTGTGTCGCCGAGCTCGGGCAGGTCGAGCAGGCGCCGTGCGCGTTCCGCCGATGAGAGGGCGAAAGTGTCGAGGAGGAGCTTCTTGATCACGCCGTACTTGTCAGCGGCTGGCGGGTGTTGGAGGAGGCTGAGGGCGTGGGCCGCGGTGGCTGAGCCGAGTGCTGCAACCACATGATGGAAGCGGGTGTCGTCGGCGGTGATGCCTCGCAGGGCGAACTGGGAGTCCGCCTGGGCGAACCAAACCGCCGCGTGAGCCTCCCAGAAGGTAGGCAGTTTGAGGGCAACTGCCGTGTCCATGTCGGTAGGTCACCAATGAAGGAGCTGTGCTCCAACTCGAATCGAAAGAATGGACGCGACAAAAAGCTGGAATTCGTCCGAGTTTCTTTATTGCATCAAATCAACTCGGGTACTCTGAAAAGCCCGTTTATCGGGCAGCATTATATACAAGCACTCGAATATCTCATGCCGGAGCGTTTGCCCTTAACAGGCGCGACTGGGCGTGTCCGGGAGACCTGGGCGAGTCTGGACATGCCCGGGAACGGCGAGACTGGGTGTCGCCGGACGGGCCGGGCGTGCCTGGACATGCCCGGGAACGGCGAGACTGGGTGTCGCCAGACGGGCCGGGCGAGCCTGGGAAAGGCGAGTCCGGGCATGCCCGGGAAAGGCGAGACTGAGCGTCTCCGGGCGGTCTGGGCGAGCCCGGCACAGCGATCGCTCCGTGGTTGCGTCCTCGGCAGGTGTAAGGCGATTGTGTATGTTCAGCGGCAACCGCTACACACGCCCCCCCAGAGTCGACTTGCACCGGCAGGGTCAATTTAAGGGGGGTCCTGATGACCCGGCCGAAGCGACCCCTGGAGGGTCGTGGGGGGGGGGGGGTCCGGTGTGGGGGTGGGTGGTCGAGCGGGAGGCACCGTGGATGGGGGGCGGCCTCGCCGCGGAGGAAGGGCCAACCGAGGTGGTTGGTCAATGTCCACGTGCGCCGGCTTGAGGCGGTCCACCGAAATCCGGTCCGACCTGCCGCCGACGTCGACGACGAAGGACTTGTCGTCCCGTCGCAGGACCTGGAAGGGTCCGTCGTACGGCGGCCTGAGTGGCCCCCGGTGTGCGTCATGACGCACAAAAACGTACTCCGCTGTGCGAAGTGCTGGGGGAACGTAGGCCTGGGGGTCACCGTGGTGGGACGTTGGCACAGCGGCAAACCGTCGGGCGGTCTCCTGGAGGTCCGAGCGCTGGCGAGCTGCGGACCAGGGACTGGTAGCGTCGGGCACGAATTCGCCCGGGACGCGTAGCGGCTGTCCGTAGAGCAGCTCGGCGGTGGACGCCCGGAGGTCCTCCTTGGGGGCCGTGCGGAGGCCCAAAAGGACCCACGGTAGCCGGTCAGTCCAGCCGCCGTCCTGAAGGCCGGCCATGAGCGCGGCCTTCATGGAACGGTGGAACCGCTCGCACAACCCGTTAGCTTGGGGGTGGTAGGCCGTGGTACGGTGGAGCCTGACCCCCAGGTTGCGGGCAACCGCACCCCACAGCTCGGAGGTGAACTGCGGCCCGCGGTCCGAAGAGATGTCCGCCGGTGCACCGAAACGGGCGACCCAGGTGGCGATGAAAGCCTGCGTCGGCGGTGGTGGTGGAGACGAGGGGAACGGCCTCCGGCCACCTGGTGGTCCTGTCCACCATGGTGAGCAGGTGTGTGAAACTCCGTGATGGGGGGAGGGGGCCCACCAGGTCCACGTTGACGTGGTCGAAACGCCGTTCGGGCACGGTGAAAGGTGCCAGCGGGGCCTGGGTGTGTCGGTGGACCTTGGCCTGTTGGCAGGCCGTGCAGGTGCTGGTCCAATCGCGGACGTCCAGTCGAAGGCCGTGCCAGACGAATCGCGGCGACACCAGCTTCTGGGAAGCTTTCCGGCCCGGGTGGGAAAGGCCGTGGAGGGAGGCGAAGATGCGGCGTTGCCAGGTAACGGGCACGATGGGGCGAGGCTGGCCTTGGGAGACGTCGCAGAGCAGGACAGTGTCCGCGAAGGGGACGTCGGCCAGGCGGAGGCCCGTGTCTGCCGCCCGGAGGGCTTGCACCGTGGTGTCGGTGGTCTGGTCAGCCGCCATAAGTGCGAAGTCCACGCCGAGGTGGACCGCGTTCGCGCTGGCCCGAGAAAGACAGTCGGCCACGGCGTTGTCTTTGCCGGCGACGTGCCGGATTTCTGTGGTAAACTCCGACACGGCAGAGAGGTGGCGCTGCTGGCGGGCCGACCACGGCTCCGTGACTTTGGCCATTGCGTAAACCAACGGCTTGTGGTCGACGAAAGCCGTGAAGGGTCGGCCCTCCAAGAGGTGGCGGAAATGGCGAACGGCCAGGTGTAGACCGAAGAGCTCGCGGTCAAACGTGCTATATTTGAGCTCGTTCGGCCAGAGTTGCCGGCTGAAAAAAGCGAGTGGCTGCCAAACCCCATTCACCCATTGCTCATGTACGGCGCCCACCGCGTAGTCGGAGGCATCCGTGGTGAGGGCGATGGGAGCGTTGAGCACCGGGTGAGCGAGCAGTGTTGCGTCGGCGAGGGCCCGCTTTGAGCTTGTAAATGCCGCGTCCATGGCTGCGGACCAGACGATGTCGTGTTTGGCCGGCTTGCCCCGGAGGGCTTCGTAGAGGGGCCGCATGAGCTGAGCAGCACGGGGCACGAAGCGGTGATAGAAATTCACCATTCCGAGGAACTCCTGCAGGGCCTTGATGGAGCGGGGACGTGGAAACATGGTGATGGCCTCGACCTTGGTAGGCAGCGGCACGGCCCCGTTCTTGGTGATGTGGTGGCCCAAAAAATCAACGGCCGTCGTGCCGAAGTGGCATTTGGCCGGGTTGACGATTAGGCCGTGCTCGCTGAGGCGCCCGAACAGTGTTCGGAGGTGGAGGAGGTGCTCGGCCCGGGACGCGCTGGCGACGAGGATGTCGTCCAGGTAGACGAAGAGGAATGGCAGGTCGCGCAGCACGCCGTCCATCAAGCGCTGGAACGCCTGAGCCACGTTCTTGAGGCCAAATGGCATTCAAAGGAATTCGAATAAGCCGAACGGCGTGATGATGGCCGTTTTTGGGACGTCGGCCGGCCTGACAGGTACCTGGTGGTATCCCCGTATCAAATCGATCTTCGAAAAAATGACCCGTCCTGCCAAACGGGCGGAGAAGTCTTGAATGTGCGGGATCGGATACCTGTCGGGGGTGGTAACGTCGTTAAGGCGGCAGTAGTCGCCACATGGGTGCCAGCCGCCCCCCGGCTTCGGTACGATGTGTAGTGGCGAAGCCCACGCGCTATCGGAGCGCCGCACGATGCCGAGGTGTTCCAAAGCGTCGAACTCGGCTTTGGCCACGGTGAGCTTGGCTGGGTCGAGGCGGCAGGCTCTGGCGTAGACTGGCGGGCCCGTAGTGGGTATGTGGTGCTCGATACCATGTCGTACCGCGACGGCCGAAAACGTCGGCCGCGTGAGGGCCGGGAACTCCACGAGCAGGCGAGCAAACTCGTTCGCCGCCGGGAGGGCGCATGCTAGCTCAGTCAGCGCGGAGCTGCTCAACGTGCATGCCAGGGAGCTGAAGGTCTCGGCGTTGACGAGGTGACGCCGTTTGACATCAACCAGCAGCCCTTGTGTGCAGAGGAAGTCGGCGCCCAGCAGAGCCATGGGCACGCTTGCGGTCACAAACGTCCAATGAAAGCGCTGGCTGCCAAAGCAGAGGGTGACGTTGCATGGGCTGAAGGTGCGGATGGCCGATCCGTTGGCCGCCACCAAGGAGGGGCCGCAAACCGCGGACTGCCTGTCCTGATCGGAGGCGGGTATGATGCTCAGTTGGGCGCCGGTGTCACACAGGAAGCGCCGTCCGGACGCTTTGTCCTTGATGAAAAGCAAGTTGCCCGAGTGGCCGGCGCTCATGGCTGGTAATGAATGCCGGCCCGGCCGTTTCCCGACTTGCCGAAAGTGCACGTGGGTCGGCATGTCCGGGCCTTTTGTCCGAACCTGGCATGGTAGTAACACCACGCCTGGTCAGGTGTAGGCCCCGGTCGTCGTGTTGGAGGCGGTCGGCGCGGTGTAGCGGCCGCCAATTGTGCCGGCAGTTCGGCCGCCGACCGTGCCGGGTGCTCGGGCGCCATGGGCGTTGCTTCGGATGGCGGCGGGCTCCAGGTCGCTGCCCCGATGCGTTGGCCTGCCGAGGAGATTTTGTCGGCTTCCCTGGCGAGGGCGCGGGGATCCGTGATCTGCGTGCTTGCCAGGGTGAGGCGTACCTGGCTAGGCAGCTGACGGAGGAACAGCTCTTGAAAAAGAAAATCCGGGGCGTGCTCCCCGAGCAACGAGAGCATGTAATCCATTCGCTCGGACGGGCGTGTGTCGCCGAGCTCGGGCAGGTCGAGCAGGCGCCGTGCGCGTTCCGCCGATGAGAGGGCGAAAGTGTCGAGGAGGAGCTTCTTGATCACGCCGTACTTGTCAGCGGCTGGCGGGTGTTGGAGGAGGCTGAGGGCGTGGGCCGCGGTGGCTGAGCCGAGTGCTGCAACCACATGATGGAAGCGGGTGTCGTCGGCGGTGATGCCTCGCAGGGCGAACTGGGAGTCCGCCTGGGCGAACCAAACCGCCGCGTGAGCCTCCCAGAAGGTAGGCAGTTTGAGGGCAACTGCCGTGTCCATGTCGGTAGGTCACCAATGAAGGAGCTGTGCTCCAACTCGAATCGAAAGAATGGACGCGACAAAAAGCTGGAATTCGTCCGAGTTTCTTTATTGCATCAAATCAACTCGGGTACTCTGAAAAGCCTGTTTATCGGGCAGCATTATATACAAGCACTCGAATATCTCATGCCGGAGCGTTTGCCCTTAACAGGCGTGACTGGGCATGTCCGGGAGACCTGGGCGAGTCTGGACATGCCCGGGAACGGCGAGACTGGGTGTCGCCGGACGGGCCGGGCGAGCCCGGGAAAGGCGAGTCCGGGCATGCCCGGGAAAGGCGAGACTGAGCATCTCCGGGCGGTCTGGGCGAGCCCGGCACAGCGATCGCTCCGTGGTTGCGTCTTCGGCAGGTGTAAGACGATTGTGTATGTTCAGCGGCAACTGCTACAGTGTCTAATTTGATGTTCAGTCACAAGTTGTCGCTTACGTGCAGGTTCACACATTTTCGTTATCACTTCGTTTACCACTCATTGCTCAACGAATACCGGGGTAAAGTACACAAAGATAAAGATACTGTACAGTAACGTACAGTACGTGGCGGTGTTAAGGCCAACAATGCACAACTTACTTATGAAAGTAGAGTCTGAGAGGGGAAGGACGCAGTGCATTGTGGGGTGGGATGTCTGATAACTGATAACTGGTCTTCCGTCCAATGGACATTAGTGCAGGGGAATTGTTGGATGTACTGTATAATGAAGGTGTTCCTCAGTAACGTATGGACTTGTATGCAAAACGACGGTTAGCGGGGAGACTGATAGCAAGGACCCGCTTTACTGAAATGGAATTGCAAGGGATAATCGGCTCAGCCATTGTGGGGATCAGTATCGCATCGAGCGAGAAATTTCTGCCCATATTGTGAGTAAAACATGAAGGCAGAAATAGCACTCTTTTCTACTGGTGTTAATGTGAACTTTTAAAGAGCCAAATGAGCATTGTACACGTTACTTTATGGGTGGTGTTCATTGTGATGGCCTGTGGAGATGTCTCCCTTTAACCCCCCTCGTTATTGTTGCGATCCAGAGCATTCTTGTCCACCATTCCCCACCCCTCACCATTCCCACACCAAATATATCCAGCCCAAACTACAAAAGATGCTCAGAATGGTTGCCGGAGTCCGATATAATCAATTGCAGGTAGACAACACTCCTTCACATAACCCCAGTCTTCTTCTGCCCACCCCTCTTCCATTCCTCCCTTTAGTGGGGCAGATATGTGAAAAAGATGTTCATTTCCGGCAGAAAGTGTGAAATTTCGCATACAGGGGTATTTTGGGGCGCTGATTTCAAAAATTGGCGGATCCAAGAGATCTAACCAATGGACCGGCCGCCATCTTGAATTCCAATATGGCCGCCAAGACGAAATGTTGAAATTCCCTATCTTGGGTTCTAAATGACCTGTGGCGCTGAAATTTGGTACACAAGGGTATGTTGACATGCTGAGTTCAATAATGCAATAATTTGAAATGTCTGACAAACGGTATGGCCGCCATTTTAAATTCCAATATGGCCGCCAAGACAAACATCGATGTTTTCATTGCTTTAATAGCACAGTGTACGGTAATGTCATAATGTTAAATCATTTGAGCATTATTATGATAACTGGAAAATTGTTGCATCTCAAATCTACTGATGGGTTTGTAATTTTGACGAAGGCAGTAGAAATTTGGGAAATTAAGCGCCCCAAAATACCCCTGTATGTGAAATTTAACACTTTCTGCCGGAACTGAACATTCACATGACATTCCAATAATTTATTTTTTTAATGTTTTTTCTCTTTCAGATCCAATGTCGAAATCAAAGAAAACATCGTCAACAATTCCAATGCCAACAGACTGGAACATTTGCGCTCTTTGCCAGAAACGTTCTGAAAATGAACCACTAAGAGATGCACGTAAGGGCAGCAATCAGTCGTGTCTAGACGTCTACGAGAATCTTGCTCAAAATCTCAAGGCATTGAATGATTTAGGTGCCTTGCCTTGCGGGATAAACATTTCCCGACTAGATGATGGTTGCGGTATTGCAGAAACCCTAGCTGCGCATGCTGCCAAATGGCACAAAAACTGTTATGTGCAGTGCAGCAACTCTCGTGTGGCCAGGGCTGAATCAAGGGAAAGAAAGCAAAGTTCAGACCTTAAACTTGGTGAAGAAACTTACTCGCCTGTTAAGAAAAGACTCAGAACAAGTTTCAAATCTCCATCCGTTGAACAGAGTACTGCTAGCACATGTTTCTTTTGTGATAGCATTATCAGTAATGAAGAAATAGTCCACAGAGCGGCAACAAAAAATGTAGATTCCAATGTTCGATTGATGGCAACAGAATTGAGGGATACAAAACTCCTGGCTAGATTGTCTGTAGGTGATATGACGGCATCAGATGCTGTTTATCACAAGAAGTGCATGACTGTTCTCCACACTCGATACAGATCATTTGTAAGAAAGAATGAGGAAGCCAGTTCAAGTGAAAATATGCCACCAGAATCAGTAGCTTTGGCCGAATTGATGGCCTATTTGGAAGAAATGAAGTGTACAGATGACAGTTACACTTTCAAGTTAGCCGATCTCACAAAGCTTTATACAGAACGTCTGGCACAACTGGGAGGTGATATCTCAAAGAGGATTAATTCAACTCACCTTAAGGACAAGCTTCTCAGACACCTTCCGCAACTTGAGGCACATAAGAGCAACCATGAAGTGGCACTGTCATTCAAAGAGGACATTGGTGAAGCTTTATTGCATGCTTGTAGACAAAGCTCTGACAACGACGCGGTCATTCTCATGAGAGCTGCCCAGATTGTGCGCAAAGATATTTTGCAAAAGCAATACCAATTCAATGGATCCCTAGTTAACGAATCATATAACAACTCACCACCATCATTGGCAGCGTTGATGGAAATGATTCTTGCTGGTACAAACATACAAAAACAAAACGCAAACAACAAGGGAGGCGTCTCTGTGCAATCCTTAACTCAACTTGTAACATTCAACACTATGAAACGAGGAAGGTTGGAAACTACAGCAGTACGTCACAATTTGAAACGTGAAACATCACTGCCACTTTACCTGGGTCTTCTCATTCATAGCAAAACAAGGAAACGGGATCTCGTTGACGTTCTTTTTCAACATGGTTTGTGTGTTTCCTATGATCGCATACTGGAGGTATCCACAGATGAGGCCAACAGAGTCATAGAAATATACAAACATGACGGCGTTGTGTGTCCAACAAAATTGCGAGTTGGAATATTCACAACAGGCAACCTAGACAACATAGATCACAACCCATCATCAGCATCAGCACAAAGTTCATTTCATGGAACCGCGTTATCACTGACACAACATGTTTCACATGACAAAAGTGGCAGCATTCGAAATCATGAGAATGTCACTGAGAATGAGAACAAACAGCGCTCCAAAACCATAGCCGCCCTTCCTGCATCTTACAGTGATGTGCCTCCTGAAACATTTCCAACTAATAATCCCATTCCAAGAAAACCAAAAGGTCCATCCACTCCAAGTGTGTCCTCCGGAATACAGGACAAAGAAAGTCAGTGGCTTTCGTTTGTACAAAGTCTGCAGGAGAAGGAAGGTCTTGAGAGTGAAGATAATATCTCCTGGTCAGCATACATGGCAAATCTGCAGGTTGAAGTTCCTCGGCCTCCTGCAATTACAGGACTGCTACCTCTGTTCCGCGAGAGTGCTCACACATTGGCAAAGGTGAAGCATGGAATGAATTTAATCAAGCAGGCGACAGAACTAGTAAACCCCGGACAAGTTCCAGTTCTGACCGTTGATCAACCACTCTATGCAATTGCAAAGAAGATTCAATGGACTTGGCCAGGTATATATGGTGAAGACAAGTTTGTTGTGATGATGGGAGGACTTCATGTAGAGATGGCCTTGTTGAAAGCGATCGGCAGCTTCCTGGAGGGGAGTGGCTGGGCAAGTGTAATGACCAGTGCTGGTGTAACAACAGAGGGAAGAGCAGATAGTCTTCACAAAGGTTCGCAAATATCGAGGTCACAATGGGCACACCAAGTCACAGTAGCGGCGTTGTACGCTCTGCAGCGAAAGGCATACGATGACTACCGGAAAACATGTGAAACTGAAGATTTACAATCATTTGATCTTTGGAGCAAGAAGATGGCTACAAAGTACCCCCAGTTTTGCTACTGGAATAAAGTCCTGCAGTTGGAGTGTCTTCTCTTGGCATTCATAAGATCACAACGGGAAGCCAACTACACGCTCTATGTGGAGACTCTCACGGCGATCATTCCGTGGATGTTTGCCATGGACCATTACCATTACGCCAGATGGTTGACAGTGCATGTAACAGACCTTCAGGAACTTTCAAACGATTCCATGGATATCCATCGTGAATTTGTCAAGGGGAACTTTGTCACTCAGAAGTCATCACACAAGTTCTCTGCTATGGCACACGATCAGATACACGAACAGCAGAACGCTTATGTGAAAGGTGATGGTGGAGTCATTGGAATTACTGAGAATGAAGGGGCTCTTCGCCGGTGGATGGTAGCTGGTGCAGAAATAGCCAGAATCCTGAATGAGTTTGAGGACCAGTTTCAAAGACAGAGGCAAACTGATGTCCGCCACCACGAACAATTGCCTAGTGTCCAGAAATCCTTTGCATCAGATCTCAATAATGCAATCAGTTCCTTTGAAAAACTTGGAAACCCGTTTGCGGAAGACAGTAATGACTTGTATGTGCTTGACACAAAGGTCATCATGCCTGATGAAGTGATAGCCGCAGTGCGATCCATGGAGGACACTGGCAAAACACAATTTGACGGATTTGTGGGGCAGCGAATCAAGGATCCTTCTGACAATTTCTATGATAGCATTTCAAAGAACAATCTGCCACTGTTGAAATCGAAGCCCAAGAAAACACCTGGAAAGTCTGAGGCGAAGATTACACGTATGAAAAGTAATGTGGAGCTCTTCTCACGAATGTACATTTCTTGCCAAACTAGAGATGGTGATCTTAACACATTTTATGAATATGAGTGTCATGGGTGGCCACCTGCATTGGCTGAAGGTATCAATACAATGCGGCCACCAACCGGCAAGGCTGATCTTTTGCCCTGTTTGGAAGCTTTAGCACAACGTCCTCGTGATGCGCCCAAAGGAGAAGTTCGTATTTTCGATGGGGCTGCCTTAGTCCATCATTTGGAGCCTAAGAAGTGCAACAGTGTGATCAGGACATTTGGTGACTATGCACAGAAACAGGTCCTTCCGTACATTGCCCGAAAGTTAAATGAGGGGACTGTGATGCGTGTTGATGTGGTGTGGGACACCTACAGAACGGACAGTCTCAAAGAAGGCACCAGGCTTGGTCGTGGCACTGGCATACCACTCCATGTGACTGAACAGACATCCGTGCCACGAAACTGGAGCAGCTTCCTTTGTGTAGATTCCACAAAAAGACATTATTCAGTTTCCTTGCTGATTCCCTGCAAACGATGCCTATTCCAGAGGGAAAAACACTTCTTACAACCTTAGAAGAAGAGGTTAAATCAAAGCCCCCTTCTGATGTTTCTCAAATTCAACCATGTACGCATGAAGAGGCTGATTCACGAATGATGCTACATGCTTGGCATGCATATCAGCAGGGGTACAGAAGTATCGTCATTCATGCAACAGACACGGATGTGGTTGTGTTGGCTATCGCAATGGCAAGCATTATGGACGGTTGTGCAATGTGGTTGGCATTTGGACATGGAAACTATTTCAGGCACATTGCTGCTCACACTATTGCGACTCACATTGGCCCTGAACGCTCATGGGGGCTTCTATTCCTGCATACTGTTTCCGGATGCGATACTGTTTCTGCCATATGTGGGATTGGCAAAAAGACTGTGTGGAGCATATGGAATTCCATGCCAAACTTGGGGGATGTCTTCAATCATCTCTCACATGCACCAGCGGAAGTAACAGATGATGACATGGACAACATAGAGAGGTTCTTCGTTGTTCTGTACAGTAGAACTTCCCCTCTGAAGAAAGTGAACGAAGCACGCAAGCAGCTGTTTGCTCAGGGAAATCGGCAATCGGAAAATATTCCACCGACAAAAGAGGCACTGCGTCAACATGTGAAGAGGGCAGTCTTTCAGGCCGGTCACATCTGGGGACAGTCCCAAATTGCTAACCCAGAGCTGCCTTCACCTGCAGATTGGGGATGGGCTAAAAATGCAGATGATGTCTGGCATCCATTTTGGACAGTAATGCCAGAGGCGTCAAAAGGGTGCCGAGAGCTGATCAAGTGCAAGTGTAAAAAACGGTGTGCTGGAAATTGCAAATGTTCTGCTGCTAATCTACCATGCACAGAACTATGTTTCTGCTCTGGACAATGCTTCCGAGATGAGCAGTAGGAGAAGTAAAACGGATGGAAAAAAGCTTGCAGCATGTTACGGCTGCCAACTGGTACGAAATATACTTTGAAATGAGCTCTTTGACTTGTTATATGATTTGTCAACTAGGGATCCATTGAATTGGTATTGCTTTTGCAAAGAACCCGGGATTTTCAACATTTCGTCTTGGCGGCCATATTGGAATTCAAAATGGCGGCCATACCATTTGTCAGACATTTCAAATTATTGCCTTATTGAACTCAGCATGTCAACATACCCTTGTGTACAAAATTTGAGCACCACAGATCATTTAGAACCCAAGATAGGGATTATCAACATTTCGTCTTGGCAGCCATATTGGAATTCAAGATGGCGGCCTGTCCATTGGTCAGACCTCTTGGATCCGCCAATTTTTGAACTCAGCATGTCAAAATACCCCTGTATGCAAAATTTCAAACTTTCTGCCGGATGTGAACATCTCGTGCAATTTTTGTTACATATCTGCCCCACTACTTGGGCATCAGCGATCCGAGCACAGGTGACCCGTTTTAGACCATAATAATCAACACTCTGTGGTTGAAATTTGACTTTTGAGGGAAACCCAGATTTACTTGTCCTCGTGTTTCTTTTCTGCTTGCCAGATCTTACAATGTTGGTGATCAGTCTTCACTTGGTTTCTCAGTGGACATCAATCAGTAGATTGTATTGATCAATGATGTAAGACAAGGTACTTACCCCCAGATATTGCCACAACGTTCATGGCATTCTTCATCAAATTGTGCCATACCCGAAAACAGATGAAAAGAAAAAGATAATTTGGTTTTTCTTATTCCAGAAATAAATTTCATTCAACAAAAATTTTCCTGTTCAACCAGTCTTATAATTGCTTGCAGTTCATACCATATAATCCATGACTTTTCAGAGAATCTTACATAATAAAGCACTTGTTCGTGCCTGTTAATGTAAAAATCCTGCCCACCGATTGGTCAGACAGCTGGCCTGAAGTCTGTTAACTTCCGCACCGTCCAAATAACTATGTGGCATTCCCTCAAACAGAGATTAAACCCAGGTCATTAAATTGTTGTCTGAGGTCATTATTTACTTTTAACGGTATTTCTATATGAATCAAGAAGATCATTGGTTTTGTTTCGGTTGTTGTCACATATCTTTTCTGCATATCTTATGGGATTGTGAGTTGGACAGGCATCCATGACGGGCCATGACCTCTTCATGGTCACATCTCTTTTCCACATATCTCATGGGATTATGAGGTGGACAGGCGACTGTGGTGGCCAATGACCTCCTCATGGTCACATCTTTTCCACATATCTCGTGTGATTGTGGTGGAGATGGGGTTTGTCGGCTTGAGGTGGGGAGGGGATTGACATTCTCTCATGCAGGACTCAAACCCATATCATTATAGAAGGTCTTTGTCTGAGGTCATTATATCCTTTTAACAATGTGTAGAAAGTACATGCATGAGGAAGAACATAATTGGGTTCAGGTTGTTTATCGTCACATATCTTTTCCGCATATCTCGCGGAATTGTGAGTTGGAGAGGCGACTGTGACAGGTGGGTTGGTTGTTTGAAGGCTTGGAATGGGGAAAGGATTGACACCTTAAGGTTGGGAGAGGGAAGGTGACGACCTGCTTTTGGGAGTAGTCTACTTGCCAGCAATGTGAACCCGGAAATGTTGAGTACCCCAAAGTTTTAAGTTAGAAATGTACAGTATGGGTCCCCAGCACTTAGAAACTGCCGGATGCTAACTTGCATATTTTGGGCAATTAGCAAAATTAGCATTAATAGCATTAACCCTATCAAACATAGGCCTGGGACACTGAAATTTCTGTTTCGCTCTATTGCTCCACTTTTATTCACAGGTATTAGAGGTAACAAAGGCAAGTACCATACCAAACTAGAATAATATGACTATGGGTAAATAATATCCTCAAAATTAAAACACAAGTATACCCAAAATTATCAGAGCTGAAAAATATGTGCACTAGTTACACAACATAAAACTTCCATCAAGAAAGAGCGTCTTGCACTTCTACTACTCTGCACTGTTATAAAGCATATCTTCATCATAAAACCCATCCTCATCGTCTTCATCTTCTTCTCCTGACTCTACATTCTTGTCATATTGCTCTTCTTGCTGTGAGTGTGTGAGTGTGTTGCAACATGTACTATCAGAGCCTTTGCAGAAGCAGTAGCTGGTACAGGCCAGGCCTGCAGCTATGCAGCTGCACTTTGCTGTTAAACAGGGCTTTAACCCAGCTTTGCAGCTACAGCTGATCATTTCCAACACGGCAGGAGGAGCAATGGGGCTTGCATCCAGGATGGGCATGATGACTTCCTCTCCCTTCTCGCCTTCCTTCTTATTCCATCCAAACTCTGTTATGTCCACAGCTGGTGGGTCAGGGCAGTCTGCTGCTTTCCAAAGCAGCACCTCTAGATGGGCACGCCGTCCATGGAGGAGAGCGTTGCGCTCTGTAGGAGGCAGTGTCTTCAGTGCTGGGGGGGTTTTGCGCTTTCGGTAGATGTCATATCTGGCGACGTTCAGAGATGCCGACTCCCTCTCGTTGTACAGAGCCAGGAAGAAACCACTCACTGCCTCTGTAATCTGTAAATCAGTAGCTCCCTCCTCTCCGATGAAGTGAAGCAGGTCACCAGGTACTACTCTCATGGCCTTGAGTGCGGACACCTTCCCTTTCCCCGCGGGATAGGAGGTGGTGTCACATCCGGAGAGAGCATGCATAGCCAGGATGGAGCGACACTGCTCACCGAGATTCTCTACTGTCGAATTGATGTTGAGAATAGTGCCATCCCATCTCTCCATCTGCAGGTTACATGTGATACCCACCTTCCAGCACCAATAGACCATGAGTACGAAAACATCAGTGTCGTCGCTGAGAATGCGGACAGTTTCAGCTCCGCGACGCTGCATCCAACATGTATGAGATGAGGGAGACGTCAGCCTTGTCATGAGTGACAATACTGTCTGCTTTGCTGACCATCTTGATGTGATCTCCTATGCTGTGTGTGCACAGGAGCTCACCCAGTCTCCATTTGTTTGTCTTGTTCTTCATCACTTTGTCGCGGCTAGGTAGAGGGGTTGTCAGTGAGAGTCGGTACTCTGTTGAGCTCTCCCCAGCTCTTCTCTGCCTCTCATGGTCTTTGGCAGAGACTTGCTCATACCGGTCAAAGATGACAAATGTTTCGGTGATGTAGCGATTAAGCCGGCGCCCCATGCTGGCTGCGAGGTCAGCCACAGTGCCTGACGATGGCCACACCACGTGGTAGATGAGCTGCGATGCATCAACGAGTACAACATGTGGTGGGTGGGGATTGGGGGCAAGGATTCCAAGACGCTGGACGATCACAGACTTGTTACCCTTCCTGAGGCATCCATACTCATCGATGATGGATGCAGGGACCGGGCCGAGCTCGTAGTCAAAGAGGGCAGAGAGCTCCATTCTTCTCTTGCTCCCCACCACCAGCAGCCGAGCAAACAACACCTCAAGGTCACATATGATCTTTGCATTGACCTTCACTCTTTTTTTGGTGAATGTCATTGTCACCACCTTATTTGAGATGGGCGCATGAAATCTCTCAGGAAGTGATGAAGAGAACAGTGTGCTCATGTCCTGTCCGATCTTCAATGCATCTTGCACATTCACCTTTCATCTGCCACCTGGCCATTTATGATATGGTGGAGGGTCGCGGTCTCTATGGTGAGTGGATGGGAGTTTTCCTGTAGCACTCTCAGGATTTTAGCCCGGTCCTCCGCGTCCAATTCCCGCCGTCCTTTACCCTCTTCTTTGTGTCTGTTGGGCTTCATTGTCTTATCCGGTGCTTCAGCATCGTCGTAAATCTCATCCAATGACTTGGAGAGATAGGAGCAGATGCCGAAAGATTGGATCCACACGGCGACCTGCTCAGGGTTGGTGGAGATGCCCTTCATGCCTCCTACTCCCTTCCCTTGCTTGATGCACGTCTGCTCCCCAAACATGTCTCCACTCACGGCTTTTACATCCCTTTTTTCACATGAAATTTTGATCGCAGGAAATTTTTTATAAGAACACTCACGGAAAGCATATCTGTCTAAGTGTATTATGTCCAAATTTCATACAGATCCTTCAAATAGTTTGCTCACACGAAGCATTCAAACGGAGCAATAGAGCGAAACAGAAATTTCAGTGTCCCAGGCCTATGTTTGATAGGGTTAATGCTATTAATGCTCATTTTGCTAATTGCCCAACATATGCAAGTTAGCATCCGGCAGTTTCTAAGTGCTGGGGACCCATACTGTACATTTCTAACTTAAAACGTTGGGGTACTCAACATTTCCGGGTTCACAAGAGGGCTCTATAGGCTTGGCAAGTAGACTACAAGCCGGGCAAAGGTGACATCGCCTGGTCGGAGCCGATGGCCGCGGCGTTTGCGGGCGCAAAGCTGGCCCTGGCCGACGCCACCATGCTGGCGCACCCGGCGCCCGATGCACCGATCACCCTCACCACCGACGCGTCGGATTACGCGGTGGGCGCGGTGCACGAGCAATGGCTGCGTGGTGCTTGGCAACCGCTGGCGTTTTTTAGCCGGCAGCTTCGCCCGCACGAACGCCGGTACAGAACCTTCGACCGCGAGTTGCTCGGACTCCACCTGGCGGTCCGACACTTCCGCCATCTGCTGGAGGGCCGCCCGTTCACGGCCTTCGTCGACCACAAGCCCCTTGTGTTCGCGATGGCCAAGGTCGCCGAGCCATGGTCGGCACGTCAGCAGCGCCACCTCTCTGCTGTTTCCGAGTACACGACGGACATCCGTCACGTGGCGGGTAAGGACAACCCGGTGGCGGATTGCCTTTCCCGGTCCGTCGTGCACGCGGTCCACCTCGGGGTGGCGGAGGATCCCGGATGGCGGAGGACCAGACCGCCGACCCCGGCGTCCAGGCCTTCCGGACCGCCATCACGGGCCTCCGCATCACCGAGGTGCCGTTCGACGCCATAGGCACGGCCCTCCTATGCGACGTCTCCCTCGGCCGGCCTCGCCCCATCGTGCCCGCTAGCTGGCAGCGCCCGGTGTTCGACGCCATCCACGGCCTGTCCCACCCGGGCACGAGGGCATCCCAGAAACTCGTCGGGGCAAAGTTCGTCTGGCATGGCCTCCGGAAGGACGTCCGCGACTGGGCCAGGACGTGCCTCGCGTGCCAGCGCGCAAAGGTCCACCGCCACACCCAGGCCCCGTTGGCCCCGTTTACGGTGACCGAGCGGCGGTTCGACCACGTGCACGTCGACTTGGTGGGACCTCTGCCGTCTGCCCCCCTCGCGAGGGTTCACCCATCTCCTCAACATGGTCGACCGCACAACACGGTGGCCGGAGGCCGTCCCATTGGCGGCGACGTCTGCGGCTGAGTTGGCGCAAGCCTTTATCGCCACTTGGGTTGCCCGGTTCGGTGCCCCCTCGGACATCTCGTCCGACCGCGGCCCCCAGTTCACCTCGGAGCTCTGGGCCGCGGTGGCGCAAGGACTCGGGGTGAAGCTACACCACACCACGGCCTACCACCCCCAGGCCAATGGCCTGTGCGAGCGCTTTCATCGCTCCATAAAGGCCGCGCTCCGGGCCAGACTCTGCGACGGCGGCTGGGTCGACAGACTCCCCTGGGTCCTGCTGGGCCTCAGGACAGCACCCAAGGACGACCTGCCCGCGTCCTCGGCGGAGCTGGTCTTCGGGCAACCACTGCAGGTACCGGTGAATTTATCCCCGACTCCACGGCTCCTTGGTCCGCGGCACAACAGCGCTCCGCCCTTCAGGAGACCGCCCAGAGGTTCGCCCCGGTGCCAACGGCACACCACGGTTGCCCGCCTTCCCACGTCGCCCCGGAGCTTCGCACGGCAAAGGTACGTGTTCATCCAGCATGATGCCCACCAGGCACCGCTACGGCCCCCGTACGACGGGCCCTTCCGCGTGTTGGAGGCCGGGGACAAGTTTTTCACGGTCGACATCGGCGGTGCCCCGGATCGCATTTCCGTGGACCGCCTCAAGCCGGCCCACCTCGATCCGGACCACCCGCCGCCAGCGGCTCTGCCTCCGCGTCGAGGCCGTCCCCCGGCGGTCGGACCCCCGGCACCCCCGCCAGCAGCTCTGGCTCCGCGTCGAGGCCGCCCCCCGGCTGTCGGACCCCCGGCACCCCCCAGCCCTGCCGTCCCGCCACCCCCCAGACCGGTACCCATCGCCAGGGGGCGTTTCAGCCGGGTCATCCGGCCTCCCCGCAAACTCACCCTTCAGGTGAACAGGAATTCTGGGGGGGGGGGGGGGGGCGCGTGTGGCGGACACAAGCAGGGTACACGAATTCAGCGCACCAGCAGGTGGCGCGAACGTCCAGGCGGGGAACTGGAATGCATGCCCCGCCTATCGACCGATCGGCCACGCCCGGGGACGAGGCGTGGCCTCGGCACATATATGCGAGCTCTAAGCTCGGGCCCGCCCACTCGCCCAGTGCTGCAGTTTGAGCTTTCTTAATAAAGACTCTTTTGGTTATCAAACGCGTTGTGGCCTACCTCTTTGGCAAGCAAGTTGTGTGCGTAGCACCACACTTCAGCCGTGTATATTACGGCACTGCCACAAACCATCACTACGCCACTGCGTATGACAAAACCACCGCGTTATCTTGCCATTCCCTGGGTTATTAGTTTTTTTTTTAACATTCTGTTGTTCAAAAGGATCTCGACTCCGAATATATTTACACTGCTCCGGTGCTCCTTCACAATTCCGTCTCTCCGTGCTGCATGACGTCATCGCGCCCCGGCAATGTCGCGCGCTGGAGGATGTGTATTATTTATTTGTTTGTTTGGCATGGCTGGGTGGTGTACTTTGAAAGAGCTGTACTTGCTCATTTAGCGGTTTATACAGTAATGTACGCATGTTCACGTGATCAGATTTACTTTGAAAGAGTGAATGTCAAGGATTCATGCTTCAATCAACTCGGTATTTACAATGAATTTACACAGCATTTCCCCCCAGTTGTCAAAGTGTAATGGTTGTGAATCTTTTCATTCTTGTGATATCTACGGTCGAAAAATGTTTGAATACCTGTACGTTGTTGATGCCAAGTCCGCAGGGGTTAGGTTTACCTGGTGGGACCATTGAACGTGAGGACCAATTGGATCCCGTGCCGCTCGCGCTCCTCCCCAGACGACGCACTCACCATACACGTGAATGTAACTCCTGTACCTGAGACCAAAGAGCGAGTTTACTTCATTACAGGGGCTTGATCACAGGTATACCTGCATCACAGGTAAACGGGATCATGGCGCTGGCGTTTCTCAGCTTTCTGTCGCCCACGACGTGGGTTCTGATCATCACCACCTTCGTGCTTTTTGCTATGTGAGTGTTTGGTGCTGCACGATCTTCATAATCATATATATATATATATATCTTATCTATCTATAATTCCAGTAATCTCTGTGTGTCTGTGACCGCTGTTTCTCGACAACCACGGGTCCGATATACTTGAAACTTGCCAGGTATATTGCTGGGGACCCGAGGATGTGCCTTTTCAAGGTTTGAAATTAATCGGACAAGTGGTTCCCAAGGTATGGTCACCGTACTCGCAAGCCGTTCGCTTTGGCTTTGCGAATGGACCAAACCATTTCATGTAAATAGAGGGGGGGGGGGGTTCTACCGTACTCGCAAGCCGTTCGCTTTGGCTTTGCGAATGGACCAAACCATTTCATGTAAATAGAGGGGGGGGGGGTTCTGTGGTCGTTACTGCCACGTGGTTTCAAAGTTTTTTTTTGTTGTTGTTTGCACGCATGTTTTTTTGCACCCACGTACGGGCACGCCCTAGTATATATAATAGCCGTAGATGATTCTTTCTGTCTGTTGGGTGTCTGTCCGGGGTGTGGCTTACTCGGTTTGCAGAGTAGCTCCACCCATAGCTCCACCCATTCTGGGAGTGGCTTCATATAATTATAAACAAATATCCACCATTTTATTAACTCGCATAGCTTTGAGGCCTGTTTTGTAGGCCCGTGGTGTCTTGCTCTCTCTCCCAGTTTTATTTCAAATCAAATTCGATATATCATTTCATTTTTCACAGTCGCTAACATAGTTTTAGACTCGGTTGAAAAAAAACGGGAAGAAAATCCGATGAAAGTTGCCGTTTATAGAACGAAATGAAATCTCAAACGCCTGTAACTTCAAGGCCTTCTTGAGTCTCTCTCACGCCTTTATCTCCAATCTAACTCACCGTATGATTTCATTTTTATTCATGGTTTTAGACTCGGTGTCAGCAACGCGGGAAAACGCAGAGATATATTTTAAAAAATACACCATAACACCGCCCAACAGCCAACAGGTATCATACACCGCCCAACATGACACATACAGCAACATGTCGACATTATCGCTTTTTCTTTAAACCGAGTGAACCGAGCCGAACCGAATACACCGAGTGAATTCACCGAGCGAATTTCATCCAATTCCACCGAGTTTCATGAAACCGAGAGATATTTCTTCGTTTTTATTTTATTAGTTACCAGCAGAAGTACCCAGCGTTGCCGGGCGGGGGAGGGGGGAAGGGCATGTACACTTTAAACATGTATATACATGTGGGATGTGTGATATATACATGTGGGACATGTGTACGTGTGTGTGTGTGTGTGTGTGTGTGTGTGTGTGTGTGTGTGTGTGTGTGTGTACGTGTGTGTGTGTGTGTGCGCGTGCATATGTGTGTGTATGTGTATGTAGGCTAACCCCCGCTCTAGCAGGGAAAATGGCCTTAAAATGCATGTTGTTGTTGTATGTGTGTATATGTGTCTGTACGTGTGTGTGTGTGTGTCTGTTTTTGTGTATGTGTATGTGTATATGTGTGTGTGTGTGTGTGTGTGTGTATGTGTGTGTGTGGAGATGTATATATGTGTATAATGTGCATATATGTGTATATGTGGATACATATGTGTATACATATTTGCATATGTGCATATGTGTATATGTGTCTGTGCGTGTGTGTGTGTGTGCATGTGTGTCGATGTACGTGTGTGTGTATGTGTATATGTGTGTGGGTGTGTGTGTGTGTGTGTGTGTGTGTGTGTGTGTGTGTGTGTGTGTGTGTGTGTGTGTGTGTGTGTGTGTGTGTGTGTGTGTGTGTGTGTGTGTGTGGCTGTGTGTGTGTGTGTGTATATATGTAAACATGGGCCGGTGTGTGTGTAAAGTGTGAGGAGGTATTGGAGAGGAAAATGCAGAGATATATATTTTAAAATCGCGCCATGATGATAAAGGAAAATACACCGCCTAAAATAACAGTCGACATATATTTAAAATTCGTCACACACATCCATGCCCGTGGGATTCCCACGGGTGGGAATTCCCACGGGTTTCTCCCGCCTCTGGTTCGGGTGGGAATCCCACGGGCATGGATGTGTGTGACATTTCGACATATTGAGTTAGATGCTGCGCCTGCACATTCAGTTATATTAAATGGTTACTGGCAATTGATCACATCCACAAATGATGTAATCCACGCAATTTATGTACTTTACATAACGTTAATAGGAATACATGCCCGTGTAGATGGGAATGACATATAATTCACCGAAAACGTTGAAGCAACCGCATAATATTACGGTGATGTTTAACTCTGAGTGAGAATATTTCTAAATTTAAAAAACTTTCTTCTGATATTTGTGATTTATTTCAAACAAACTGTATTTCCCATCTACACGGGCATGTATTCCTATTAACGTTATGTAAAGTACATAAATTGTGTGGATTACATCATTTGTGGATGTGATCAATTGCCAGTAACCATTTTATATAACTGAATGTGCAGGTGCAGCATCTAACAATATGTTCGAAATGTCACGCACATCCATGCTCGTGGGATTCCCACGGGTGACCCCGCTAGTATATATATATGTATATATATATATATATACAGTATATACATATATATATATATATATATATATATATATATATATATATATATATATATATATATATCGTGTTCTTTGTACCGATTGCTTCTGTTTGTGACGTCAATCAGTTAATTATCACAACCCTGATTTTAATTTCACAGTTGTTTGCCTTTGTACATTAAAGATTATCCCACGTTTTATATTCCGCAGCAGTGATTGCAAAAGTTTTGCTGAAACGTATCTGAAAGATAAACGGATTCGATTATGGGGATCAAAAGGTCAAAGGTCAAAGGTCCCGTTGGGTAGAAATTTTGTTACTGTGCTAACTTGTCTTGTGAACCATTGATGGGATTTTGATCAAACTTTGTACAAGTATATATTATGATGAAAAGATGAACTGATTAGGTTTCGGCATCAAACGTCAGAGGTCATGGCAGGTAATAATGTGATAGTTGAGAACACCTGAAGATATTTAAATCGAACTTGGTGCAAGTACATAAAATTATGTAATAATGTGGGCAGAGGCATATCGGTCGACTTCACGACGTCAGAGTTCCGTTCAAATTACCCTGCACTCGCGAAGCGAAAAACGAGGTTAAGCATCCGCTGCGTACGTGTGCCGTGTCTGCATTTAAAAAAATATATTTTCTCTGCAACCATTGGTCTGATTGACACGAAATGTCACCATAGGAGCGCCTCCGCCAGTATAAATTTTTTATTCATAATTATGACGTCACAAGTCACGTGGTACAGACGCCATCTTGTAAAAACGTTACACCTCTATAATCTACCAAAACGCTCAATGGAAAAAATGGAAACGTGGCTCATTGTCAAGTACTCTCTATGGGGAATAAGATATGTTGACGATGATGTCATCGGTGCTTTAACTATGACGTCATAATTCGACAAGTACACCGCTTGATCTGATCAGTATGGGAAAAAAAATTCCTCTGCAAACCGTTAGTCCGATTGGCACGAAATTTTCAGAATATAAGCGTCTCCTCCTGTGCAATTTTAAAATGATAATTATGACGTCATAGGTCACGTGGTGCAGGCGTCATCTTGGAAAAATTCGAAAAAAAGTTGCACCTCTATATCTCCGAAACCACTCCCTGGAAAAAATTGAAACGTGGTTCATTGTCTAATACTCTGCTTGGGGAATAAGATATGTTAATGATGATGTTATCGGCACCTTAATTATAACGTCATAATTCGACAAGTAAAACGCTTGATTTGATCAGTCTGAATTTGTTTCTCTGCAATTCTTGGTCCGATTGACACGATGTTTTCACCATAGGAGGGCCTCCTCCTGTGGAATGTTTTAATGATTATTATGACGTCATAGGTCACGTGGTACAGGTGCCATCTTGGAAAAACTTCACACCTCTATCTCAAACTTACTCCATGGAAAAGATTGAGATCTGGCTCATTGACAACTACTCCCTATGGGGAATAAGATATGTTAATGATGATGTCATCGGTGCCTTCGTTATGACGTCATAATTCGACAAATACAACACTTATCCATCCGATCATTATTTCCAAAATTTCAGCAACTGTTGATCTGATGGACACGAAATTTTCACCATAGGAGCACCTCCTCCTTTGGAATATTTTAATGATAATCATGACGTCATAGATCATGTGTTACAGGCGCCATCTTGGAAAAAACGAAAAACGTTGCACCTCTATATCTCCAAAACTGCTCTATGGAAAAAATTGAAACATGGCTCATTGTCAATAACTCCATATGGGGAATAGGTGTTGTTAACGATGATGTCATTGGTGCCATAAACATGACGTCATAATTCGACAGTGACAATGCTTAGTCTGATCAGTTTGAAATTTATTGAGCATGATCTATGCAATAATTATATTAGAGAATATAAATTTATGATGCCATCGCTCAAGTGGTCTGGCAGCCATATTGGATAATAAATTTTAAAAAACGTTCAAAAACAGAAGAGTTGGCTCACACCAAGTTGACTGCGCAGGGTAAGTAATCCACTCCAAAGCCAGTTGCGGACTGGGCATCATCCGTCGTGCAAAGTCCTTCCTTGGCACACCTGAGCGCCTCACCACATACAAGACTTTCATCTGCAGCTCAATGGAATACTGTTCTCCCTTCTGGACTGGTACTCCTTCCTCACACCTAGCTCGTCTTCACGCTGTTGAAACCAAAGCTTTCAGAATCATTGGAATCTCCTGCGATGAAGCTAACTCGGAGGGCTTTCACTCACTCACCGCAGGCAGGTTGGTGGTCTTTCTGTCTTCTACCGACTCCTCTCCGGCCTAGCTCCCGCATCTCTGTCTGTGCTCTGTCCCCCAAATATTCCTACAGGTCGCACAAGATCTGACTGCAACCCTTTTGTGGTTAAACTGCCAAAATCAAGACTCTCTATTCACCTTCACTCTTTCATTCCTATTTTCTCCCGCCTCTGGAACAAACTCCCTCACTCTATTCAATCCCACTCCTCCCTCCAGGTCTTTATAAATAGCACCGCAAAGCGGGCGTAACCCCTCAGTCCATGCATGGTGGAAACCAATTTCAAGATGGCTGCCGTGGCGGTCATATTGAAAATCGCAGCGCGCCCATGAACCTTCCTCTACTCAACCCCAACACACACTGCAAAAATGGATTTAATCGGACAAGCCGTTCTGCTTGAAATTGACAGAAACCAATTTCAAGATGGCTACTGTGGCGGCCATATTGAAAATCGCAGCACGCCCATTTTCGAAAGGAACTTTCCTCTACTCAACCCCGACACACACTGCAAAAATGGATTTAATCGGACAAGCCGTTCTGCTCGAAATTGACGGAAACCAAAAGTTGATGGACGCCCGGATGGCTGCCGTGGCGGCCATATTGAAAATCGCAGCGCGCCCATTTTCGAAAGGAACCTTCCTCTACTCAACCCCAACACACTCTGCAAAAATGGATTTAATTGGACAAGCCGTTCTCCTTGAAATTGACGGAATCCAAAAGTTGATGGACCCCCAGATGCCCGGACGCCTGGATGACGCCCGTGACGACAATACCCATTAGCCCAATTTGGGCTGAGGGATGAAAACAGCTGTTCACCACCATCTCTTGTCTTGCCCATCCAAAACCTTGATCTTTTCTACCTCTGTTAATTCACCCCAGATCCCCTTTTTTGAATTTCCGACTTCTTTCCTGGAAGTCCTAGCAGTGTCCATGTGTTTTATACCTCTCCCACCCCCACCCCCTTCCCGTGCCTCCTCCCCCCAAGCCCTCTCCATCCCACAGATCTCCCGATGTCCCTGCTCTCAAATGTTGTACTTGTGTGCTTCCCTCTCCCTCCCCATCTTGTCTCACGCTCCCTTTATCTTGTGTTTTATGTGTCAGTTTGTCTTTTTGTGATTAATGTTAGCTCTTACATGAGCCTCGATCTTGTATACAAAAAATAAAGAAGAAAAAAGTATTCTATGAATACCATGTCGTTAAAAATGTTTTTATTACTTGTTTTTTTTCTTTTTTTACAATGGGAGCTAAGCCCTGCCTCGGATGGATTGATGTGCCGGGGCAATGCTCCGGTGCACTCCGACAGCACTTCACCCCAGGTTGGGATGATGTTGAGGCAGGGGTGTTGATTCATAGAGAGTGGTTAACACATGGAATGGTTCCCTGGAAAGGTGGTGGCAGCAGAGATAGTAGATGGTTTAAAACTGGAATTAGATAGGTACCGAGAGGCAAAGGGAATAGAGGGTTGTGGGAGTGTTGGCAGCATGGCACAGCATTGATGGACCCAATGACCTCCTCCTGTGTTAAAGTTTCTTGTGATACCGGACATAATTTACTTACATCCTCTGTGTAATAACTCCATTGTTACAATAAAACTTATCTACATTCCTATAATCCCATTTCAATTTTACTAGAAACACCTGGTCCTTTCGGGAGCATTGGCAAGACGACTTCCCCTTCGCAGTGGGTGGGGGGCCTGGGGGGGTTGGTGTTTTTTGCCTGTGACCTGACCCTGGGTATTGCAAACGCGTATTTACAACTTAAATACAAATGCATTAAGCTGGGCACCCATCAGTCTTGTTTTGTCGGTGGATGTTCAAATTGATACAGCTTCTTTCAATTAAAAGTAGGCGAGTTATCACTAGCATTCAGATCAAATTCTGAAATTCCTGCCCTGACCGTTGGTAAGGCAATGGCAAACCACCTAGAATATGATTTGCCTTAATACTGCTTTGGCACTCATGGGACAACATTATATGGATATCATGAATGGATAAAATCCAAATGTGACATGTGGATTTACAGCCTCATGTAAAGCAAGGCCTGCTCAAAATTCTCTAAAAACATTGAGCAATACGGGACTTTCAAAATGATGTAAGAATGCTAAGTCAGGCCTTTTGTGCATGTGCTGTGTGTATATACAGTGACTCGCCTCTGCTCGCTGGGCACTTTTAACCTGTTGTTGCTATCACGAAATCTATGATCCAAATAATCCTTTAAACATCATTTTCAGCATTTAAATGAAAGATTTGGCAATTTCAGAATGTTTAACTGTAATTGTTCTGTTCCTGAATGAAAATCAGACTCGCGGAAATATAGGAATGTGAGAAATGTCCGTGGATGAGAGGAGTCGGGTTTGTACCATATCCTGTTAAGGCAATTAGTTTAGTGGTGACTGCGGTTATAAAACACAAATGCATAGGCGAACGGCTGATTCTTCTTTCACCAATAGATGCAAAAATGCAGTATAATATATATCTTGTGGCACGGAACCGAACCAAAGATAATAATATTTATAACGACACTCACAGCCCACACAACTCCCACTCCCACTCCCCTCACCTCCGATCAATCATTACTAATAGTAAATATCATCTTTTTAAACTTATCCTGTCTATCGACAAGCCCCAGATATGATCTTCCCATCGATGTTAAGAAGCACGGAGGTTTGGTTAGAACACGCCTGTCTACAAACATTCGGGCCTATCACGGCCCACGTGGTTGGGAGTTTTTGCAGGACGGGCTGCAAGATATGAACTTTTTGGACGAGTTGATCAGAAAGTTCTCCAAATCATTTGTTGCTACTGAGGAGCATCCCTTTCTCACAGGCACACTTCCAAGTATTTTTGGCTTCTTTAAAAGCTTTGTGAGCCGTTTCATGCTAAATCCTAATGTAGCACGTATAATGCACGTCCTGGCCACTTCGACGGACCTGGTTATTAAGGGTTTCAGATTGTCATTTTGAAAGTTGTGTATTTTTCAAATAGATTATCATGAGTAGCCTGGCCATCAATATGTAGTAGTGTATTGAAAGTGGAGATGGAGGCACAAAGCTGGTTTACAGTAACAATTGTTATTGATCCGTTTGATGTTGTTTATCTGCAGATACTCAATATGGCCATACATGGTTTTTAAGAAAATGGGTGTTCCAGGCCCAATGCCCATACCTTTCTTTGGGAACTTACTTCACTACCGACAGGTAATTTTGCAATATCCTTCCTTCCTCCGCTGCGTATTCCTCAATAGTAAGTGAATGATGCAGGGGCAGTATCTATGATTATTTATAATTTAATTCATAATTTTTGTACACATTTGGTGGTCCAGACACAACATTATAGCTGATGCAAATGTTTCCCTTTCATTTTCACACAAAATCTGCCAGATGGCAGTTGAGTCAGTGTTTTTAATAACAAAAATCCCTCCAACATGGATGGCACCTTCATGGCTATTCAGATCAAATCCCCTTCTGTTAACCTGTTCCACAATTTCTCAGAGTCGTCATAGTTGAATTGTATCCTCCACAAATAGTCTTTTGGATCATCCACTCATTTTACAACCGGAGACACATATGATTATCCCTTTTGAAAAATAATGTGTGAGGTATTAAGAGGGTTGTACAGACAATGCTTCATCAAGATCATCAATCGATGAAGTAATTTCTTGTTCTATATTGTGTTTTTATTTTGAAGCAAAATCTCAAAGTGCTCAAAACCATTGTGGGTGTTCACAAAGTTCTCAGGACGAGATACTCAAAATCGGTTGTTAACTCATAAGGTTGAAGAGGAAAGTGATTTGGCTGTAAAGGGTATTTCTGGTTTATTGATTAATCAATCAATCGATTATTTATTTCATTATTCGATTAATTATAAAATTGATTAATTTTCAAAAAGTTACAGATTTGGATGAAATGGTGGTGGTTTCGGTATGCTATTGGCTAATTGATTTTGAAATTAATTTTATTACGATTATTATTTATTTATTTTCATTATTAATTATTTTCTTTCTCAATATCTCAGGCACCTTTTGAGCTAGGAAGCTGATATTTGAGCATGACAGTGACCAAGTGATTTGGCTATAAAAGGATATTTTTGATTCAGTGATCAATCAATCTAACCATTAATTATTTATTGATTAATCAATTGATCGATTAATTATTTATGTTTTCGATGAATTAATTATTTAATTATTTTTCAAAAAGTTATAGATTTGGATGAAACACTGGTGGTTTAGGTATACTATTAGCCAATTGATTAAGAAATTAATTGTTTTACGATTATTTATTTATTTTGAATTACACAATCAATTATTGTACACTGCTCCCTCCCAATTCCATCTCCATGTGCTGCACGGGAGCATCGCCGGGCCCCGAAGATGCCCCGGCAATGTCGCGCGCTACATGATATGTTATTTATTTATTTGGCGTAGGGGGAGAGGGGGTGGAGGGGAGGCGGTGTACTTTGAATGTATCTGTACTTGTTTTCCTTTTAGTTTTGTCTTTTGATAATCCAAATCCATCGATAATGGTGAGAATGTATTTTAACATCAATTTATTATTATTATTATCTTTAGCCGCGTCGCAGACGCTGCTAATAGAGTGCCCTCTGCTGTTGTTGTTGTTTTTCTTGTTCTTCTTCTTCTTCTTGTTCTTGCAGAGAAGACAAAACCTCAAAGCTCCACCCATTCTGGGAACCATAGCTCCACCCATTTTGGGAGAGGCTTCATATAAACAAATATCCACCATTTTATTAACTCGCATAGCTTTGAGGCCTGTTTTGTAGGCCCGCGGTGTCTTCCTCTCTCACACAGTTTTATTTCAAATCAAATTGGATATATCATTTCATTTTTCACAGTCGCTAACATAGTTTTAGACTCGGTTGAAAAAAAACGGGAAGAAAATCCGATGAAAGTTGCCCTTTATAGAACGAAATGAATTCTCAAAGGCCTGTAACTTCAAGTCCATTGAGATTATTTTTTTTTTAATCGCGGCATGGTCAGTCATACACCGCCCGAAATAAGAGACGGGAAAATGCCGAGATATATTAAAAATTCGTCCATTTGATGACAATCGTCACGATGAAATATTTAATTTATACGTCGTCACAATAATGTGGAGAGAGGAGCATAGCTTCGTTCACGTGTCGCCACATACGGGAAATTGCCGAGATATATTTTTTTTACATCGCGGCATGGTCAGTCATACACCGCCTGAAATAACAGACGGGAAAATGCCGAGATATATTAAAAATTCGTCCATTTGATGACAATCGTCACGATGAAATATTTAATTTATACGTCGTCACAATAATGTGGAGAGAGGAGCATAGCTTCGTTCACGTGTCGCCACACACGGGAAATTGCCGAGATATATTTTTTTTTAAATCGCGGCATGGTCAGTCATACACCACCTGAAATAACAGACGGGAAAATGCCGAGATATATTAAAAATTCTTCGCCACACACGGGAAATTGCCGAGATATATTTTCACTTTGCACAAAAATAACATCAAGTAATCGAATCAATAGGAATGTCCTGTGCCTATAACATCGACGTTATAGGCACAGCTGCATCTAGGCATTGTGTAACATCGACGCGGCTTTTGTTTTAATTAAAACTTTTTGTACTTGTTAAATATAAAGTTTGAGGACAAGGATGACATCCTTATGCAACAGCTTCAGAACTGGCACGACTGGCCGTACCTTTGTTTCTTCTTTTTAAAAAGCACATTATTGTCACTTTTGTTCAGCTTCACTGCAACGTGATACAACCACCAGCAGTAAACTGTTTTATGCAGGTGGCTTTAATAACACTAGGGCGTGCCCGCACGTACGTGCTTGCCCGTACGTGCGTGCAAAAAAACATGCGTGCAAACAACAACAACAAAAAAAAAATTTGAAACCACGTGGCAGTAACGACCACAGAACCCCCCCCCCTCTATTTACATGAAATGGTTTGGTCCATTCGCAAAGCCAAAGCGAACGACCACAGAACCCCCCCCCGCCCCCCCCCCCCTCTATTTACATGAAATGGTTTGGTCCATTCGCAAAGCCAAAGTGAACGGCTTGCGAGTACGGTGACCATACCTTGGGAACCACTTGTCCGATTAATTTCAAACCTTGAAAAGGCACATCCTCGGGTCCCCAGCAATATACCTGGCAAGTTTCAAGTATATCGGACCGGTAGTTGTCGAGAAACAGCGGTCACAGACAAACACACAGACAAACACACAGACACACACACATACACACACACATACACACAGAGATTACTGGAATTATAGATAGACTAGGGCATGCCCGTACTATATCTATATCTAAAATTATATCCCCCCCCCTCTATTTACATGAAATGGTTTGGTCCAAAGCGAACGGCTTGCGAGTGGTGACAATCCCCCCCCTCTATTTACATGCAATGGTTTGGTCCAAAGCGAACGGCTTCCGGAGTTTGGTAAAGAAATCGCCATCGCGTGCACAAACGCGCAGGAAAGCGAATGAATCGCAAATTCGTTTTTATTAGTTGTAAAACATAGTTTAACGCCAACATAGTTTGCAAACGTGAAATAAATGAATACGCTCTCAAATGTGCCATCCGAGGCAGAGTGTGCCCGCCACGTTCGGCACACGCGATCGTTCGCTGCTCTCTGATTGGTTGAATCGTTTTTTGGACATAGCTCGGTAAGTAATTGTCCGATTAATATGAAACCTTGAAAAGGCACATCCTCGGGTCCCCAGCAATATACCTGGCAAGTTAAAAGTATATCGGACCCGTGGTTGCCGAGAAACAGCGGTCACAGACAAACAAACGTACAGACAGACAGACAGAGATTACTGGAATTATAGATAGATGAAAGATGCATATGATCCCCGTTATTTCTTTCATTGCAGACATTTTGTATTTCGGTGGATTTCAAATGGTCGAAGCTGGTTGTGGTCGTTAACCGTCTAACTGCACATACACCAAACACAGTGAAAGCTCTGAATGCAGATGGTATTCAGAATGAGATAAGAGTGCTGGAACCTTAAGCATTCTGCCTCTGTTCCACAGTGTTTGCTTCAAGGCCGGCTCTAGTTGTGACTTTCATAATGCAGCAATCAAAGAAAAAGCAAGCCTCGTACCAAGTCATTTGTGATACTTGCATTTGGGGGAGAAAAGAAGGAGGGTAGGGCTGGGGAAAGTTATTGATCTGGGCCTTGAACTAATGAAAGTTGTAAATTGAGGGGAAAGGTGGCAGCTTGTTCCAGAATTTGACAATACATGTAAAGAAAGATGCATGCTTATTGGATCTGAAGAGACAAAGTTTGGAGGTTAGCTTAAAACCAAGTGAGTGGAGCAAGGATGTATCGGTGTGGTGGAAATGCAAGTGGAATGGCCGTGGTAATAACTGCAGTAAGAGAGATGAAGAGGAAACTGTTTTGTGGTGGGTGCTGGGCTCCGGCTGTCAGCAAATAGTGAGTTGGTGTACACAAGTCAAAATGTCTTCATCTGCACTCAATCAAAACCACTGAGCACAGATAGAAGAGTTTTACCCACAATGTGGTAGGAATATTCCATCATGGGGGCAAACCTGAGATTTGTAAATGATCGGAGGCTGAGAAAATGTAAAATGTCATCCAAATTCATGTACACGGAGTACCCTGGAAAGTAGTTTTCCAGCCATTTGATGATAGAAGAGAAATGCCATGAGTTTGTAGCCAGAAGACATTTTTGTAAGATTCTATCATAGGCCTTGGAGATGTGCAATCAAAGAATGAGATTCGCAAACGACTCGAGGGCAGAAGACCATATATTGATGACATCAGTTAGATCACTAGTGGACATGGCTTCATGGTGGATACAGCATCTGTTTCATTGTCTAGAATTCTCTGAAATGTAATTAAGTATTTCATGAATTGTAAGCATTTGTTTCTGGTACACCAGCTAATTTTTGTGAATGCAACATTTTGAGATTCCTCTTGTAATAAGAAAAAGCAAATTATATTTGATTCTTTCAATTTTTTTTTATTTTTTTTTTTAGGGGAGAGCACAACTTGATGAAAAATGTCATGAACGTTATGGCAATATCTGGGGGTAAGTACTTTGTTTAATTCATTGGTAAATCAAATTTACCTAAAAAACAAAGTGAAGGTCGATCATCAAAACTGCGAGATTCGAGAAGCATCAAAAACACGAGCAATTTAGCCTGGTGTTGGCTTAGCGGTTAGGGTGCCGGCTTGGGATCCCAGGATCCTAGGTTCGAATCCCGGTCAATTGCTAAATTAACACCAGGGGGGTTTTGACTCAGCCTGTCATCCTTCCGAGGTCGGCAAATTGAGTACCAGCTTGCTGGGATGAATGATCCCGGTGTGTACCCCGGTTTAGAATAGGTACACCGTATCCCTGCGCATCGTAAGAGGCGACCAAGGGTTGGCGTCAGGAAGGGCATCCGGCCATAAAAACATTGCCTCAAACAGGGAACCATGATTGTCATGGGGCCCGCAAGGCTAACCCCCGCTCTAGCGGGGAAAATGGCCTTAAAACGATCATTCATTCATTCATTCAACCAACTCAAGGTTTTGTCAAAAGACAAATGCTCAAAGTCCAATATTTCAGCCACATGTGCAAAGTGATCAACACAGAACACACACAAAGTGCTGTTGATCATGGAGTATCACAAGAATGATATTGCTGCAATTGACGACGGTGGCTCCGGCAACCATTCTTCGGATAGATTTGCGTTGGGAACAAAAAGGGAGGTGGGAGAAGAAGGTCATTGCATAGGAGTGAGGAGGAGGGTGAGAGATTCCAAAATTCCATTCCAAAATGGTGGCATGCAATGGCAATTTGGTTTTTCAAGATGTCGCTTAATACCAGTCCTAAACAGCTCTGTTTTGCCTTACTTGTTTCATCAGCAGGATAACATGGACACTAGAGGCAAGATGAGGGAAAGGAAGAGAGAGGATCGGGATAGGAGTCGAGGGAAGGGAAGAGCAGAGAAGAGCAGATAATGGGAGAGGAGAGGAGAGGAGGGGCGAGAGGAGGAGGGGAGTGGAGAACAGAGGATCGGGGATATCAGAGAAGAGTAGAGTAGAGTAGAGGGATAAAAAAAGTCGGGAATGTTTTTCGGACAGCTACACAACCATTGAGACCACTTTGCACTAATGTGTATCTTCATGTTAACACTTGAAGAAACGCTAACTTCCACATGCAAGCAATATTGCTTCTGGTATCCCAGCTACTGTATTTATGTAGCTAGGTTATTCACAAGATATCTATTGGATGTTCATCTAGCACATGGAGAACATACCCTGAGGTACTTAACATCACCTTTGGAGAGTTTGGGCTTTCTTCCTTGACCACTTCGATGATCAACAATACCAGTTTTGTTTATCCTCCTAAGTCTTGCATGCAATTCCTGCAGAAACTTGAAATTGCGTTGCAATCTTCATCATGGACTCTACACCAGCTAATACTTTGCTTTCTATCTGCTTATCATGTGATATTTCATGCCCAGGAGCCAGACTGCCAGAGTATTCGCTACGCAATCACCGCATTTCAATGGTATCACCATCTTTCATTTTATAGTCCTTCTGCAGCTGTACGCTTGCATGATCACCAATTAGTGTACTATATGAACACATGATACGACAGAGTAGTTTTTTTTTTCACACAAGTGGTGCAACAATATATTTTCACATGTTGTTTGCATTTCAAAGCCAGTTTTTCCTATTTCTGTAATTATTTCCAATACTTTTTGGGGTGCAGTACTGCATATGTTAGGGAGGTCTTATTGACTTGCTCGAAGAAGGCCGCATGACAGCACTGATCTCAAATGTCAATATGCAGGCAGTTGCAGATGTGGACTGAATGTCAGACAGGTGGAGGGTGGGTGCAGTTTATTCAGTGCAATGTAGTAAAATGCTCTGTGTTAAAGCAATAGCATTGGCAAACATGCTGTTTCCTGTGTCTACTACTGTTTTAACAGCAAGTTCTCATCAAGGTTTGTCTCTATGTCAATAAAGTCCTCACTCGGACTTCATCCTGGCTTGTCTGCTCATCGCCTTTACATCAGACAGCACAGAGCCTCCTCGACCCAGGCTGCTGTCATTCGCTGCATCCCTCTGCTACATTTGCCTGTCCATGCTTCGGCATGGCCTTGTATAGCAGATTTTTTTTTAAATCTCATCAGCTTTAGTGGTACTAGCCAACTGTAGGTCCTTCCTGGGTTAATGGGTATAGTTCTATTCTCCTTGTTTTCACCTTGCCAAGGTATCCCCATGGACCATATTGAGGGACCATGGCTGTGTGTGGTGTGTGTGTGTGTGTGTGTGTGTGTGTGTGTGGGGGGGGGGGGGGGGGGATGGGGAATAGTATGCTGCTTCCTTGCCTCCATCCTTGACCAGTTTTAGCTAGTTTATTGTGTTCTTAGTTGTGCCAGCAAAGGATGCTGGATGAGTATCGAAATCACAACAATGTTCCTTCGCCCATATCAGTGTTTCAAATCAAATTTCTATTTCATTACAGTATATACAGAACAAGTAGGCCAAGGACTAAAAAAGTTAATTTCCATTGGGATAAACAAAATGGAATAGTATTGATGATAAAATATGAAAACTACCAGTGAAAATAATTAAAATAATCACATAATGAAGTGAACAGGCAGATTGTATAAACAACAAGCATTCTGAGTATTGCGCTGCAATACATGTCCCCTACCGGCAGTCTGTCGTCCGGAAAACTGTTGGGGAAATTACCAAGGGTTATTTACCCACAGGTTCTGAATCGTTCCCAATCGCTAATTACCTCAGGACGGGCTCACCTGTGATTCGCACTCGGGACTTCGATTTATACACCTTTCAGACAGGTCAGCAGAAGCACGACAAAATAAGTTGTTGATAAAGAACCTTTCGAGTCGCTAAATATCAGTAATTTATTATATTTTCTGATTCACGATCAATGATCGATGTGTATCTATATTATAATAGGCCAGGGTGATTCTGTCTGTCTGTCTGTCTGTCTGGGGGTGTGGCTTACTCCGTCTACAGAGTAGCTCCACCCATTCTTGGAGAGGCTTCATGCAAACAAATATCCACCATTTTATTAACTCGAATAGCTTTGAGGCCTGTTTAGTTAGGCCCGTGTTGTCTTTCTCTCTCACACAGGTTTTTTAAACTCTAATTTGATATATCATTTTATTTTTAACAGTCGCTAACATAGTTTTAGACCCGGTTGAAAAAAAACGGGAAGAGAATCCCATGAAAGTTTCCGTTTATGGAACGAAATTATTTCCTAAAGGCCTGTAAAATAAAGCCCATTCATTGAGTCACCCTCACGATTTTATCTCGAATTCACCATCTGATTTAATTTTTATCGATGGTTTTAGACTCGGTGTCACAAATAATTGAGAACATTCACGCACACACGGGAAAATGCAAAGATGTATTTATAAAAATTGCGCCACAATGATACACGAAAATACACCGCCTAAAATAACAGTCGGGGAAAATGTCGACATAATTATATTAAAAATTCGCTTTTTCTTTTCCGTTAAGATATATTACTTTTACTTTTGATGACAGTCGTCACAAAACGACATATATTTCTTTGTTCTTATTTCATTCAACATTATTATCTGGAAGTAAAAACGAAAATATGTTTCAGGAAATTACGGAGAGATATTTCTTCGTTTTTTTATTAGTTATGTGCGAATACACTTTAAATAGGTTTATTTGAAATTTTTAATTTTCACAATGTAATTTACTTGCCATTTGATGATTACAAGACACTTCCTCTTGAGGCTCGTGACAATTCATGCGTTGTGTGGAAACTTCCATTTCCAAAATGAATGAGATGGGAGAGGAGCGAGGATTGAGGCGTTGGAGAGCGAGGAGCTAGGGGTTGGAGAGCGAGGAGCGAGGGGTTGGAGAGCGAGGAGCGAGGGGTTGGAGAGCGAGGAGTTGGAGAGCAAGGAGCTAGGGGTTGGAGGGCGAGGAGCTAGGGGTCGGAGAGCGAGGAGCGAGGGGTCGGAGAGTGAGGAGCGAGGGGTCGGAGAGCGAGGAGCGAGGGTTTAGAGAGCGAGGAGCGAGGGTTTGGAGAGCGAGGAGTTGGAGAGCGAGGAGCTAGGGGTTGGAGAGCGAGGAGCGAGGGGTTGGAGAGCGAGGAGCGAGGGGTTGGAGAGCGAGGAGTTGGAGAGCGAGGAGCTAGGGGTTGGAGAGTGAGGAGCTAGGGGTTGGAGAGTGAGGAGCTAGGGGTTGGAGAGCGAGGAGCTAGGGGTTGGAGAGCGAGGAGCTAGGGGTTGGAGAGCGACGAGCTAGGGGTTGGAGAGCGAGGAGCGAAGGGTTGGAGAGCGAGGCGCGAGGGGTTGGAGAGCGAGGACCGATTAGAGCGAAGAGTGAGGAGCGATTGCAGAGGAGAGTGAGGAGAGATTGGAGAGGAGAGTGAGTCATTGGAGAGGAGTGTGAGGGATTAGAGAGGGGTGTGAGGAGGAGTGGGATTGGAGAGGCGTGAGGGTGGAGAGAGGAGAGTGTCAGGTGGAGAGGAGTGAGGGGTCACATATTATGTGAAATAAATAAATTGTGTTCATTACACCATTTCTGGATCTGAGGAATTGCCAATAACCATTTTGTAAAATTTAATGTGCAGCATCTAAATTAAGATGTCCAAATGTCACACACATCCATGCCCGTGGGATTCCCACGGGTGACCCCACTCATATATATATATGTTGCTCGGCTTGGCTCCGCCCCTCCCGAAAGCGTGCGCTGTGTCGCGCTTTTGACGTTCGCGAGACGAGGCTGAGGGCGCGCAGTGCGGCTCGAGGAGAACTCGAGAATAAACAAGCATTCTGAGTATTGCGCTGCAATACATGTCCCCTACCGGCAGTCTGTCGTCCGGAAAACTGTTGGGGAAATTACCAAGGGTTATTTATTCACAGGTTCTGAATCGTTCCCAATCGCTAATTACCTCAGGACGGGCTCACCTGTGATTCGCACTCGGGACTTCGATTTATACACCTTGCAGACAGGTCAGCAGAAGCACGAGAAAATAAGTTGTTGATAAAGAACCTTTTGAGTCGCTAAATATCAGTAATTTATTATATTTTCCGGTTCACGATCAATGAATATATATATATATATATATATATATATATATATATATATATATATATATATATATATATATATATGTGGAGCTATGCTCGCACGATAAAGCCGGACAAAATTGACGACACCAGGAACGAAGTTTCACTGAGCTATTTATTCTAGCTCAACTCGAAAGAACTCAAAAGCACTGAACAGCCCGTTAACACGGGCGGCAATTTATATCAAAAGTTCACCACACAAAAGCCACGCCTCTCAGGCAGGGCGTGGTATGCAAATAAGTCAGCCACGCCTCTCAACGGGGCGTGGTATGCAAATCGAGAGTCCGCCCGGGCAAGGCAAGTCCGGACACGTCCGGGCAAGTAACCGCCCGCCGGTAACATCATCGGCCGGTGCAAGGTGATTGTGTCATGCTTCCAGTAACCGCTACATGCGCCCCCCCCAGAATTAACTTGCACCGGGAGAGTCAGTTTGAGGGGGGTCTTGATGACCCGGCCGAAACAACCCCTGGCGATTCGTGTGGGGGTGGTAGGTGGCGTGGCGGTGGATGGTCGGGCGAGGGGCTTGGTTGACGGGGGACGGCCCCATCGTGGAGGAATGGCCAACCGTGGAGGTTGGTTGAGGTCCAAATGGGCCGGCGTGAGGCGGTCCACGGAGATGCGGTCCAGTTTGCCGCCGATGTCAATGATGAACGACTTGTCGTCTCTCTTCAGGACCCGGAAAGGTCCATCGTACGGCGGCTGGAGCGGTCCCCGGTGTGCGTCGTTCCGGATAAAAACGTATTCCGCAGTGCGAAGTGCTGGGGGGACGTGGGGTTTGGGACAGCCGTGGTGGGACGTGGGCACGGGGGCAAATCTCCTGGTGGCCTCCTGGAGGACCGAGCGTTGGCGAGCCGCGGACCAGGGGCCGGTGGCATCAGGGATGAACTCGCCCGGCACGTGCAGTGGCTGGCCGTAGACCAGCTCGGCGGTGGAAGCCTGGAGGTCCTCTTTAGGGGCCGTTCGGAGGCCCAATAGGACCCACGGGAGCCTGTCGGCCCAACCGTCGTCCTGGAGGCTGGCCCTGAGAGCGGCCTTCATCGAGCGGTGGAACCGCTCGCACAAGCCGTTGGCTTGGTGGGTGGTAGGCGGTGGTGCAGTGTAGCTTGACCCCCAAGGCCTGGGCGACCGCGCCCCAAAGCTCGGAGGTGAATTGCGGGCCTCTGTCGGAGGAGATGTCCGAGGGGGCGCCGAAACGGGCAATCCAGGTGCCAATGAAGGCCTGCGCCATGTCGGCGGATGTTGTTGATGCCAACGGGACGGCCTCCGGCCACCTGCTGGTCCTGTCCACCATCGTGAGGAGGTGGGTGAAGCCCCGCGAGGAGGGCAGGGGTCCCACCAGGTCCACATTGACGTGGTCGAAGCGCCGCGCGGGCACGTCGAATGGTGCCAACGGGGCCTGGGTGTGCCGGTGGACCTTCGCACGCTGGCAGGCGACACAGGCGTTGGCCCAGTCGCGGACGTCCTTACGGAGCCCGTGCCAGACGAACTTTGCTGCCACGAGCTTCTGTGACGCTTTCCGGCCCGGGTGGGAAAGGCCGTGGAGGGCGTCAAAAATGTGCCGCTGCCATCCGATGGGCACGATGGGGCGAGGTTGGCCCAGGGAAACGTCGCACAGGAGAACTGTGCCTGTGTCCTCGAAGGGGACGTCGGCCAACCGCAGGCCTGTGTCCACTGTCCGGAGGGCTTGCACCGTGGGGTCGGCGGTCTGGTCGGCCGCCATGCGGGCGAACCCCACACTGAGGTGGACGGCGTTCGTGCCGGACCGGGAGATGCAATCGGCCACAGCGTTGTCCTTGCCCGCGACGTGCCGGATGTGCGTCGTAAATTCGGACACGGCGGAGAGGTGGCGCTGCTGGCGGGCCGACCACGGCTCTGCAACCTTGGCCATGGCGAAGACAAGGGGTTTGTGGTCCACAAACGCCATGAACGGGCGGCCCTCTAAAATATGGCGGAAGTGGCGAACGGCCAGGTAAAGGCCGAGGAGCTCGCGGTCAAAAGTGCTATACTTGCGCTCGTTAGGGCGAAGCTGCCGGCTGAAGAAGGCCAGCGGTTGCCAAGCCCCGTTCACCCACTGTTCATGCACGGTGCCCACCGCGTAGTCGGAAGCGTCCGTGGTGAGGGCGATGTGTGCGTCGAGCGCCGGGTGCGCCAGCATGGTCGCGTTGGCGAGGGCCAGCTTAGCGCCCATGAACGCCTCGTCCATCTCTTTGGTCCAGGCGACGTCGTGCTTGGCCGGCTTGCCCCGGAGGGCTTCGTACAGGGGGCGCATGAGTTGGGCGGCGCGAGGCACAAACCTGTGGTAGAAATTTACCATCCCAAAAATTCCTGTAGGGCCTTGATGGAGCGGGGGCACAGGAAACTTGTGACTGCCTCCACCTTGGTAGGCAGCGGGACGGCCCCACGCTTCGTGATGCGGTGCCCCAGGAAGTCGGCGGCCGTTATGCCAAACTGGCATTTTGCCGGGTTGATGATGAGGCCGTGCTGGCCGAGGCGCTCAAAAAGCGTGCGCAGGTGGATGAGGTGCTCCGCCCGGGAAGTGCTGGTGACGAGAATGTCGTCAAAGTAGACAGAAAGGAAGGTAAGGTCGCGCATCACGCTGTGCATCAGCCGCTGGAAGGCCTGGGCCACGTTCTTAAGGCCGAACGGCATGCGAAGGAACTCGAAGAGGCCAAAAGGTGTAATTACCGCCGTCTTCGGCACGTCAGCCGGCCGGACGGGTACCTGGTGGTAGCCCCAAATGAGGTCGACCTTGGAAAAGATCACCCGCCTGCCAAACCGCTTAATCGGGCCCCACGGTTTGAGGATCTTGCGAGATCTTGGAGACGGCGGCAGGGATTTTCGAAGCTCCACACGGTCTCCACGTTTTTCGAAGTTAAGTCTGTTCACAATTGTATTTTGTCGAAACTGTATTTATCTTTCGGTGTGTCAAGTTATTGTGTGCAACTTTGGTTGTTTCTCGGTGTTTATCTTTCATAAATTGATCGTCTGTTTGCCGTGTCGCGAGCAAGGCCTTTGCCACGTCGCGAACGATTTGAAATCGAAGTTAAGTGATTGTTCCCATTTGTATTTTCGTTAAAACTGTATTTATTTATGGTGTTGTACGTATATTGTGTCCCGACGAAGATTTTTCGGTGCAAATCTTTCATACCTGTATTGAAAATCGTGTTAATTCATGTCGTGTCTTGAGGCCTTGTACAGTGTGCACTGTACAACCTTGAGGCTTTGTTTTTCTCAGCGGTCCGTCGTTTGTGATCCAATAACTTTCGTTCTCTGTATTCCCAGTCTTTTCACCCATAGCCTACTTCCTTGTGTAAATCTCAACTCAAAAAAAAAACAAAAAAAACAAACAAAAAAAAAAAAAACATTTCTTTCTCTGTTCTCATTCGTTTATTCATTCTTATTCGTTCGTTCGTTCTTCAACCACGTGTTTCTCCCCCATTTCCCCAGATAGTTTTCACTCATTAACCTTCAATGTTTACACTTTCCCCTCAAGTTATGTATTCCGTCATATTTTATAACACCTTTTTCTTCTTCTTCTTTAAAAGGCTGCTTTCGACTTGCTCACCAAATCAATTCATCCCAAAAAAAATATCCATCTCCTATAGTGCCTTTTTTCTACATTCCCTAAACTCTCCTGCACTCCATCCTCCATCCAGCATCCTTAAACGTATTTTTAACTCGAAGGTCACAAGAAACTCATTTTGCAATAAATGTTCGTTTCCAATAAATCGTACACTTTCAAAAATCCAATCTCACCCCTCCCCTCCAAATCTTCCCCATAACCCCTCCCCTCCAAATCTTCCCCATCACCCCTCCCCTCCAAATCTTCCCCATCACCCATCCCTTTCAAATCTCCCCCCTTGCCCCCTCCCTCCTAAACTACCCCCTCACCCCTCCCCGCCAAGACGCCCCTCGCCCCTCCCCTCCTAGACTCCTGCCTCACCCCTCCCCTCCAAATCTCCCCCATATCCCATCCCTTTCAAATCCCTCCCCTTGTCCCTTCCCTCCCAAACTCCCCCCTCACCCCTCCCCTTCAAATCTCCCCACCCTCATTGCTTCTCAATTTCCCCCCTCTCACTCCCCCTCCTCAAAGCGTCCTCCCCGCTTCTTCCCCCTTCAAACTCTCACCTCCATCTCCCCCAACCTTCTGCCTCGCTCTTCCCCCTCCTCAAATAACACCTCATTGTGGCTCACCCAATCACCATCAAACCTCTTGTCCGCCCCATCCTTCCCTTTCTCCGAGCTATTCTGAAATCTCTGACACACCTTCAACAGCTCTCCCTACCTCTTCCACCTCTTCCACATCTTACCCTACCCCTCCTCCCCCCTGTTCTGTATCTGATGCTCCCCCTTCCTCTTCATTAACGGTATGGACCTCAAACATCCGGGGCCTTCGTTCAAACTTAACTGATCTCTCCATACAGGTTGCTTCTGTCAAACCAGACGTGATCTGCTTAACAGAAACTTTCCTCCTTTATGATGTCTCTGATTCCATAGTATCTCTCCCGGGCTACTCCCTCCTCCGGTATGATAGACCTGAGCCTCGTCCTGGTGGCGGGGTTGCTATCTTTATCAAAAACTCTCTTCCTCACTCGCCCTGCACTGCACTCTCTCCACCTCACCCCCAGGAATACCTCTGGCTACGGCTTCCCCTTCGCTCCCACCTCTTGTTCATATGTGTGTTGTACCGTCCACCAAACAGTGATGACTCCATCTACATCTCGCTGTCTGATGATATGGACCAACTTCTATCTACTCATCCCAACTCTCTCTTCCTCATATGTGGTGATTTCAACTGTCATCATGCCAGTTGGCTGGGTGTGGGTACCTCTCTCACCAGCCATGGCTCCTCAGCAAAGGACTTCTGCGACTCACTGGGACTGACACAATCTGTCAATTTCCCGACCCGGATCTCAGTCAATGGAACATCTTCTCTTCTGGACTTGGTTATGACTAACATCCCTGAAAATGTCTGCTGCTCTTCTTCTGCTCCGATCGGATCATCTGATCATGTCCTTGTTAAAGTGGACATCTCTCTGACCATCCTCAGGGAGCCTGCTCAGCGTCGACGAGTCTGGCATTTCACTCAGGCCAACTGGCACGGTCTTCAAGCAGCCATCAATCATCTGGACTGGTCTCCCATCTCTACCACCTCTGACATCAACTCATCCTGGGAATTCTTCCAAAGTAAATTGCTCTCTCTCATGCACAGATTTATCCCATCTCGTCTTCAGTTGTCATACCCTTCCTCCCGTCCATGGTACACGGAATCTTGTGGTGAGGCTGTTGCCCAGAAACAACTTGCCTTCGTCTCCTGGAAAGCAAATCCAACGGAAGGAAATCTCATTTCCTTTCACAAAGCCCGAAACAAGTGTGTGTCCACCCTCAGGAGAGCCAGGAAACAATATCTCTCCGTTCTCAAGACCGAACTCTCTTATCTGTCTCCCTCTTCCAAATCCTGGTGGCGTCTGGTCAAATCCGTTTCTGGTGTTTGTTCCCCCTCCATCCCCTCCCTTACCTCAAACGGCTACACAGCTGACTCCGCACGTGAAAAAGCTGAATGCCTCAACTCTGTGTTTGCCTCTAAATCTTGTGTCCCAAACCCATCCCTCTCTGTACCCACCATACCCAGTCGTACCCTGCTGCTCCTGGACTCCGTGTCCTTTCCTCCTGACAAGGTGGAAAAGTTTCTGTCAACCCTCGACTCTGATTCTGCAACTGGACCCGACGGCATCAGCCTACGGGTCCTAAAATCCTGCTCTGCTGCTCTATCTCACCCTCTCTCTGTTCTCTTCACCCTCTCTTTTGCTCAAGGTCAACTGCCATCTGCTTGGAAATCAGCCAACATCACCGCTTTGCACAAAAAAGGTGCAAAAACAGATACTAGCAACTACAGACCAATCAGCCTTCTCCCAATTATCAGCAAAGTCATGGAATCCATCATTGCTTCGGATATGAAATCTTTCCTCTTCTCCAATGGCTTGATCTCTGATCATCAATTTGGTTTCAGACCAGGTCACTCTACTCTGGACATGCTGCTTCTGCTGTCTCAACAATGGATGGAGGTCCTCAATGCCAAACAGGAAATTAGAGCTGTCTCCCTCGACATATCACGTGCCTTCGACACGGTCTGGCACCCCGCTCTGCTCACCAAACTCTCCTCCTTTGGTATCCATGGAAATCTCCACGCATGGCTGGCGGACTTCCTCTCTAGTCGTCGTCAACGTGTGGCCCTGAATGGGTTTCTCTCATCTCCTCTTCCTGTTCAGGCTGGAGTTCCCCAAGGCAGTGTTCTGGGCCCCGTGCTTTTTCTGGTCTTCATCAATGATCTCTCTGACTCTCTCGAAAATCCTCTCTATCTCTTTGCTGATGACTCCACTCTCTGCCGCTCCATTCCTCTTCCCTCAGATCGGCAGTCTGCTGCCTCCTCACTCTCTGAAGACCTGGACAAAATCACAGACTGGTCAAACAAGTGGAACATGTCTTTCAATCCTGACAAATCTCACACTCTTACTATGTCTCTCCGAAAAGATCGACTGGACAACCCTCCCATCTACTTTCTCAACAATCCTCTCCAAGAAGTTCTGTCGCTCAAGATTTTGGGTCTCACTATCTGCCATGATCTTTCTTGGGAAAACCACATTTCCAAGCGGGCCTCCAAAGCCAGTCGCCGACTGGGCATCCTCCGTCGTGCGAAGTCCTTCCTCGGCACACCTGAGCTCCTCACCACATACAAGGCTTTCATCCGCAGCTCAATGGAATACTGTTCTCCCCTATGGGCCGGTGCTCCTGCCTCACACCTAGCTCGGCTTCACGCTGTTGAAACCAAAGCTTTCAGAATTATTGGAATCTCCCGCGATGAAGCTATCTCTGAGGGCCTTTCACTCACTCACCGCAGGCAGGTAGGTGGTCTTTCTGTCTTCTACCGACTCCTCTCCGGCCTTGCACCCCCAGCTCTCTCTGTGCTCTGTCCCCCAAATATTCCTACAGGTCGCACAAGATCTGCCAGCCACCCTCTGATGGTTAAACTGCCGAAATCTCGGCTCTCTGCTCACCTTCACTCTTTCATGCCTCTTTTCTCCCGCCTCTGGAACAAACTCCCTCACTCCCTTCAATCCCACTCCTCCCTCCAGGTCTTTAAAAGAGCTGTTCACCACCATCTCTTATCTTCCCCCATCCAAAACCTTGATCTTTTCTACCCCCGCTAATTCACCCCAGATCCACCTTGTTTGAAATTCCAACTTCTTTCCTGGAAGTCCTGGCAGTGTCCATATGTTTTATACCTCTCCCACCGCCCCCTTCCCATGCCCCCCCCCCCCAAAGCCCTCGCCCTCTCTCAGATCTCTCGATGTCTCCATGTCTCTCGGTCCCTGCTCTCAAATGTTGTGTTTGTGTCCTTCCCCCCTGCTCTCAAATGTTGTGTTTGTGTCCTTCCCCCTCTCTCCCCATCTTGTCTACCGCTCCCGATGTTATATGTTTTATGTGTCGGTTTGTCTTTCTGTGTGATTAATGTTCGCTCTTTCACGAGCCTCGATCTTGTATACAAAAAAAAAAAAAAAAAAAAAAAAACCGGTGGAAAAGTCCTGTATGTGTGGTATCAGGTACCGGTCGGGGGTGGTGGCGTCGTTGAGGCGGCGGTAATCGCCGCATGGTCGCGATCCGCCACCCGGTTTGGGCACGATATGCAGGGGCGAGGCCCACGCACTATTTGAGCGCCGCACAATGCCCAATCGCTCCAGCGCGTCGAATTCCGCCTTCGCCACGGCGAGTTTGGTCGGGTCGAGGCGACAAGCCCTGGCGTAGACCGGTGGACCTGTGGTTGGGATGTGGTGTTCGACGACGTGTTTGACGGCGACGGCCGAAAACGTCGGCTGCGTGAGGGGTGAAACTCGGTGAGCAGGCGGGTGAAATCGTCCGTGGCCGGGAGCGCGCAGGCTAGCTTGGTTGGTGCAGAGCCGCTCAATGAGCAATCGAGCGAGCTGAAGGTCTCCGCGTTGATGAGCCGACGCTGTTTGACGTCCACCAAAAGCCCATGCGCGCACAGTAAATCTGCACCCAGCAAGACCATGGGCACGTTCATCGTGATGAAGTCCCACCTGAAGCGCTGGCCCCCGAAACAGAGTGCGACGCTGCGCGAACCGAAGGTGCGGATGGAGGAGCTGTTTGCGGCGACCAAGGCGGGGCCGCAAAGCGCGGCCTGTTTGTCCTGCACCGAGGCGGGTATCACGCTCAGCTGAGCGCCGGTGTCACACAAAAAACGCCCCCCGGACGCTGTGTCCGTGATAAACAGAAGGCTGCCTGAATGGCCGACGCTCATGGCAGGCAGCGAGCGCCGGCCTTTGTCATTTCCCGACCTGCCGAAAGTGCACGGTGGGCGGCACGTTCTGGCCTTCTGCCCGAACCTGGCGTGGTAGTAGCACATGGTCCACTCTGGTGGAGGCTCTGGCGGTCGCGTCGGGTTCAGTCGACGGGGCGTCGCGGCGACCGCTGCCGCCAGTGGCGCTGACTCGGCCGGTGGTGGCGCCGGTCATGGCGCGGGCATTGCCTCGGTCGGCCCAGTGTTCCAGGCAGCCGCTCCGACATGTCGCCTGGCTGAGAAAAAATTATCGGCCTCCTTGGCCAGGGCACGACAGTCCGTGATGGGCGAGTTAGCCAAAGCTAACCGTACCTGCGCCCGGGTAGCTGCCGGAGGAACAGCTCACGGAAGAGGAAATCCGGGCTGTGGTCGCCGAGTAGAGCCAGCATGTGGTCCATGCCCTCAGAAGGACGGGCCTCACTCAGCTCCGGGAGGTCGAGCAGTTGTCGCGCGCATTCGGTCTCCATGAGTCCAAACGCACCGAGGAGTAGGCCTTTGAGCGCGCCGTATTTGTCGACATTCAGCGGGTTCTGTAGGAAGCTCAGGACCCGGGCAGCAGTGGAGGCATTGAGCGAGGAGACCACATGGTTGTAGCACGTTGTGTCCTCCGTGATGTTCCGCAGGGCGAAGAGAGAATCTGCCTGGGCGAACCAGACGGCTGCGTGTGATTCCCAGAAGCCAGGGAGCTTCAAAGCTACAGATGACTCCATCGCCGTGTTCTCGAAAAGGGGTCACCAATTGTGGAGCTATGCTCGCACGATAAAGCCGGACAAAATGGACGACACCAAGAACGAAGTTTCACTGAGCTATTTATTCTAGCTCAACTCAAAAGAACTCAAAAGCACTGAATAGCCCGTTCAAACGGGCGGCAATTTATATCAAAAGTTCACCACACAAAAGCCACGCCTCTCGGGCCGGGCGTGGTATGCAAATAAGTCAGCCACGCCTCTCAACGGGGCGTGGTATGCAAATCGAGAGTCCGCCCGGGCAAGGCAAGTCCGGACACGTCCGGGCGAGTCCAGGCAAGTGACCGCCCGCCGGTTACGTCATCGGCCGGTGCAAGGTGATTGTGTCATGCTTCCGGTAACTGCTACATATATATATATGTATATATATATATATATATGTTGCTCGGCTTGGCTGCGCCCCTCCGGAAAGCGCATGCTGTGTCGCGCTGTTGACGTTTGCGAGACGAGGCTGAGGGCGCGCGGTGCGCTAGATATCCATTAAAAAAAAAAAAATTCGTTTAATTAACGATATCTGCCAAACCACGTGCCCTATCGCAAATTCCAAAAGGACATTTTAGTAGATTGACATGCTGAACAGATCTGTGAAGTTTCCCCTCGATTGGATCAAAAATGAGGGAGCGGCTCGGTTATAAAGGTTCATGCTAAAAAACGTCATAACTCTGAAACCATGTGATGCATGACGTCATGCTCGTTGACTTTTTTGTTCGTCATGGGTATGCGACTCTGCCTGCAAAGTTTGGCCTCGATCTGTTCAGCCGTTGCAGCGAAAAAGGGGTTTTCCTGTTTTGACGAAAAACAATATGGCGGCCGAACCACGTGACCTGTGACGTCATATTGACCATTAAAATATTCCACAAATCGATTCCCCCTTACGGTGAAAATTTGATCTCAATCGGTCCTATTATTGCAGAGAAATTGGTTTTTAAAGGAAATTAAAACTTAAAATGGCACTGAGTTGAGGAGCATCAGAATTATCAGAATTCCCAAAGTTCAAAGTACCATAACTTTGTCAAAAATGATCGAAACATCCTGAAGTTCGAACTTGATCTGTAACTTATCATGATGAAACCATGTGCCAAGTTTGAAATCATTAGCATTCAGCGTTTAGAAAAAAAAGTCCGGAAAACTGTTCTTTGCGTGATGGACTGACGGACTGACAGACGGAGGGACAGCGTGCGAACCTATAGTCCCTTCCGGTGTACACCGGTTGGGTCTAATAAAATTAGAGCTTCCAGGGAAGCAGAACTCAACTGAACTGACTGGACAACTTTAAAGTCCTAAATTCTTGTGCTTTTCTTAATAGGTGAAAGAAATATGGTGGCCATTTTGTGACAGATCGGGTTGACATGCGATAGCAACCTACCTTGTGTGGTAAGAGTCTCACACACCAAGTTTGATCAAAATCGATCAATATTTGTGGACGTTAAAGTCTTAACGTCGTTTCGGAGCTGAAACCAATATGGCGGCCTATGGCGGCCATTTTGTGACGGATCGGGTTGGAATGCAATAGCAACCTACCTTGTGTGGTAAGGGTTAAACATTCTAAGTTTGAGCAAAATCAACGGCGGGTACCGTTGTTCGACATAAGATGACGTCACAATGAACGTCATGCAAATGCGAATGTTATGCGGGAGTCCAAACCTGAGAATGCTGGAGACCAAAGCTGAAATTCGGATAACTAAATGGCCTATTTTACTCCTGGGGATCCCAGGATTACCCACCGAAAATATCTTTGCGATCGGTTCAGCAGTTTTTATGGTACCTTCGAACGGACAGACAGACGGACATTTGGTGAATTATAGTAAGATGGTTTCCTGGATCTATTGCATCCTTGTTTCACTCACCATTCCCATAAAAGGATCTGAGCACACGCAATGTGTGTTGGTTTCTGATGAAGGCTGAAATTTTGGACTTTTTGAACTTTTTTTTTGACAAATATATATATATATTTTTGGTGTATACATAGTCGAAGCTCATGGAAAAACTAGTACACTGAATGGATCAGGACGTAACAGGACAAAAGGACCAGTAGAGAAAGGGAGGAAACCCCCAACAGCAAAGTTGAAGGCCAAGATGGAGGGAGACTTGGACAAACAATGGGTGTGAGGAGGAATGGGGAGCAGGAAAGGACAAGATGGATACAGAAGAAAAACTGGAAGTTTGTGAGGAGAAAGGCTTGGGGGCGTTTAGCGAGTGTAGAAAAGATCATTGTTTTGGATTGGGGATAATCTGAGATGGTGGTGAGCACTGAGCAGCCGTCTTAAAGACCTGGAAGTAATTTCGAGTTTTTGTTATTTTGGGTTCTTTGCTCTGAGTTCTCACAATTTTGGTGATTGTAGCTTTTCACAATTACAAAATGTTTTTTGAAGTAAGAAAAATATATTCACATGTTCTTGCAGGATCTACGAAGGCAGGATTCCCATGCTAATGGTCACTGATCTGGAAATTGTGAAAATTGTCCTCGTTAAAGAATTTTACACTCATTTTACCAACAGGCGGGTATGTACTTGATCTTCCTGTTTCTCTAGTGATTTAAAATAAATATTGTGCTTAGATGTGTTTTTGTTCTGAAATTTTGCTATTGATTTATGAAATGCATGTAGTAACTCTCGTGTTTATGACCAATTTGGTAAAAATTAGGTTTTAATGTACAATTTATTTTTATTTTGCAGACAGTACATTTTTTGTATTTTTTTTTCTCTAAAAATATGCATTTGAAAGCCTTATTGGAAATTTTGAAAAGTCTTGTGCGATTTATTGTACATGACGAGAACATGAATTGTGTTTTGAGATGAAAGTCAATTGTTCAAGCTTTAAAAATACTGAATGAGGACATCATAATAAATCTGAGACAAAAAGAAAGGTTTCTAGTTGAAAAGTTGTTTTCAACTTTCGTGCATTTACCCTAGGAACCTTTGTGTTGTGAGGAAGGTATGACTGCAGTTTCTGCAATACAGCTTCGTTAGTTTCATTAATAATAATAATAATAATTCATTTATTTTGTATAGCGCTTTTCATGAAGCCCAAAGGCGCTTTGACAGAGTGCAAAACATAATGCATAACAAAACATGGAAAAGTTGGAAAAGTAACAAAACATGGAAAATTTTTGCAACAATTGCAAAAAGACAAGAATCAATAGGGAAATATTTAAAGCAAAAGGAGGGAGAAGGAGAAGTGATAGTCAGGGGTTAAATGCTGTGGGTTGAATGTTGAATGCAGTGCTGAACAGGTGGGTCTTGAGTGATGTTTTGAATGTGGTGAGTGAGGAGGAGTCTCTGATGGTGTGAGGTAGTGAGTTCCAGAGGGTGGGAGCAGCGATGGAGAAGGCCCTGTCCCCCCAGGATCTAAATTTGGTCTGGATGGGGGGGGGTCAGGAGGTTGGTACCAGCAGAGCGGAGGTTGCGGGTGGGAGTGTGTCTGGAGAGGAGGTCAGCCAGGTAGGATGGGGCCAGGTTATGGAGGGCAAGAGGAGGATTTTGTACTGGATTCTCTGGGAGATGGGAAGCCAGTGAAGCTTGTAAAGGACGGGGGTGATGTGGTCACGGGTCCGGGAATGGGTGAGTAGACAGGCAGCGGAGTTCTGAATGTATTGGAGTTTATTGGTGATTGTTGAGGGTGAACCATAGAGGAGGCTATTGCAGTAGTCCAGATGGGAGGTGATGAAGGCGTGGATGAGGGTTTCTGCAGCCGTGGAGGAGAGGGATGAGCGGAGACGGGCGATGTTTTTCAGGTGAAAGAAGGCTGTCTTTGTGATCTGTTTAGTGTATTTGTCGAAGGAGAGGGTTTGGTCAAAGATGACGCCAAGATTCCGGATGAGAGGGGAGGTGGATACTGGGATACCGTCGATGTTGAGGGCAAAGTTATGGGTGGATTTTGTGAGCGTTTTTGGGCCAATGATGATTATTTCAGATTTATCACAGTTAAGTTTGAGGAGGTTGATTTGAAGCCAGGATTTTATTTCAGAGATGCAGTTTGTCAGGATAGAGTGGGTGTCGGTGGAGACGGACTTGGTGGAGATGAAAAGCTGGATGTCATCGGCGAAGCAGTGGAATTGGAGACCATGACGGCGGATTAAGTGACCGAGGGGGGACAGGTAAAGGATGAAGAGGAGGGGGCCAAGAACTGAACCTTGGGGGACACCTTGGGGGAGGGGAGCAGTGGGGGATTTGCAGTTATTGATGGAGATGAACTGGCGTCTGTCAGAGAGGTATGATTTAATCCAAGAGAGGGCAGTGCCGGTAACGTTAAAGATGGATTCAAGTCGGGTGAGGAGGATGGTGTGATCGATGGTGTCAAAGGCGGCGCTGAGGTCGAGGAGGACGAGAATGTTGAGGTTGCCAGCGTCAGAGGAGAGGAGAAGGTCGTTGGTGATTTTGAGGAGAGCAGTTTCAGTACTGTGGTTGGAGCGGAATCCGGATTGGAATGTTTCATACAGGTTATTGCCAGAGAGGTGATGTTTGAGTTGAGTGGCTACAGCGCGTTCCAAAACTTTCGACAGAAAGGGTAGGTTGGAGATGGGTCTGAAGTTGTTTAGGGTGTCAGGGTTTAGACCAGGTTTTTTTAGAATGGGGGTAACAGCAGCAATTTTGAGGGATGGTGGGACGATGCCTGTAGACAGGGAGGAGTTTATTGTTGCAATGATAAGTGGAGAGAGAGCAGGGAGGGAGGCCTTGACAAAGCTGGAGGGGATGGGGTCAAGAGTGCAGGTGGCAGTTTTCATTCCTATGAGGAGTTCAGAGAGGTCAGTAGGGGAGACCGGGGAGAATTGAGACAGGGGAAGGCAGGATATGGGGGGGCAGGTGGTTGGAGGGGGAGCGGGTGCGGCGGTGGTCAAGCTGTTGTAGATGTTGTCAATTTTGCGTTGGAAGAAAGAAAGGAAGGAGATGCAGTTGTCTACTGTGAATGACTGGGTGGTGGTGTCCAGGGGGCGGAGGAGTTTGTTTATTGTCGAGAAGAGTGCTTTTGGGTTTCCGGAGCCAGAGTGGATAATTTGAGAGTAGTAGGCGGAGCGGGCGTGGGAGAGGGCATCTTTGTAGTGTTGTAGGTGGTCCTTGTAGGCTTGGGAGTGAACTGTGAGACCTGTTTTATTGCGGAGTCTTTCAAGTTGGCGAGCACAAGTTTTCATCAGGCGGAGTTCAGGGGTAAACCAGGGAGCAGAATGGGTGAAAGAAACTGTTTTGGTTTTTACAGGCGCAAGCTGGTCAAGGCAGGAGGAGAGAGTGTGGTTGTAGTAGTCAGTGAGGTCGGAAGGGGTGTGGAGGTCAATGAAGGGAGAAGTGGACATTTTTTCAGAGAGGGTGGATGAGAATGAGGTAGGTGAAAGAGCGTTTAGCTTACGGAAGTTGATAGTGCGATAATGTCTTGGTGTTGGGGTGGGGATGTTGATGGTCATAGTGATGGCTAAGTGGTCAGAGAGGGTGAGGTCGGAGCCAGAGAGATGGTGCAAAATTAATCCAGTGGAGCAGACAAGGTCCAAAATGTGACCACGGATATGCATAGGAAAGTTGACATGTTGAGTGAGGTTAAAGCAGGTGAGTAAATCAGTGAAGTCAGTGGTTATTGTGGAGTCAGTGGAGTCCATGTGGATATTGAAATCACCAAGGAGGAGGATTGAGGGGGAGAGGGAACATAGCTGGGTCAGAAAGTAGGAGACGTCAGACAGGAATAATGGGTGTGGTTTGGGAGGGCGGTAGACGACAGCCATGACTGACTGCGTGCGACCAGAGAGTTTAAAAGCCAGGTGTTCAAAGGATGAGGATGAGGCGATGGGGATGAGGCTGGTCCTGATGTCTTGACGGTGGATAACGGCAATTCCACCACCTCGGCCCTCCGAGCGTGGTTTATTGACGTAGGAATATCCATTGGGTGTGGTGAGGTTGAGCGTGTAGTAGTCCAGTGGTTGTTGCCAGGTTTCGGTGAGACAGAGAAAGTCCAGTTTGTTATCCAGGATGTAGTCGTTGAGGATGAGGCATTTGTTGTTGAGGGACCGGGTGTTGAACAGGGTGAGCTTGATGTTGTTTTGAACAGCGGGGATGAATTCAGGTGATTTAGCCAGGGTTCGCAGGCAGGAGATGCGATTTTGTGCGTTGCCGTGACTAGGTGCGCTGGGACGATGAGTGGGAGTGCGCTGAGCCGACCAGAGGACGGGGATGGAGTGACCTGATTGTACATATACAAACTTACGACCGGAGCCACGGTGAATGTACCTGGGTCGTCGGAGGAGTCCATTTGATTTGATGGCAGAGATGCATGATGGGGTGCAGCGGGTATTGAGCAGAAGGAGCGTTGCGGCGGAGTACCGCAGAGCCATGCCAGGCAGGAGCGGAGAGGCGAGCACGAGGCCAAGGTTGAGGAGGTGAAACAATGGTCCCAACGCACGGGAGCAGGCCCAAGGAAACGAAGGAGACGAAGGAGCCAGGTAGGTGAAGCCAGGAGCAGAGTCGGGACCAAGCAGAGGGCAGACAGGAGCAAAGAGACGATCACGAGGCCAAGGTTGATCACGGCAAAGCGGGAAATGCAGCGGCAATCAACCGCCGCCGCTACAAATCAAGATCACGGCGGGAAGACCGCCGCCACACCGCTGCGAAGGACACAACCCACAAGAGCGTGCCCGAGGAAACAGCGAGCAGGCGAAGGAGCCGGGTAGGCGAAGCAGGGAGCAGAGCCGGGACTATGCGGAGGGCAGACTCAGTGGCCAAAAAATCCGCACGACCACCAAAAAAGCAAGCCACAGACAGATAAGATCCAGGAGTTAGATCCAGGAGTCCTGGATATTTGTAGAGATCCAGATATAATTTTACTTTCTTTCTTCGAGATGGCATGGAGCATCTCGAGGCTGTAACCACTCTGAAGCAGAACTATGCCCATGTTTCAACAATGCAAAATCTCGAATGTGAGATCATTGTTCTGCACACATTGTGTCTATAGAAAGTTGACACTGTGTATATATATACAATATATATACATATATTGTCTGATATACATGCCTGTTGTTTCTGTAGACTAAGAAGACCTTTGTTAGTCGAAAGCTTGTCGAAAATTAAAGATCGACTTCCTGAAGCTACATCCGCGTCTGATTTAATCTCCCGATTATATATATATATATATATATATTTATTTATTTATTTATTTATTTATATATATATATATATATATATATATATATATATATATATATATATATATATATATATATATATGTATGTATGTGTGTGTATATATATATATATATATATATATATATATATATATATATATATATATATATATATGTATATATATATATATATATGTGTGTGTGTGTGTTTATATATATATATATATATACTGTTACGGTTTTCCGCCGCCCTTCTTACCCTTACCAAGGGGGGATTAAGCCCCTTGTTCTTTCTGGGCCTGGCGTAACCGAGAGACTTGAAACGCCTCTTCCGGGCAAACGCAAGGTAGGGTTTCGGGACCAAGTCTCGCTCGTACCTAAATACCTGCGCCACCACGGAAGCGGGGAACCAAGCCTCGCACGAGCCACGTGTAATTTGAGTACACCAAGCTGATTGCATACCACGTGGTCCATGCAGTCACCGTTGATATTGGACCCCGATTAGAGCGGTTGTATTCGTACCACACTTAGTCAATGATGGAAAACACAAGAACAATCAAATGGAAGGAAGAACACAGATTTAATTATTATTCCCAATATTATGTACAATGATCAGTAGAAGCAGAGACACAGAGCAGAACTTAAGCAGTCTTATTATAAATTCCCAGACACGGGCCCGTTCACACTCACACAGGGAATTTGCAGGCAGGATGATGTTCAGGCCAAACGCGCCGACTTGGTTGTCCAGGAACGGCCCCGTCCGGCTCTCCTCGGTCACAGCACGTCCCGCGATGGTGGCCAGCAGGTGGTGGAAGGATCCTTGTAGCGCGTCCCTCGAACAAAAGCAGATGATGAGGCAGGAATGCAAATACAAACTTTGGGCGCATCCCATTACTTCCCTCTGTGATTTATTTTCTAACTCTACCGTCTCTTCGGCCCCCATTATTTCAATTTGAATTATTTATTTTCCTTCGACGATGTCCGGCGCCAATAAAATTTTCTTTTCCAATTCGGCGACCGTCGGCTTTTTTACACCCCGTGTCGCGGTGTCTATATCCCCGGTCAACTTAGCTTCACTCTGCCCAATCTCGCTCCCCACGCGCTCCTCACATCGCGTCACCTCGTCGCGTACCAATGTGACCTGCTCGCTCGGCTTGCGCCCAATGTCCTCCCCCATTTTTTTTATCGTGGTGTCCATGTTGCACCTGGATTCCTCTATTATGGCGTCCATCCGATTAGCCAATCGATCCCACATTTTTTTAATGTTCCTCCTCTCTTCTTTCCTGTCCCTTATTGACTCTGCCATGTAGGCCAGGCATTGTGTCATGACCTGCTGCACACCAAAGCTCGTTGGTACAGCGGGCTCGGCTTCCGCCGCCACTTGCGAGGCGCCGCCATTTTCTTTACCAGCTAACGCACCTCATTGATTTTCCCTTCGTCTACCAGCTTTTCCCGTGGGTCCTGGGTCATCAATTCTACCCTATCTACCCCCACCGGTATTCGACCGCCTTGACTAGCCATGGTACGAATACAATTTGGCTTTTACTACTAAATTTAGTCCACTCGTAATTTTGAGTGCGTGAAGCGCACTCCAGGTCCAATCTCACTCCCCGACACCAATTGTTACTGCCAATTTGTACAATTTGGTGTCCAAAATTTTGGTGTCCAAAAATTTTGCCCAGGGTTCCAAATCCCCACTCCTGACTACCAAATGTTACGGTTTTCCGCCGCCCTTCTTACCCTTACCGAGGGGGGATTAAACCCCTTGTTCTTTCTGGGCCTGGCATAACCGAGAGACTTGAAACGCCTCTTCCGGGCAAACGCAAGGTAGGGTTTTGGGACCAAGTCTCGCTCGTACCTAAATACCGGCACCACCACGGAAGCGGGGAACCAAGCCTCGCACGAGCCACGTGTAATTTGAGTACACCGAGCGGATTGCGTACCACGTGGTCCGTGCAGTCACCATTGATATTGGACCCCGATTAGAGCGGTTGTATTCGTACCACGCTTCGTCAATGATGGAGAACACAAGAGCAATCGAATGGAAGGAAGAACACAGGTTTAATTATTATTCCCAATATTATGTACAATGATCGGTAGAAGCAGAGACACAGAGCAGAACTTAAGCAGTCTTATTATAAATTCCCAGACACGGGCCCGTTCGCACTCACACAGGGAATTTGCAGGCAGGATGATGTTCAGGCCAAACGTGTTGCCGACTTGGTCGTCCAGGAACGGCTCCGTCTGGCTCTCCTCGGTCACAGCACGTCCCGCGATGGTGGCCAGCAGGTGGTGGAAGGATCCTCGTAGCGCGTTCCTCGAACAAAAGCAGATGATGAGGCAGGAAGGAAAAGTATGCGTCTCTCAGCGCGGCTGGCGGTTCCACAGCGCGTTTTGCAACCAACGCGCTATCACTCGCGTAACTCAATGCACTATAGCGGCTTGGCTTCAAGCTCAACCGAGCGTCACTTTCATACGAGCGCGTATCTTTGTTCATGCGCGTCTTTCTCCGATTTCATATCTTTCAAGCTCTACTGCGGACCGCGCTACATCAACTCCTCACTCAATGCCAACTCACCGCCAACACCGCCAACATAACACCAAATGTTACGGAACCCAACGTCGGCCTCGGATCCCTTCTCGAGGGGGGATTAGTCCCCTCGTTTGTGACTGACCGACGTGAGTCCTGAAGCTGCACAAGCTCCCTCCAGAGGCAGGTGAGCAGCTTCGTTCGTGACCATGGATAAGATGTTAATTTGCCGAGCGGATGGCAGCCGCGGCACGAACAGTTAACAGAAACTAGACCCGATTCTCAAACGTTGGCCAAAATCGTGCCACAGGTTTTCAATGAGGGAAAAGACAACAACGACGGATGTAGAGGAAAGAAAGGCAAAGGGTAGGAAATACAAATATGATTTATTTACTATTTACACAATTGAAAGCAACCAAGGAGTAGGAAAAGATAATAAAATAAAAACAGAAGAAGAAGAAGCGGACACAGTGAAAATGCTAGCTTATCTATTACAGTCTTAATTAACCCAGGGACAAGCTCCCTCCAGAGGCAGGACATCATCCTGCCTGTTCCAACCGGGCAAGCCATGAATTCGGGTGGTTTGGTCGCCTGCAGTTGGATCCGTCCGGCATTCACGATTCTGGGGAGGAGGCATGCTCGGGCCGAGGCTCCACGCATCATCGCGGCGCGGAACCTTGCGGTCTCCGGCCCGACGACCGAGGCTTGCCCGGTCGGAACCCCGTCCCCGCCAGGGGGCGAAGGTCCGACCCGGCTCCCCTCCCCCTGAATCGCACCGGTCGCCGCTCTGACGCGGCTCCGACCGTTCAGTGCGGGGCCCGGCCCGAATCGTGCGCGACGCTCCGAAGCGGGGCGACGCAGCATCGATCCGCGCGAAGCTTCGCATCCAACAAAGCATGATCCGTGCGAAGCTTCGCATCCAACTAAGCACGCCGTGCACCGAGCGCCCGCGTCGGCTATCCGTCACCCTAACCGCTGCCCCGTTCAACGTCGATGCTTCACTCGCATACGCGATCCGTTTCACACTCACAAAACCTGGCGTCTCGGCGCCTCCAGTGCATCCCACACACACCGTCCATTCCACCACCGCACTCCCTGTTACACACCACACCTCTCGCGCACCCTCTTGCGCACACTTCCTTAACGCACCTCGCGCACCGTCTTGCGCACTCTCCCCACTCGGTACGTACCCCGTACCACTCACCATGGGCGTGCACTCTTGCATCCACCCACTAACGCGCTCCGATGGGCTCTCCCACACCCGCGCCACAACCAACTCAGGTGTGCTTCCTCACACACTCATCCCAAGCGTGCATCCTCGCACCCGCTCCACCACCAACTCACTCTCCGGGTCACTCTCACCCTCGCACGTACACTCCGTATCGCTCTCACTCCCTGTGTCACACCCCGTACACCCCGACGTGCATTCTCGCCCGCACTCGGTTTCACACTCGCGCTTCGTAACACGCTCATTCCCCGATGCACACTTTTTCCTCACACACGTGCCATTCGCTTTAATACAACACACAAAGGACCTTCCACGAACGCCCGGGTGCCATATCGATCCCAAGCGCGCGAAAATCCTTTTGTCGCCAAACATCCTTCTACAAAATCTCCCGGCACCACATACAGCCCGTCTCACCTCCGGGGTTCTTCTTCCTCCATGCACCAACACCTGAAAATCTTTATAAGGATTAATGAGCACAGCATCGTGATGTGAGCACGGACTTTGAGCAATTTCCATTCCTTCCTCCAGTTGTTGCTCTTCTAAATCCCCGGTCTCTCCAATTTCAATTCCCACTACTTTTTCTTTATTCACCTCAACGACCGCTGGTTTTAATAAAATTTTCTCTCCTACCTCAGCGGTCGCCGGCTGCCCCAAACCCCGGGTCGCGATTTCTATACCCATCATTTTACCTGTGCTTTGCTCTACCTCGACCGTCAGCGCCCATAAATTTTCGTCTTCCAATTCAACCTTCCCCGGTGCTCCCGACATTTTTTTATCCACTTTGACGGTCGTCGGCTTTTCTACATCTCGCGTCTTGTCCCTTATAGCCCTGGTCAACTTGGCTACCCTTTGTTCCACCTCGCTCAATCTGCGCTCCTCGACCCGCGTTACCTCATCGTGCACCCTTGGGACCTGCTCGCCCGACTTGCGCCTCATGTCCTCCATCATTTTTTTATTATCCCTTTTTGCCTCTGCTATCCGTTTTTCCACTTCACACCTGGATTCCTCCCTAAATTTTTCCAGATCACATCCGGATTCGTCTGACATGGCATCCCTCTTCCAATTATACATTGACTCTTCCATAGAGGCCCTCATTTGTGCCAGAAAATGCACCCAGTTCATCGGCGCCGCGGGCACGACCGCTGCGGTCACGTGCGCGGCGCAATTTGGTGCTGCTGCAACCTCGTGCGAGGAGGCGCCGCCATCTCGTGTGCCTGAAGCCTCCGCAACCCAATGCATATTGCACTCCTCCATATACATTTCCCTTGGGTCCTGGGTTACCCCTAACCCCTCTAATTCCCCCACCAACATCCCGTCGCCTTGACCATCCATGGCACGACTCAATTTGGGATTTTATAAAACAAAATTTCGGCCCACTCGTAATTTGAGCGCGCTAAGCGCTTCTGGTCCGTATCTCGCTCCCGACACCAAATGTTACGGAACCCAACGTCGGCCTCGGATCCCTTCTCGAGGGGGGATTAGTCCCCTCGTTTGTGACTGACCGACGTGAGTCCTGAAGCTGCACAAGCTCCCTCCAGAGGCAGGTGAGCAGCTTCGTTCGTGACCGCGGATAAGATGTTAATTTGCCGAGCGGATGGCAGCCGCGGCACGAACCGTTAACAGAAACTAGACCCGATTCTCAAACGTTGGCCAAAATCGCGCCACAGGTTTTCAATGAGGGAAAAGACAACAACGACGGATGTAGAGGAAAGAAAGGCAAAGGGTAAGAAATACAAATATGATTTATTTACTATTTACACAATTGAAAGCAACCAAGGAGAAGGAAAAGATAATAAAATAAAAACAGAAGAAGAAGAAGCGGACACAGTGAAAATGCTAGCTTATCTATTACAGTCTTAATTAACCCAGGGACAGCACAAACAAAGACAGACTCACACGGGGAATTGCAGAGTAGATTGGCTGGAAGGAGGAATGGGAAGGCCCAGGCCACTTTAGGCGTCGAGGTCCGGCTCCAGGAGTCGACTCGCGTTCTTGGCGGGAAAACTTGGTGTCCAGCGGCGCGTATCGTTCACCGCGAGCGGATGGGCGCTTCGTGCTGGACTCCGGGCTCCTCAGCCCCACTTCAGCGCCACTTCACGCCACACTCAACGTCCTTCCCTTACGCAACTCAGCAACTCTCCAGCGCAACTCTCCTTCTTCAGCCACTCTTGAACCCTCTCACTCAACTCTTAGAACTCCCTCCTTGACGCATGCGCACGCATTTTATATTGCGCCTCGACCTCTCTCCGCGAGCTCTCTGGGCACGCCTACCGGGTCGCTTACTGCCGTGCCGGTTGGCTCGCACGGCCTCCTTTGGCTCCGCCCTTGATGACGAGGGGCGGCCAACGCCCTGGATTCGGCGGCTCCTCCCCCTTCTTCTCCGATCCGACCTCGTGGCTAATGGAGTCGCGGTGAAAACCGCCAAGCAGCTGCGGCGAAAACCACAAGCCCAAAGAACAGCGGAATGCAGCAAACCGCGCAGAGGAATTTGTTAATGCGGCTGACAAAAGGGGGATCCCATGGAGGTTCTGGGGAAATTGAAAGGGGATACTACCTTTGTTTGAATTCGATGCAATGCAGTGTTAACTAGTTGGAAACAGAGCCTTAACCTAATACACAGAATAAGGAAATAACTACCAACAAGGAGGAAATCTATGATTTGGCTACGTGATGGTATATGACCTAACTAAGGAACGCCCTTTGACCTTTATACACAACAACTGGAGGAAGTAGGGTGATATTTTACAATTTATTACACAATAAAAAAACACAATTCTCATATCCACAACAATATATATATATATATACCCAAAACCGCAACTATATATATATATATATATATATATATATATATATATATATATATATATATATATATATATATATATATATACTATATATATACAGTATATATATATATATATATATATATATATATATATATATATATATATATATATATATATATATATATATATATATATATACTGTATATATATACATACATATATATATATATATATATATATATATATATATATATATATATATATATATATATATATATATATAACCATACAAAACACAATGTGTGAATGTGTATGTGTGTGCTTGTTGTGTGTGTGTCTGTCCCCTTTCATAAGGGTAGGTTTTGATGGCTTTGAGTAGTGCTTTAGGAGGGATTTGAGTGGGGGGGGGTTTAATGGGCAGTCTTTGAACACGACTGTGTGTCCACCGGTTAAAAGACTCTAAGGACCCATTCGACTCCGAAGACCCAATGGACCCCAAACACCCAAAATACCCGAAGACCCAAAATACCCTGCAGACTGTTAAAGACACAAAAGTCCATGAAGACCCAGAAGACCCCAAATACACAATAGACTGAAAAGACCCAAAAGACCCCAAGGATCCAAATGATCCAAGCAATCCCCAGGACCCAAATGACAAAGAGCACCCAAAAGACCCCAAGGACTCATACGACCCCCAAGGACTCTGAAGACCCAATGGACCCAAACACCCAAAATACACTGAAGACCCAAACGACCCTGAAGACCAAAAAGAGCCTGATAGCCCCGAGGATCCAAAAGACCCTGAGGGACCAAAAGACCCAAACAACCCCGAGGCCCAAATGACCCAGAGGATCCATAATACCCCAAAGACCCAAAAGACCCTGAAGACCCAATGGATCCCAAAGACACAAAATATCTCAAAGACCCCAAAAGACCCAGAGGATACAAAAGTCACAGAGGACCCCAAAGACCCCAAGGACCCAGAAGACCCCCCCTCCTCCCAAAGGACTCTGAAGACCCAGAATACCCAAAATATCGAAAAGACCGCAAATACTCAAAATATCCCAAAACCCTCTTCTATTTTTTTTGCTTTTTTTTTTTTTTGTATACAAAATGGAGTCTCGTGTAAGAGCTAACACATTGAACATGAAAACCTGCACAGACACATAAAGCATACAATGAAGGGAGCGGGAGACAAGAGGGGGAGAGAGAGGGAAGCACACAAGCACAAAAACAGTAGAGAACAGGGACGTCGGTAGATCTGTGGGATGGGGAGGGCTGCGGGATTAGGGAGGGGCACACAGTATAAAGCAAATTAACATTACGAGGAATTTCAGGAAAGAAGTTGTGGATTGAAAGAGGTGGATTTTGGGTGTTTTAACGGGGGTAGAAAAGGTCAAGGTTTTGGATGGGGGGGGGAGATAAGAGATGGTGGTGAACAGCTGTTTTAAAGACCTGGAGGGAGGAGTGGGATTGAAGAGGGTGTGGGAGATTGTTCCAGAGGCGGGAGAAAAGAGGAATGAAAGAACGAAGGTGAGCAGCGAGTCTTGATTTTGGCAGTTTCACCAGAAGACGTTGCTGGCAGATCTTGTGCGACCTGTAGGAATATTTGGGGGGCATGGCACAGACAGAGCACCGGGAGTAAGGCTGGAGAGGAGTCGGTAGAAGACAGACCACCAAGCTGCCTGTGGTGAGAGAGAGAAAGGCCCTCAGAATCAGCTTCATCGCGGGAGATAGCAATAATTCTGAATGCTTTGGTTTCAACCGCGTGTAGCCGAGCTAGGTGTGAGGCAGGAGTACCAGCCCAGAGGGGAGAGCAGAATTCCATTGAGCTGCGGATGAAAGCCTTTTATGTGGTGAAGAGCTCAGAAGTGCCCATAAAGGACTTCGCTCAACGAAGCACAACCCTTGAAGACCCAAAAGACCCCGAAGACCAAAAAATTGCCCCAAAGACCCTTAAAGACCATTAAACACCCAAAAGACCCCAAAGAACCAAAATACCCTGAAGACCCAAAATACCCCAAAGGCCCTAAAAGACCCTGAATAATTGAAGGACCCAAATGACCCATCAGATTGAAAAGACCCTAAAAACCCAAAGACCCTGAAGACCCAAAATTCCCCGAAGACCCATAACGACCTCGAATACCCAAAGCCCACAAAGACCCAAAATACCACGTAGACCCAAAATACCCCAAATATATATAGTATGGTTGAAGCAATGTTCTGAAGTTAATGGCATCGATTTTGGTTGTGGCCTGTATGTAACTCCATTTGCCATAATTTCAGGATAACTATGCGAGTTGACCTGTTTTTTGTTTTTTTCCTTGTGTTTCTGTAGAATTTGAAAATGAATGGCATTTTGGATGAAGCGCTGTCAGTGGTGGAAGATGACACTTGGAAGAGGATTCGCAGTATCCTCAGTCCAACCTTCAGTACAGGGAAACTCAAAGAGGTGAAAATCATTAATTTATTATACAATTGGAGCACATTTCCTTTACATGATGAACAAAATAATTTCTGACACTTGACAAACCTGTTTTTGTACGAGTTGGTTTTGTTTAGACTGCAGTTCCCACCAGGTTTAAAAAGTTCTCTTTCTTCATTAATATGGCCGGCAGAACAAGATAAACTAGAGAGTTCATAGAACACCTTAGTCCACAGCCTTGAGAAAAAAAGGACTTGGCCGGGATCTGTGAGCGGAAACTTTGATTGGTCGAGATGACGTAAAATGCTGTAATATTTAATCAAGTACTACTAATTTAAGGTTTTTGAAAGTGCCAATAAGGCGATTTGTGTTCTATAGTGTTCAAGTATAGAATTCAATGGGAATAAAATAAATGTTTTAAAGGTTGTAGAAAAATCTTTTTTTGGGAAGTATACTGCCATTAATGTAGTGTCTTTTACACCACCTTATCTAACATGTTATTACTTGCAAAATCGAAGATTCTGCATAATGGAAGATTTTGCAAGTATATTGGTTGGTTGCGTTTGTGGTTCTGTCTGTTTGTCACTGGCCTACAGGTCACAATTCTAAATCGATCGTCACAAAACTTCACCAAGATGTATAGGTCGTCCCAATTGAGAAGCCTATTGATTTTGAGGTCAAAGGTCATCTGGAGGTCAAATTTCTAAAATCGGCATTTTAAATCCGATTGACTTGAAAATTGAATAGCATTTGTATATCGAGTCACTAAATTGAGAAATGAACTATTTTTGAGGTCAAAAGGTCAAAGGTCAACTCAAAGTCAAATTTTAAAAGTCATTTTTCATCTGAAAACCCATCAATTTTCATCCGATTGACTTGAAAATAGAACAGCATTTGCGTATTGCCTCACTGAATTGGGAAACCAACTATTTTTGAAGTCGAAAGGTCAACTCAAGGTCAAACTTCTAAAATCATCATTTTTCATCTGAAAAATCGTCACTTTTCATCCTGTTGACCAGAGCTTTGATCAAGATCGTAAATTTTAATCTTCACTAAATGGATAATTTGCTGTAACAATGGAAAACTTTTGGGGGTCGGATTTTGCAAGTATCGTGCTCCGCATGACGTCTTCTTGTATTAGTTGTTCATGCCTGTTGTTTGTGTCCTGTTGTTTGTGTTTGTGTCATGCCTGTTGTATGACATCTTTAAAAACAGACAAAGTGAACCAGTTGCTTAACCACACCTTTCGGTGTGTGTGTGTGTGTGTGTGTGTGTGTGTGTGTGTGTGTGTGTGTGTGTGTGTGTGTGTGTGTGTGTGTGTGTGTGTGTGTGTTAATAAATCTGAATGATCCTGAACCAGGGCCGGATTAACCTTTTGTGGGCCTGGCACCAAACAAATTTGTGGGCCCCATTTGGGGAACCATTGCAAAAGACAGCATATCGCCACAGGAGTACGGAGTCGAAACAAAGCAAACAGCTATTTATGTTTTTTTTTTGTTTTTTTTTTGGGGGGGGGGATACAGAATCGAGGCTCGTGAAAGAGCTAACATTTATCACACAAACAAATCAAACAGACAAACAAACAAAGTATATAAAAGGGGAGCGGTAAACAAGATGGGGAGAGAAGGGGAAGCACATAAACACAACATTTGAGAGCAGGGACATCGGGAATGTGTGGGAGGGAGAGGGCTTGGGGGGAGGCGGCGTGGGAAGGGGGGGGGGTGTGGGAGAAGTATAAACACAAGGACACCAAGGACTTCCAGGAAAGAAGTTGGTATTTCAAAAAAGTGAATTTGGGGTGAAATTAGCAGGGGTAGAAAACATCAAGGTTTTGGATGGGGGAAGATAAGAGATGGTGGTGAACAGCTGTTTTAATGACCTGGAGGGAGGAGTGGGATTGAAGAGAGTGAGGGAGTTTGTTCCGGAGGTGGGAGAAAAGAGGAATGAAGGAGTGAAGGTGAGCAGAGAATCTTGATTTTGGCAGTTTAACCATAAGAGGGTTGCAGGCAGATCTTGTGCGACCTGTAGGAATATTTAGGGGACAGAGCCCAGAGAGAGCTGGAGGAGCAAGGCCGGAGAGGAGTCAGTAGAAAACAAAGACCACCAACCTGCCTGCGGTGATAAGTGAAAGGCCCTCGGAGGTAGCTTCATCGCGGGAGATTCCAATGATTCTGAAAGCTTTGATTTCAACAGCGTGAAGACGAGCTAGGTGTGAGGCAGGAGCACCAGCCCAGAGGGGAGAGCAGTATTCCATTGAGCTGCGGATGAAAGCCTTGTATGTGGTGAGGAGCTCAGGTGTGCCAAGGACTTTGCATGACGGATGATACCCAGTCGGCGACTGGCTTTGGAGGCCAGATTTGAAATGTGGTTTTCCCAGGAAAGATCATGGCAGATAGTGAGACCCAAAAGCTTGAGTGACAGAACTTCTTGGAGAGGATTATTCAGAAAGTGGATGGGAGGGTTGTCCAGTTGGTCTTTTCGGAGAGACCGTAAGAGTGTGAGATTTGTCAGGATTGAAAGACATGTTCCACTTGTTTGCCCAGTCTGTGATTTTGTCCAGTTCTGCAGAGAGTGAGGAGGCTGCAGACTGCCGATCTGAGGGATGAGGAATGGAGCGGCAGAGAGTGGAGTCATCAGCAAAGAAATAGAGAGGATTTTCAATAGAGTCGGAGAGATCATTGATGAAGACCAGAAAAAGAATAGGGCCCAGAACACTGCCTTGGGGAACTCCAGCCTGAACAGGAAGAGGAGATGAGAGAAACCCATTCAGGGCCACACGTTGACTATGACTGGAGAGGAAGTCCGCCAGCCATGCGTGGAGATTTCCATGGATACCAAAGGAGGAGAGTTTGGTGAGCAGAGCGGGGTCCAGACCGTATCGAAGGCACATGATATGTCAAGGGAGACAGCTCTAATTTCCTGTTTGGCATTGAGGACCTCCATCCATTGTTGAGACAGCAGAAGCAGCATGTCCAGAGTAAAGTGACCTGGTCTGAAACCAAATTGATGATCAGAGATCAAGCCATTGGAGAAGAGGAAAGATTTCATATCCAAAGCAATGATGGATTCCACGACTTTGCTGATAATTGGGAGAAGGCTGATTGGTCTGTAGTTGCTAGGATCTGTTTTTGCACCTTTTTTGTGTAAAGCGGTGATGTTGGCTGATTTCCAAGCAGATGGCAGATGACCTTGAGCAAAAGAGAGGGTGAAGAGAACAGAGAGAGGGAGTGAAAGAGCGGAAGAACAGTATTTTAGGACCCGTGGGCTGATGCCGTCAGGTCCAGTTGCAGAATCAGAGTCAAGGGTTGACATAAACTTTTCCACCTTGTCAGGAGGAAAGGACACAGAGTCCAGGAGCAGCTGGGTATGACTGGGTACGGTGGGTACAGAGAGGGATGGGTCTGGGACACAATATTTAGAGGCAAACACAGAGTTGAGGCATTCAGCTTTTTCTCGTGTGGAGTCAGCTGTGTAGCCGTTTGAGGTAAGGGAGGGGATGGAGGGGGAACAAACACCAGAAACAGATTTGACCAGACGCCACCAGGATTTGGAAGAGGGAGACAGATAAGGGAGTTCGGTCTTGAGAACGGAGAGATATTGTTTCCTGGCTCTCCTGAGGGTGGACACACACTTGTTTCGGTCGTTGTGAAAGGAAATGAGATTTCCTTCCATTGGATTTGCTTTCCAGGATATGAAGGCAAGTTGTTTCTGGGCAACAGCCTCACCACAAGATTCCGTGTACCATGGACGGGAGGAAGGGTATGACAACTGAAGACGAGATGGGATAATTTTGCAATATTTTGCAATATAATTATTTGCAATATTTACAAGTTTAAATTGCAGAGGGAGGTGGCTGCCACTTCGGTACCAGCAATGGTAGCACTAGGGCAGAAGGACATGTGCGCAAGTGTACATAAAATAAATAACAAATGAAAAAATAAAATGGATATAAAACAGTGGATAACAGAGTCTGCTATTTGCTGATCCCACTAAATGCTATACATATTCTATATATACTGAAACGCAAAAGAAACTTACCACCTTTGAAACCTTTAAATATCAACAATAACACTGCGTGTAGTAAATGTGTGAACTTATTTGTGGACAATAGTGTCCTCACTGTCAGACAAAACGGTCACGGATGGTTACTTGAACCTTCAATGGTCACTTCATAGCACAGCTGTTGAACAGCCGTTTTGACTGTCAGTGATTAGCCAAGGGGTACGGGATGATTTTAATGAGCTGCACGTGATGTCTTGATATTGGCTTTAAAAAGGCCTGTGCAAAATGGGAATTTCAATCAACATGCCACGATTGTCAAGGGATCAACGGCAGCGTGCCCTGGGCATGCTGCAAGGCGGACTGAGCTACCGTGAGGTGGCACGTCGCCTTGGCTGTTCACACCAGACGATATCGGCCCTGGTGGACAGAGACACCCCCCACAACTCTGCAGATGACAGACCTCGATCAGGGAGGCCAAGAGTCACCACTGCAAGGCAGGACAGGCAGATGGTCCGAAGTCACCTGCGGGATCGATTCCGTCCAGCATCCCGCACTGCGGCAGAAACTCCGGGGCGTGCAAACCCACGGATCTCCAATGATACTGCACGAAAACGACTGCATGACTATGGTCTGACTGCCAGAAGACCATACAGAGGCCACTTGTTTGAAATGTAATAAAATTGTAACAGTTCAAAATAAAACAAACCAACAATTGCTAATTGAAACATTGGCATTTTATTGATGACATGTCAAGTTTTTGACCAAGATACACCATCGCATCAGTTTGTTCTACAGTACAGAACAGCACAGGGTGCAATGTCAGTCCCCTTTCAATAGCGTGTGTGGCCACCATTGTTTTGGACACAGGCAGTGCATCGTCGGCGTATACTGCCTACCAGTCTTTGGATGGATTGCTGCTGGATTCTGTCCCACTCAGTCCTCAATGTCTGAAGCAGCTCTGCCCGTGTCCTGGCCCTGCCAACTACGCGTCTCCCAAGCTCATCCCACAGGTGCTCTATGGGATTCAGGTCAGGGGAGAGCGCAGGCCACTGCATGGTGTTGATGTTCTCGCCTTGGAGAAATGCAGTGGTAAAGCGAGCAGCATGGGGACGAGCGTTGTCATGCTGAAAGGTTCTCAGTTCTGGGTGGTCTAGCAGGAATGGCAGCAGATGAGGTCGCAGGATGTTATCCACATACCGCTGGGCGTTAAGATTCCCATCCACAACCACCAGTGGCATCCTGTACCGGCCTGATATGGCGGCCCACACCATCACACTTGGGCCACCCCACCTGTTGGCTTGACGCACGCAACAATCGGCATATCGCTCACCAGTTCTTCTCCAGACACGCTCACACCCATCAGGACTGTCCACACAGAACCTTGACTCATCGCTGAAAGCGACCTCGTTCCACTGCGCCAAGGTCCACCGCTGATGCTGCTGGCACCATCTCTGTCGGTTGCGGCGATGGGCAGCCATCATCACGGGGCCTCTGTATGGTCTTCTGGCAGTCAGACCATAGTCATGCAGTCGTCTTCGTGCAGTATCATTGGAGATCCGTGGGTTTGCACGCCCCGGAGTTTCTGCCGCAGTGCGGGATGCTGGACGGAATCGATCCCGCAGGTGACTTCGGACCATCTGCCTGTCCTGCCTTGCAGTGGTGACTCTTGGCCTCCCTGATCGAGGTCTGTCATCTGCAGAGTTGTGGAGGGTGTCTCTGTCCACCAGGGCCGATATAGTCTGGTGTGAACAGCCAAGGCGACGTGCCATCTCACAGTAGCTCAGTCCACCTTGCAGCATGCCCATTGCCCAGGGCACGCTGCTGTTGATCCCTTGACAATCGTGGCATGTTGATTGAAATGCCCATTTTGCACTGGCCTTTTTAAAGCCAATATCAAGACATCACGTGCAGCTCATTAAAATCATCCCGTACCCCTTGGCTAATCACTGACAGTCAAAACGGCTGTTCAACAGCTGTGCTATGAAGTGACCATTGAAGGTTCAAGTGACCATCCGTGACCGTTTTGTCTGACAGTGAGGACACTATTGTCCACAAATAAGTTCACACATTTACTACACGCAGTGTTATTGTTGATATTTAAAGGTTTCAAAGGTGGTAAGTTTCTTTTGCGTTTCAGTATATATCATAGCATTAAATTCTACACATATTCATGATTGAAATGTATCGCAATGTGCACACTTGGGCTGGCAGGGTTGCCTAGAGCTATGTACACTCAATTTTGAGCTGTTTCGCCTGAGTTTGATTCCCGACCCAGCTATAAACTGCCATCCTGGTGTTTCACAGGCAAAGTGATTCATCAATGTGTGTGCCGTCCCTCAAATGGACGTTAAACGGGCATCCCGCCTGCTGGCATTCATTGGTGCCTACCAGCATTAATTCCTTTGCGACGAGTAGGCAAGATGGGCAGATAATTATACAAAAGTTTCCAAGAACCAACATCACTATCCAGCACGTTTACCTTCTTTTTACTACTCCCACCCAATGAATTTGACCGACCGACCACAACCTCCTCACATCATCCACCTGCTTAACGGCCAGCACATAGCTTTGGGAGACACGCATATCTCATGTGATCGCCAAGCTAATTACAGAGCATCCAAATTTGGGCTTCCAGTTGGAAAGCCAATTTGATTAAAGATCTTTTATTACCTCCACCACCGAAGGTGGACGAAGGTTATGTTTTCACCCCTGTCTGTCTGTGATTTGTTTGTATGTTTGCCTGTGAACAGGATATCTCAAAATGTTGTGGATGTATTCGGAGGAAACTTGGTGGTATAGGTTGGGTGTGTGACGAGGACTAAATGATTAGATTTTGGTGAATATTTGAATCCGGATCTGCATACTAGAATTTTAAAAAGTGATTCTTCACCATTGATTGGGCCGTAAGCGATATACACGAATATGAACTTGTTGAACCTATGACTCTTGTTGAACTTGAAAAAGACTGAGAAGAAGGCGTACTTGGATGAAAGCGTGTCTGAAAATAAAAGATCATCTTGAAGCTGCATCCGTAACTTATTTAATTTCTTCCGATTATATCTCCATTATAAAACGGGAGTGTCTGTCTGTCTGTTCGTCCCCAAACTACTCTGTTTTGGAGCATGCCCTCCAAACCTTCTGTGGAACGTTTTGGGGTCCCAGCGGATGTTGTAAGGGTACGTTTTAGGTAGTAGGTTGTAGACAGCAACCCCCCAGGGTAGTACTCCCGTTCGGACTTAGGAGCGTAAAGTGGTGCCCGGAACTATCTTGCACTCTCCGTGTCAGAATTGCTGGTCTTACTTATTGTCTCACTCAAATTACAGCTGCCGGGCTAGCTTCACTCTCTCTTTCTTGCAAACAGGTTTTGGTTCAGGCCAGAATCCAGATACAAAACGTAAACTGTTCAGCCTGGCGGAGGTATGGGCTCTACTGAGTGCTGTTCTAGTCTTGTTATGATATTGCAGCATACATACTGTTTTATTATCCAAGCTCGCGAGATCTTGCGGGTGAGGTCACAGTTTTTCGAAGCTGTCCCAATCTTCACGCATGCTCGAAGTTAAGTAATTGTTCACAATTGTATTTTTGTCGAAACTGTACTTATCTTATGTGTGTGTACCTATAGTGCGTCCTTTGGAAGATTATCGGTGTTAATCTTTCATACCTGTATATAATAGTCAAGTATTTCGTGCCGCGTTATTTTGCGGGCTAGTTATTGAAGCTTCCTACCTTGAGGCTTGTTTTTTCTCAGTGGTCGATTGTGGTCCTTCTACTCTTGTTCTCTCAGTTTTTTTTCCCAGTCTTTTCACCCCATACTTCCTTGTTTAAATTCTTAACTGAAAAAATTAATAAATAAACATTTCCTTCTTTGTTCTTTTTGTTCGTTCGTTCTTCCACCACGTGTTTCACCCCAATTTTACCCCCATTTTCACGCCATTCCCCAGATCTGTTTTGCCCTGTTCCTTTTGCTGACACCTTTTGCCCTGTTCACGTGACTCGTGGTTGTCCCTCAAGGCTCCCCATTGGTATTTTTGTGAATATAAGATTGTTCTTCACGGTTCTGTTTAAATATGTTTAAACTTTCCCCTGCAGTGTTTTATTCAGTGGTATATTACAACACGCTGTTTTTCTTCCTATTTAAAAGGCTCTTTCCAATTTCCTCTCCAACTCATTCCACTTCAAAAAAAAATTCAATCTCTTATAGGCCATGGGCCACATATGGTCCACGAGCATCCCCCCCACCTCTAAACCAAACCAACTTTTTTTGAAGCCCAGAGGCATACTAAACACGATTCCAAATGTTACCAAGAAAAATTTAGGGATGCAATGCCCATTTCGGCTCAACAAAGTAGGGTACCCTCATAATTATGCCGACGCTCTCCGACGTCGACCGAACTTTGACTACTGATTATAATCTTCCACCAGAGGCCTCAAATAGCTCCTATTTCAATATATGATATACCAAATGAAAGATTATGAGCTGTTCTTTTTGAATATGTGGTAAATGAAACTATTGGGACAACTAGTTAAATAAACAGCTCTGCGGAACACAATAATTCAACCCGCAACTGCTTCTTCAATGAAATATTGGTATTTATTTCACAATCAGATTTTTTAACATTTATTTACATGGAAACTTTTCAATGTTGTATTAATCTCTTCATCGTGTATTACATTTGCTTTCAGGCGATACCTTCATATTTTTTCTAACAAGAGCCAATCTGAAATAACAGCCATTTGAATGTTTTAGATTCAACGTTGTGGAACGTTAACATGCACTATATTGAATCCAGTTATGCAGGCAATACCCATCGGCATGATCCCGTAATGTTTTTATATGCATTGTAATTAATTGATTCACTTTTTAGATCACAAGAAAAATTGTCACTAGCTAGCAAAATCCAAATTTGCCACCAAAAGTGACATGACAGTGCCCTCTCCTACAACTATGGGGATTGTCACTAAAAGAAATGAATATGTAACCCATGCCTATTTTAGTTGCATTTCAGATTCATTTTCCACAAATGAATGTTTTAAATACATAGTTAAGATCTCTCCTCAATATGGAAGAAAACAGGTAACAACCATTTGAATTAATTAAGTTTAACTGCTGTCAATTTACATATTTAAGTTTTCTATTTGCAGATTATACTAATTATAAATAATGGATATCTTGATATATGGATAAATAACCCCTGTTATTAACTTAAGCAAAATAGTAACTGCTTTTTTAATTCTTATTTTATGTGTACTTTCAGATGCGAGTAGGACTTAGACTGCGATGCTGACATCTATACTTGGAGAACCGTGCATCTAACCATGGCTTCGACATCCCACAAGAAGCGAAAGCATTGTACATCTGACACGGAACCCATTTGCATCATACACGTACCAGGGCTGAAGTATGGACCAATACAGCTGATGACGAATGTAAAGGATCCGGAACTGAAGATGGAAAAGTTGAAGGAGATCAAGCGTAGAAGAATGGCTGAACCTCAAGATTCACCCTATCGACTTGAAGAATCATGCAGAAAACTACCTGACATTATTGAAGAAGTGCATGGTTTTCACCGGGAATGCTATCAACGTTTTACGATGAATCTGAACCGCTTAAAAGAAGCAGAAACATCATCTTTGCCAGAATCCCGATCAACCCGCCGATCATCTAGTGATCACATTATCTTCCATGCTGATTGTATCTTCTGCAGATCAGAAGCAAGAAAGAAAGTAAAAATCCAAGGCAGCTGGACAACCGAAGGCCTCATAGACTTTGAACGGGAAGGCTGGAAACATGTCATTGATGTAGCAGAGGTGCGAAATGATGAAACTCTCCTTTTACGCATCAGGGGGCATGACCTCTTTGCATGTGAAGCAAAGTTTCACAGGTCATGTCGAAACAGATACACACAGAACCCTGAAAAATGGCGAAGTGATCGACTTGATGAACAAGAGAGACAGCGTGAAGTAGAAAAAGCTCACCAGATGGCAATGGCAGAAGTGACAAAAGTGGTTGGCAAAGAAATTATTGCTGAGAAGAAAATTATGAAGCTATCTGTCTTGCTGAAGGTCTACACCAATAGGCTTCAGGACAGTCCACACCCGAATCCCAACTTCAGGAGCACCAACCTCAAGAAGAAGCTCGAGAAATATGATGCTTACCAAAGGAGCCTGGGATTTTGTCAAATGGGAGATTTCCAATCATACTTGGTATACAATACTCAAATTAATGTCGATTCAGCTGTTCGAAAAGCCTATCAATTAGCTTCAGAAGACACAGTTGCACTTGTCGGCACACAAATGCACCAGTCAATACAAGAGGCATACAATAACTCTACAGAGGTCAAATGGCCACCAACAGCTCAAGACCTTACCAACAACCAGATAGTAATTCCAGCAGAAATTGAACGTTTCTTACTCTATGCGATAACTGGCAAAGCAGTTCATACATCAGCAAGAGTTCATAGACTTGTTCAGTCAATAGGTCAAGACCTCTGTCGAGCGGCAACAAATGGATCATGGAAGCACCCAAAGCACATACTTCTGTGTATGACTCTTCGGCACCTGTTTCGGAGTGAGAAGCTAGTAACACTCTTAAATCGTCTTGGTCATTGTGAGAGTTACAGCTTTTCTTTGGAGCTCGAGACAGCATTGGCTGAGGCTGTGACTGAAACATCCTCAATGCTGTCAAGTCAGATCGTAAGGTCACCCACAGCACCCAGTGTATTTCACTCAGAATTCGACAACTTTGACCAATTGCTTAATGATATGACTGGCAAGTCCTCTGTCCACACTGCTCATGGGATCATGCTCCAAGATATCGAAGGATCTGAGACAGGTGGTTCAAAACCAGAAATCCCAGCACTACCAAAGAACAAGCAACGATCAATGACGCTGAAGAAACAGGATTCTCTTGCAGTTTAGGGGTGTGTGTGTGTGTGGTTTTTTTAGTATTGTGTGTGTAACAAACATGTTTAGCAGAATATGTGTACATTCTCTTTGTCAAAGCTTTGAGGGTTAAGCGATTTTTGGCACTATGTGATGGCCATATTGGATAGAGTCACAACTATTGATTAAAATAAATAAACATGTTTGCTTAGTATCTTGTATTCTCAACAAAAGAAATTTAAAATCAGTTTAGTATATATGCATATAAAAACGTTATGTAATATAGGTATTGCTGTGCAACTGGATTGTTAATATAGTACATGTTAACGTTCCAAAACGTTGAATCTAAAACATTCAAATGGCTGTTATTTCAGATTGGCTCTTGTTAGAAAAAATATGAAGGTATCGCCTGAAAGCAAATGTAATACACGATGAAGAGATTAATACAACATTGAAAAGTTTCCATGTAAATAAATGTTAAAAAATCTGATTGTGAAATAAATACCAATATTTCATTGAAGAAGCAGTCGCGGGTTGAATTATTGTGTTCCGCAGAGCTGTTTATTTAACTAGTTGTCCCAATAGTTTCATTTACCACATATTCAAAAAGAACAGCTCATAATCTTTCATTTGGTATATCATATATTGAAATAGGAGCTATTTGAGGCCTCTGGTGGAAGATTATAATCAGTAGTCAAAGTTCGGTCGACGTCGGAGAGCGTCGGCATAATTATGAGGGTACCCTACTTTGTTGAGCCGAAATGGGCATTGCATCCCTAAATTTTTCTTGGTAACATTTGGAATCGTGTTTAGTATGCCTCTGGGCTTCAAAAAAAGTTGGTTTGGTTTAGAGGTGGGGGGGGATGCTCGTGGACCATATGTGGCCCATGGCCTATAATTCGAAATCACTGCATGCTCTAAATTCACATTTATTCCACCCCTCCTCCATCGTTCTTAAACGGATCTCCAACTTGAAAATCACAATGAACCCAATTTGTTATAAATGTTGGTCTTTCATTAATCATCCACTTTCTAATCTCCACCCTTGCCCCTCCCCTCCGAAACTCCTCCCTAACCCCTCCCCTTCCAAACTCCCCCCCAACCCCTCCCCTACAAATCTCCCCCCCCCTACGATCCCTCTCCAATTCTCCCCCCTCCCACCTCCTTCTCAAAGCTGCCTCCTCCCCACTTCATCTTCCTTCTATCTTATACCTCCACCTCCCCCAACCTTATACTTTCCTCTGCACCCCCTCAAAGAACTCCTCACTGTGCCTCATCCCATCACCATCAAACCTTTCATCCTTCTCATCCTTCCCTTTCATGTAACTCTTCTGTAATCTCTGACACACTATCAACTGCTCTCCCGACCTCTCCCTCTCATCCTTCATCTGACCCTACCCCTCCCCTCCCCTCTTCTGCACCCGATGCTCCCCCTCTCTCCTCATTAACGATATGGACCTCAAACATCCGGGGCCTTCGCTCAAACCTGATCTCTCCATTCAGGTTGCTTCTGACAATCCAGACTTGATCTGCTTAACAGAAACTTTCCTCCTTCAAGATGTCTCTGATTCCTTAATATCTCTTCCTGGTTACTCCCTCCTCCGGTATGATAGACCTGAGCCTCGTCCTGGTGGTGGGGTTGCTATCTTTATCAAAAACTCTCTTCCTCACTCTCCTTACACTGCCCTCTCTCCAACCCACCCCCAGGAGTACCTCTGGCTACGGCTTCCTCTCTGCTCCCACCTTTTGTTCATATGTGTTCTGTACCGTCCTTCAAACAGTGATGACTCCATTTACATGTCGCTATCTGACAACATGGACCAACTTCTATCAACTCATCCCAACTCTCTCTTCCTCATATGTGGTGACGTCAACTGTCATCATGCCAGCTGGCTGGGTGTGGGTTCCTCTCTCACCAGTCATGGCACCTCAGCAAAGGACTTCTGTGACTCATTGGGACTGACACAATCTGTCAATTTCCCGACCCGGATCTCAGTCAATGGAGCATCTTCTCTTCTAGACTTGGTTATGACAAACTTCCCTGCAAATGTCTGCTGCTCTTCTTCTGCTCCAATCGGTTCTTATGATCATGTGCTTGTTAAAGTGGACATCTCTCTGGCCATTCTCAGAGAGCCTTCTCAGCGTCGACGAGTCTGGCATTACACTCAGGCCGACTGGCACGGGCTGCAAGCAGCCATCAATCATCTGGACTGGTCTCCCATCTCTACTGCCTCTGACATCAATTCTTCTTGGGAATTCTTCCAAAGCAAACTGCTCTCTCTCATGCACAGATTTATCCCATCTCGTCTTCAGTTGTCTTACCCTTCCTCCCGTCCATGGTACACTGAATCTTGTGGTGAGGCAGTTACCCTGAAACAACTTGCCTTTGCTTCTTGGAAGGCAAATCCAACTGAAGACAATCTCAGTTCCTTCCACCAAGCTCGGAACAAGTGTGTGTCTACCCTCAGGAGTGCCAGGAAGCACTATCTCTCCACACTCAAGAATGAACTCTCAAACCTGTCTCCTTCCTCCAAATCCTGGTGGCGTCTGGTCAAATCCGTTTCTGGTGTTTCTTCCCCTCCATCCCCTCCCTCACCTCAAATGGCTACCCAGTTGACACCGCACGTGACAAAGCCGAATGCCTCAACTCTGTGTTTGCCTCAAAATCTTGTGTCCCAAACCCATCTCTCTCTGTTCCCACCTTACCCAGTCGAACCCAACTGCTCCAGGACTCTGTGTCCTTCTCTCCTGACAAGGTGGAGAAGTTTTTGTCAAACCTCGACTCTGATTCTGCAACTGGACCAGACGGCATCAGCACACGGGTCCTAAAATCCTGCTCTTCCGCTCTATCTCACCCTCTCTCTGTTCTTTTCACCCTCTCTTTTGATCAAGGTCATCTTCCAGCATCTTGGAAATCAGCAAACATTACCGCTTTGCACAAAAAAGGTGCAAAAACAGATCCTTGCAACTACAGACCAATCAGCCTGCTCCCAATTATCAGCAAAGTCATGGAATCCATCATTGCTTCGGATATCAAATCCTTCCTCTTCTCCAATGGCTTGATCTCCGATCATCAATTTGGATTCAGACCAGGTCATTCTACTCTGGACATGTTGCTTCTGCTGTCTCAACAATGGATGGAGGTCCTCAATGCCAAACAGGAAATCAGAGCTGTCTCCCTTGACATATCACGTGCCTTCGAACCGGTCTGCACCCAGCTCTGCTCACCAAACTCTCCTCTTATGGCATCCATGGAAATCTCCACGCTTGGCTTGCGGACTTCCTCTCTGGACAGTGGTCATAGTCAACGTGTGGCCCTGAATGGATTTCTCTCATCGCCCCTTCCTGTTCTGGCTGGAGTTCCCCAAGGTATTGTTCTGGGCCCTGTGCTTTTTCTAGTCTTCATCAATGATCTCTCCGACTCTCTGGAAAATCCTCTCTATCTCTTTGCTGATGACTCCACTCTCTGCCGCTCCAATCCTCATCCCTCAGATCGGCAGTCTGCAGCCTCCTCACTCTCTGCAGACCTGGACAAAATCACAGACTGGTCAAACAAGTAGAACATGTCTTTCAATCCTGACAAAGCTCACCGTCTTACTATGTCTCTCCAAAAAGACCGACTGGAAAACCCTCCCATCTACTTTCTCAACAATCCTCTCCAAGAAGTTCTGTCGCTCAAGCTTTTGGGTCTCACTATCTGCCATGATCTTTCTTGGGAAAACCACATTTCCAAGCTGGCCTCCAAAGCCAGTTGCCGACTGGGCATCCTCCGTCGTGCGAAGTCCTTCCTTGGCACACCTGAGCTCCTCACCACATACAAGGCTTTCATCCGCAGCTCAATGGAATACTGTTCCCCCCTCTGGCCCGGTCGGTGCTCCTGCCTCACACGTAGCTCAGCTTCACGCTGTTGAAACCAAAGCTTTCAGAATCATTGGAATCTCCTGCAATGAAGCTAACTCCGAGGGCCTTTCACTCATTCACCGCAGGCAGGTTGGTGGTCTTTCTGTCTTCTACCGACTCCTCTCTGGCCTTGCTCCCCCAGCTCTCTCTGTGCTTTGTCCCCCAAATATTCCTACAGGTCGCACAAGATCTGCCTGCAACCCTCTTATGGTTAAACTGCCAAAATCTAGGCTCTCTGCTCACCTTCACTCTTTCATTCCCCTTTTCTCCCGCCTCTGGAACAAACTCCCACACTCTCTTCAATCCCACTCTTCCCTCCAGGTCTTTAAAACAGCTGTTCACCACCATCTCTTATCTTCCCCCATCCAAAACCTTGATCTTTTCTACCCCTGTTAATTCACCCCAGATGCACTTTTTCGAAATAACTTCTTTCCTGGAAGTCCTTGCAGTGTCCATATGTTTTATACCTCTCCCACCTCCCCCCAAGCCCTCTCCCTCCCACAGTTCTCTCGATGTCCCTGCTCTCAAACGTTGTGTTTGTGTCCTTCCCCCTCTCTCCCCATCTTGCCTACCGCTTCCCTTATTTTGTGTTTTATGTGTCGGTTTGTGTCGGTTTGACTTTTTGTGTGATTATTGTTAGCTTTCACGAGCCTCGATCTTGTATACAATTTTTTTTTTTAAAAAGCACAAACATCAACTTTCATTTGTCGATTTTAATTGATGTGGCCTCAAACTGCCTTGGATTCTTGTATTTTGCAGAGGGTGTATTTTTTGTATGCAAGGTCTATCTGGGCATGGTAATGGATAAAATGACCAGATAGAAGGTTATCATGCCGATGATGGAGAGTGGAGGAACACGTCGACATCGAATAAGTAGTTGAAGGATGAAAAAAATTTGTTTGAGATAAGGTAACCGGTTTTCATCTACTTGTGGACATTTCAATAACATCTCTCGACCCTAGTGATGTGCCGTTTTATTTTGTGCGCTGTTTTTGTTTGAGATTTTTATTGTTTTTTAGATTTTTATTTTTATTTTTTATTTTTATTTTGACATTTTGTTTGAGGTGCACCTTCAGCCATGGATATCCATAACAGCTATTACCTCTTAGATTTGAAAAATGTATCCTGGGTATGTAATGTAAAAATGTATTATTTTTCTGATTTTTATGCCGCACTAATGCCAAAAATTGTTTTCCAGCACTTTATTTTACAATGCAGATATTTATATGTTTGTACTTGTGTTTGTGTGTAATATATATTCTTGAAATGATTCTGTTTTGTTTTCCTTCTCTTATTTTGCAGATGGTTCCTATAATCAAGTATTATACAAATGCATTGGTGGAACATCTAAGAAAACGTGAATCACAAACTCTGGAGATTAAAAAGTAAGGGTTATTTAATGTTAAACAATACAATGAGCCAGCTACATATCAACAGCAAACAGGGTAGTGGAGTTTGGTAGACTGAGGAAAGGAGAATTTGGAAGGAAAAGAGAGATTGACAGATTGTCGATGCAATTTACTTATTGCATTCACAACTACGCCTATCTGATCTTTTTAAAGTATTGATTGGAAATTGGTGTGCATGATTTAATACCACACTGGCAGACTATCATGTCCATTATTTAAAACTTAACACATTGACAGCCAACTCTTAAAGTAGACACCACTCCTATTTGCTAAGTCAAGTATGCATCATGTCTCATGTGCGTACACTTTCTTTTCAAATTTTACCCTTCCATGAGCAAATCTAAGTTCATTTCTTATGCATTGGTGGGGAACCCCCATGTTGTGATAAAACTCATATCTAGCATTGGGACAAGATTTTTAATTCCGTTTGGCAGGTATGAGTTATCTTGTAGAACTATTTTTCACATTTAATCAACGTTGGTATTACGTCAATGGTAATGGTAGATCGTGTGCTGAGTACCAGCTTCTTGTTTCTTCTTTTTGGGACTGTCATTACTCTTCAAAATGGCACTTATGAATGCAGATGAATAGGTAAAACCTCTCATGAAGCCTGATAATGATGATCATGGTTAAATCTGCCACCGTATGTTATGTTTTCACCCATGTCTGTCTGTTTGCTTGATTTGGAGCAGGATATGTCAAAACGTTGTGGCCGGATTTTGACAAAATTTGTTAGACATGTTGGGTGTCTGACAAGACCAAATTGATTGGATTTTGCTGAAGATCTGGATCCGGATCATATTTTTTAATGTGATTCTTCACCATTGAGAGATAGGGTAAAAAACGATGTGTCGCACAACATTGCAAAAAGTTGGGGACAGATTAAATGACAAACCCAGGTGGGTGAGTTGGTTCGGTGACAAGAACAAGCTGGTTGGGTTTATGTTCAGGTCCCGATCCAGATCCAACCTATCAGTGGGATACAAAACGTGAACTGTTCAACCTGGCAGAGGTACAGTATGCGCTCGACAGAGTGCCATTGTAGTTATTACATCGATTTATGTTCACCAAACTGCCAGCAGATCGATGATCCGTTAACTGACGTGACAGCATATTCTGTTTACAATACAATAGCTTAATATTTTCTACGAGAATACTCATAGTGGGAGAATCTGGTGCACCCAGCACTGCGAGTATACTCGTAGTCATCAGTCGAGGTCTTAAGCCAAACTAAAAATGAAAAATACTTGTTTTGTCAAGAGTGGAATACTTCTCAGATGGGGAGGTTGGGAATCCTTATTATCGTTCATTAGGTAATTATGGGAAAATGCTGATAGGCGAAAAATGAAATTATTGTTGAGTTGATTAAATTATATATATATATATATTGCTACCGTTTTCAGAACCGGCACTTGTAAATAATAGTCCATTATAAATAATGCCCTGTAAATATTCCCATCTTCCAAAGGTTAAAGGTCGCACCCTAATTAGTCTATATACAACACGTAGGACACCATAGGAACCTTTCAGTTATTTCCTTAGTCTGTGTTTTAGGTAAGGCTCTGTTTCCTTAGTCTGTGTTTTAGGTAAGGCTCTGTTTCCAATAGTTTGACTCTGCGTTGCATTAATTAAATAAGATAGGTCCTTCAATCCCATGCATTTTGATCTCTCTCACTCCAAGCTACTCCATCATGCGCACCTACAGGCGGGGGTTGTCTCTCTCTTGCTATTACACGCCTTAGCGCTTGCTTGCTAGCAGCGTTCGCTGCATCAAACGCCATTGCGCACGCGGTCAGGCTGGTGAAGAAGGGCGAAGCACAGGGAGGAGGCGTGCCTCCCCCCCCCACCCCCCCCCCCGTCGACTCATCATCAAAGGTGGAGCCAGCGAGCCCTCGCCGACCAACCAGGGCTGAGGTAAGCTCGCTAGTGGGCTTAGCCCTATGAAGGCGGCTTGATTTCAACGCGCGAGATATAAGCGCGAGCGCGAAGCCCTATTACGGACTGTGCAGGGAGCCACCATTGATGACGGACGGACTGAGCAGATTGCATCATTGATTACGGACTGCGCAGGGGAGGGTTGATTGTCACGTTACGGAGAGAACGGCGCCGAGGAGCCATCAATTGCATCGGACTGCGCCGGGGACCTCCGTTGAACTTCGGCACTTCGTGCATGTTGAGAGAGAGAAAGAGAAAGCCAAATACCCTCCCCGATATATGAACCCCGCTAAGTAAGGGCCGCTCGCGTGCAACAATATACGAGCAGCACTACCTGCCGGGTTTCGCCGCGGAGCTGGAGCGTGGATCGGAACCGGAGCGTGGACCAGGGTGGATCAGAGCCGGAGCCCACGCCGTCCTTCTGCTTGGACCTTCCTTCCCTGCCACCATTACTCCTTTCGTGTAAGTCTGTTTGTGTTGTCCTGGGCGTGATAATTAAGACTGTATAAGGTTGCCCTGTGTCTGCTTCTTCTTCTTCCCTTGTACATTTACCCTTCCGTTTCCTCTTTAATTATTGTAGTAATAAATTCCTGTGTTCTTTCTTACTTTGGTTTCTTCTGTCCGATCGTCTTAGTCTTTTCACAATTGAATATACGTGGCACGATTTCGGCAATCGCTCAGGATCGGGTTCGTCAACCGCTAACGGCTCGGGCTTCGGATTGCTAACCGCTCGGCAAATTCCATCTTGTCTGCGGTCTGAGCAGGAGTTATCTCCCTGCTTCACGGCCAGGGGTAGCACTCAGGTATTTGGGACTTCATTGACCAATCACCCTGGCTACTCCTGACCGGAAGGAGCATTATAACTTCTAGGGTTGGGGGAACGGCCAGCTTAAAGGACAAGGGGATTAGCCCCCCCTTGGTAACGGGAGTGCCGGACCCCGAATCCGCAACAATTGGTGTCCGGGAGTGGGATTTGACCCGAACCAAATTTTTATATCATCTGAAAAATTTGGTCAAAATTACGAGGGGCCGAAATTTTTTATTAACACCCAAAATTTGAATTGTGCCATGGATAATCAAGGCGATCGAATGCCGGTGGGGGGAAATGAGGGGGTAGAAGAGGGGTTAGAGGCAACTCAGGACCCCAGGGAAGAAGTGGGAGTAATGGAGGAGGAAAATAATGAAGGTGCGGTAGAGGGGGTTGCAGGCGCACAAAATGGCGGCGCCTCACACATGGCCACGGCAGCCGAGCTGGCGGCGCCAATAGATATGAACCTGCTTATGGCACAAATCAGGACGTGCATGACAGAATCGAAATGGGAAATGAACAAAATAGGAGAGCAATTGGGCAAGCAAATTGGCGAATTGAGGAATGATATGGGAGACCAAATTGGGGGATTAGAGCACAAATTGGGGGGCCAATTAGAGGACGTAAATGGCCAAGCCCGGGAAGTAAATGAGGGGTTGGCGAGGGACAAAGCCAGGTATGAGACAAGGGAAGTTGAGAGGGAGGTTAACCGCGGGTTGAGCGAGGAGGTCGCATTTGTACGCGACGAGGTAGCGCGACTTGAGAAGCGCGGAGAAAGCGGGGCTGAGCAAGGCAAAGTCACGTGGACCGGGGTAGAGATCGCGACCCGGGGTATGGGGAAGCCGGCGACCGCCGAAGTAGAAAAGAAAATTTTATTAGAGCCAGCGGTCGTCGAGGGAAAGGAAAAAGAAATTAAAACCGAACAAATAGTGTTAATTGGAGAGACCGCAGATGTAGGAAAGCACTCGCAGAGGGAAGAGAGGGAAAATGTACAAAGTCTGTGCTCACATCGTGATGCTGTACTTATTAACCAAATGGAAAGTTTGCAGGTGTTGGAGCAAAGAAGAAGAATCCCGAAGGTGAGCCGGGTAGTATATGGGACGAAAAGATTTTTCGGAAAAGTGTTCTTTTCGCGCGCTTGGGATTCGGGCGTAACCCGGGCGCTTGTGGAAGGTCCTTTGTGCGCTGTGCTAAAGTGAATGGCGCGAGTGTGAAGAAAAGGTGTATGAAAGAGAATGGCGCGCACGTGAGGAAGAAGAGTGCGCCGGAGCGAGAGTGTGATACTGAAACCGAGTGTGAGAGTGAATGCACATCGGAGTGTGAGTGTGGAAGTGGAACGACGAGTGATACAGAGAGTGAGATGGATGAGGAGCGGGTGCGAGAATGCACACCTGGGATGGTTGTGGAGCGTGTGCGTGGGAGCACACCGGAGCACGTGAGTGGGTGGGTGCTGGAATGCACACCCGTGGTGAGTGTTACAGAGTACGTAACAGAGGAGTGGTGTGCAATGGAGTGTGCGAGTAGGATGAGTGCACGAGAAGGTGCGCGAGAGTAGTGGTGCGTAACAGAGTGCGTAAGAAAGGGGTTTGCACGAGCGAGTGCTGTGACAAAGTGGATGGGATGTATGAGAGGCGTTGGAGCGCCGTGTTTGGTGAGTGAGAGAAGGAACAAGTGGTGTGAGCATGCGAGGGAAGCATCGACGTTGACCGGGGCAGCGTTTAGGCCGACGTATAGCCGACGCGAGCGCTCGGGGCGTGATGCTCTTTGTGTGCTGCGAGGGCCAGCCGGGATCGTAGCCGCGTCGCTTCTGTTCGGAGCGCCGTGCACGATTCGGCCCGGGTCCCGCCCTGTATGGTCGGAGCCGCGTCGTTCAGGCGATCGGCGCGATTCCGCGGGAGAAAGGCCAGGGCGGACCTGCGCCCCCTGGTGCTGGTCGGGTGTTCCGACCAGGTGAGGTTGGGTCATCGGGCCGGAGACCACAAGGCTCCGCGCCGGGATGGACCGTGGAATCTCGGTCCGACAAAGCCTCCTCCCCAGAATCGAAAGCCGGACGGCCCCAACCTACAGGAGACTGACCGTTTGCACAGATAGCCGGCTTTTCAAAGTCGAGCTATGAAAAGGCATTTCCACCACAAGAGGCTCATAGTTTAATGGACATTTGGTAGTAGTAGTGATAGGAATGGTAGTTGTACCATTCGTTTGGGGCACATGAGCTTTAGTTTATGGGGATTGGCTGTGCAAACTAGCCCGGGAGGGTTAGGTTATTGATAGGCAATCTAGGAAATGACCATAGGTAACTGTAGATTTAAGTAGCGACATTATACCTGTAGTGGGGACGTAGGTAGATTAGATGGATAATAACGACGTGGGAGGTGCTTAGTGCAAGGGATGACTGGGAAGCACGAGTAATAGAAGGGCAGTAGTTAGATTAGATGATGCTATGTGTTTGTAGTGAGAGTGATGAAATGAGGAATTGGTATGGAAGTTCTTTGTGGTGAGCTTGTTGAAATGGGGCATTGCTCGTGAATGCTACGTATGTGTGTAGAAAGTGCATGAGCAGAGTATTGAGAATGGGTGTGATTGTGCATTGAGTGAATGGCTTGCATGGTGGCAAGGGAGAATGGTTGGATGGAATAAATGGTCTGGAATGGATGGTGTGGAGTGGGAGTGTGGAATACGTGGAGTGGAGTGTATGGTGCGAAAGAGTGAATGGGGGAAGGATGGACCCCCTTGACGAGTACCTGGGTAGGGTAGTTTAAAAGTAGGTAGAGGGAGTAGGTAAATTGTGGTTGGATATTGACATCTGTGGTGCGAGAGTAGCAGAGTACTGCTTGGATTGTTGCGTAAGTAAAATGGAATGGCTGGGCGTGTGGCATGTTGGTGTGTGATTGGTTGAGCACTCCGCCACTGTTAGTCTGTCGGCCAAGTGAGGCCGCAGCTGGGCTCTGGGAGCCAGTTAGTGTTCAATGGGGCCCGAGGATCCAGAGGAGGACCCGGGTAGCCCGACGCCAGAGAGGGCGGTAGTGGGGTAAGGGAGCCAGACGGCCTTCCCCAGGTAGGTTAGGGTGAGGAGCAGGTAGGCTTGGGTGGCGACGTACATTGGCGGAGGTGTGCAGGTGAGCGGACCTGCTGGTGAGCCACACGACCCAGCCCCGAAATTGTGCGAGGGCACAGGGGGAAAGAATCGGGGGAGTGAGACCCCAAATTGGTGAGCGCCACAGTATGTTCAATGGGAATTGGTTTTAGAACCACATAGAGTAAAGATGGCCAATAGTTTGGCAGGGAAAAACCCTGGGGGTGTAAAGTGTGTTAATGTCATTTAGAAGGTAGTTTAGGATTGAAAATCTCTTTGCACCATCCGCATCCGCTCACCTGAGGTGAGAAGACTCCACACCGATTTTGCAAATGTTTGGTATGTGAAGGACGCATCATGACGTGGGGGTGACATTGTGGTTGTGATTCCATCCCTTCCTCCTTAAGAGGGATTGATGACCAATTTGGATTAGGGGAGATATGGGAGACAGGACGTTAGCAAAGGATTTGTAAATTGTGTAGATACGGGGAGGGGCAAGGGGTAGGATAGGTGACATGGGGGGTGACGAACGGTAGGGACGGGCTTTCTCAGCTCGCTCTCCCGTGCCCTTCATGTCGCATTGCCTTGTGTTGATGTGTACCCTTGCGCCCTTGCACCCCACTAACCCTGCTTTGTCTTCCTTCCCCACTCATGGACCGTGGTCTTTGTGTGCCGAGGGGAAAGTGTGCAGGTGTCGCAGTTGTGCGCCCGCACCCTCGCTGCTTGCCTGCCTGGACCGGTACACCACCTATGGACCACACGTTCTGTGGCCTGGCCCCGCTGCTGGCGCGAACCATTGCTGCCAGCATCTTGCTTGCAGACCACGGTCAAGGTGGCACCTATGCCAAGCAGGTGGACCACCTCAGTTGGCCCCTGCTGGCCGTAATTTTTTTTTAAATGGACGCGGTTTGTGCCCTTTTTATTGATTAAATAGGCCGCAAGAAAGAACATCAAGATGCCAAGAAACATCGGCCCAGCAGCCATCGGCCCAGCGGAGAAGACGCCAGTTTATTTTTGTTGAAATGTATGACTGTTAGTCTGCATTTGTTGGTGCTTTTCATGCATGGCGGTGCTTTTGTGCTTTTTAGTGCACTTTATTATTTGATTGTGCATTTCTGTGCATGTGGGTATGGTGTATCGGTACAGTGCTGTGCATGACCTTTCCTCTTATCAAAAACATCTGCTTTTGCCTTCCCAAAAGACAGGCCCTGGGTTCTAGTTGTAAATAATCCAAATAGTAGGAGTGTCTTTGTAAATAATGCTCCCCATCGTTAAATGTTTAGTTTGAAAATTAATTCCGCAATTCGGTTAGTCTGTGGGCGTGGGTCTGCCAGGTAGAATGCAACGCAGCAGGCGGGACATATCTAGTTTTTAAAATGTCGCACTCAGGGTGAGGTTAATACGAGAGGGTAACTACACCGAAGTGTCACACATAATTGTAAAAGATATCCCTTGTGAAACGGCCCGGAACGGGCCTGGAGAAAGGGAGGGTGCAGTGCTACGGTTTTCAGAACCTGCACTTGTAAATAATAGCCCATTATAAATAATGCCCTGTAAATATTCCCATCTTCCAAAGGTTAAAGGTCGCACCCTAATTAGTCCATATACAACACGTAGGACACCATAGGAACCTTTCAGTTATTTCCTTAGTCTGTGTTTTAGGTAAGGCTCTGTTTCCAATAGTTTGACTCTGCGTTGCATTAATTAAATAAGATAGGTCCTTCAATCCCGTGCATTTTGATCTCTCTCTCTCTCCAAGCTACTCCATCATGCGCACCTACAGGCGGGGGTTGTCTCTCTCTTGCTATTACGCACCTTAGCGCTTACTTGCTAGCAGCGTTCGCTGCATCAAACGCCATTGCGCACGAGGTCAGGCTGGCGAAGAAGGGCGGAGCGCGGGGAGGAGGCGTGGCCCCCCCCTTCGACTCATCATCAAAGGTGGAGCCAGCGAGCCCTCGCCTGGCCAGCGAGCCCCTTACCTCAGGGCTGAGGTAAGCTCGCTAGTGGGCGTAGGGCGGCTTGATTTCAACGCGCGAGATATAAGCATGAGCGCGAAGCCATATTACGGACTGCGCAGGGAGCCACCATTGATGACGGACTGAGCAGATTGCATCATTGATTACGGACTGCGCAGGGGAGGGTTGATTGTCATGTTATGGAGAGAACGGCGCCGAGGAGCCATCAATTGCATCAGACTGCGCCGGGGACCTCCGTTGAACTTCGGCACTTCGTGCATGTTGAGAGAGAGAAAGAGAAAGCCAAATACCCTCCCCGATATATGAACCCCGCTAAGTAAGGTCCGCTCGCGTGCAACAATATACGAGCAGCGCTACCTGCCGGGTTTTGCCGCAGAGCTGGAGTGTGGATCGGAACCGGAGCATGGACCGGGGTGGAGCATGGATCGGAGCTGGAGCCCACGCTGTCCTTCTGCTTGGACCTTCCTTCCCTGCCACCATTACTCCTTTCGTGTAAGTCTGTTTGTGTTGTCCTGGGCGTGATAATTAAGACTGTATAAGGTTGCCCTGTGTCTGCTTCTTCTTCTTCCCTTGTACATTTACCCTTCTGTTTCCTCTTTAATTATTGTAGTAATAAATTCCTGTGTTCTTCCTTACTTTTGTTTCTTCTATCCGATCGTCTTAGTCTTTTCACAATTGAATATACATGGCACGATTTCGGCAATCGCTCAGGATCTGGTTAGTCAACCGCTAACGGCTCGGGCTTCGGATTGCTAACCGCTCGGCAAATTCCATCTTGTCCGCGGTCCGAGCAGGAGTTATCTCCCTGCTTCACGGCCAGGGGTAGCACTCAGGTATTTGGGACTTCATTGACCAATCACCCTGGCTACTCCCGACCGGAAGGAGCGTTATAACTTCTAGGGTTGGGGGAATGGCCAGCTTAAAGGACAAGGGGATTAACCCCCCCTTGGTAACGGGAGTGCCGGACCCCGAATCCGCAACAATATATATATATACAGGGGGCTGCAAAAGTAGGCATAAAAAAAAAACCACCGTTTAGAGGCCATTTTTCCCCGCAAAGCGGGGGTTGGCCTTTTCGGGGACCGTGGTTGTTGTTGTTTTTTTGGTCCCCTTTTTGAAGCAATGTTTTACGGCCGGATGCCCTTCCTGCCGCCAACCCTGTTTGTCGCCTTTTTACGATAAACAGGGAATTACCAGTGAACTGGTACTCAAATTAGCCGACCTCGGAAGGATGACAGGCTGAGTCAACCCCCCTGGCGTTAATTCAGTGATCGACCGGGATTCGAACGCAGGATCCTTGGATCCTGAGCCGGCACCCTAGCCGCTAGCCCAACACCAGGGTTTGGTGTGGTATACAGCAAAAGTAGGTATACAGTAATGAAAAACAAAACGTGCGCACAAAACGTATTTTATTGATTATACAAGCATATCAATAATAACATATCAATAATAAACATATCAATAATAAACATATTAATCCCTCAAATGTTAAAACTGTTTGCCCCCGGCATTCACACACTCCACTAGTCGAGTGTGGACACCCATGCACACTCTGGCACAAAGGTCTTTATCAGCATCAATTTCCTGGCAAGCCTCCCGTATGAACTGAATCATGGCATCAACAGAACGTGGCTTGCGTGCGAAAACCCTGTCTTTTACACATCCCCAGAAAAAGAAGTCCATGGGGGTGAGATCCGGCGAACGTTTGCGCTTGCGAACCTTCGCTTCAAAATCCATTTGCGCTCCTCGTCCGTTGAATTACCAGCCATCGTTAAATTTCCACTTCACCTGCAAATAATAGATGTATTACAGAAAAAATTACGAAAAGAAAAATATTTAAAATGGTAATAATGATTTTAATGAATTAAATGAATTCTAGTATTAAATGAATCCTAGCACCACTATTATAATACTGGTATAATCCTTACTGTATACCTACTTGTGCAGCCCCCTGTATATATATATATGTATATAGCAGCAACGAAGTCTGGAAAGGGTGGAAATGCGAATGGTTCGGTGGATGTGCGGAGTATCGTTGAGAGAGAGGAAGACAAATGATGAATTGCGAAAGATGATGGGAATAGAGCCTGTGATTCATGCTGTGAAGAGGAACAGGTTGAGATGGTTTGGTCATGTGTTGAGGAAGGATGAAAGTGACTGGTTGAGAAGAGTGATGGAAATGAATGTGGAAGGAAGTAGAGGATGGGGAAGACCGAGAAAGACTTGGCTGAAGATGGTGGAAGAAGAAATGCGGGCAAGGGGGTTAACAAGGGGAGATGCAGAAAATAGGTCAAAATGGAGAAGATTGTCATGAGGACCGCAAGGCTAACCCCCGCTCTAGCAGGGAAAATGGCCTTAAAATGCATGTTGTTGTTGTTGTTGTGTATATATTGTTGCGGATATGGGATTTGGCCTCCATCCATATCCGCTTGTAAATATTCCCCTATTTCCCCAATACTCCCCAACTATCCCCAATCCCCCATTCCCTAGTCCCATTATCTGTAAACAACACTCTGTAGCCCCGACCTTACCCTTTTTCCCCCATTAAATGTCGTACCCAGGTTCACCGCATCTCACGTAGACAACTATAGGACATCTTGCTAGTTATTCTTAGTCTATGTCAGCTAAGGACTCGTTTCCATTAATTCTGACTCTTCGTTGCACCAGAATGTGATTGTATGGCACCGTTAGAAAGTTTAGGACCTCCCAATACCTCCCCGCAGCTCTTCCTCATGCTACAACCACAACAACAACAACAGCGGCGGCGGCGCGGGGAGTGTGCGTCCTCACTCCGGCTTGGTTAGCCGCCATTGAACATGTGCTCCGACGGGGTTACCGTGCAGGGGCTCACTGTCAGCTCCTCGTCAAGGGCGGAGCCCGGTAACCCCCCGCACCCAATAAGAAGCGGCGGACCGATTCCATCTGGGGCGGAGCTAATGAGCCGAGGGCGTGTCACTCCCCGCTGGGCATGCGCAGGAAGACGGAGGTGACGTCAGATGCGCCTCAGCTTGGAGAAGAAAGGACGCCACCTCCTAGCGCTGAGAAATACCTCCCCGCCTCTCTGGACCGGACCGGGTCGATTCTGCCTCTGAGCCAAGGTGCACCTTGAGCTGTCGACTGCCTGCCCTCCCCTGCCATCAATCCCCGTGTAAGTCAGTCTTGTCCCGTTTGTCTGTGGTCTGTCGGGAATAAGATAAGACTGTGTCTAAGTGCCCATCTTGCTGTGCTTTACCTCTTGCCGTGTAATCTAACCGTTCTGCATAACCAATATTATATCCTCCTCCGGAGGTCTTGAGAACTGTACCCCTTGTGTCGTTGCCTTAATCCCAGCCGTTGTGTCCTTTCCTTCATTGATTTAGCATAGCGCGATTCGGCCAACGTTCGAGTGTAATCGGGTAAACTGTGCGAACACGGCGGCCATTCCGCTCAGTCAAGCAACATCTAAGTCGTGTCCGTAACAATTGGTTGTCAGGAGTTGGATTCGGACCTGGGACTAAATTTGTTAGGCCCAAATTTTGGAACACCAATTGTACTATTAGAGTAACAATTGGTGTCGGGAAGTGGGATTGGACCCGGAGCGCGCTTCACGCGCTCGAAATTATTAACGGCGAAATTTGATTTTGTTTTACAAAAATAAAAACCCGAATTTTGAAAGTCGCGCTATGGCAGATCAAGACGGCTGGGTTCCGGTAGAGGAGAGTGAGGCAGGGTCGATCCAGGACCAAATTGAGGGACATGAGGAGAGCGAAGCAGTGAGGGTGGCAGGGTCGCAAAATGGCGTCCTCGCGCACGAGGTGGCGGGCGCGCAAAATGGCGCCTCGCACATAGCTACGGCGGCCGCACCCGCTGCACAAGTGGGAGGGATGGCCCAAATGCAGGCCCTCATGGAGCAATTTATGGCGCAAATGCAGGCGTCCCTCAAACTGCAGAGTGAGCAATTGGGGGTAATGGGGAACCGGATGGATGCTCAGGGTGAGCGATTGGAGGGCCAAATGGGGGTAATGAAGGACGAAGCGAGGGGTACCGGTGAGGGGTTAGACAATGGGATAAAAGAGGTAAAGAATGGGTTAATGGGGGTAGAAAACAGAATGGCCGCTCAAGAGAATCAAATGGAAGGGATGCAAAAGGGGTTAGAGGGGTTAGAAAACAGTATGGAAGGCAAATTGTGGGACATGAGGGACCAAGCGGAAAGGGAAGTTAAACAAATGGGGCAGCAGATAGAGGGGGTCAGAATGGGGGTAGAAACTAAACTGGATGCTCACAGGGAGGAAATGGAGCAGATGAGGGTGGCATCTGGGCAGGAGATGCAAGTGATGGGAGAAGAGATCAGAAGAGGGGTGAGTGAGGAGGTCGGAGGAGTGCGTGAGGAGGTGAGGCACTGTAAGGAGCACATGGAGAAGGAGGTGAGAAAGGGGACTGTAAAATTGCAAGGGGGCATAGAGGACCTGACGCAGGAGGTGGAGCAGCTGACGGTGGGACAGACGGAGTTAGTGGAGCAGGTTCAAAGGAACACTGCGGTATTAGGAGGGTTAAAAGCGACACAAAACGACATAAAAAACGACTTGATAGCGACAAAGAGGCAATGTCAGATGGTACGTGAGGGACTGACAACGAGGTTGGACGAGGTGGCAGAGGTAATGGAGACGAAGGACCGGCAGGTGAGGATGCACATGGAAACGGTCAAGGTAGCCTTGGAGGACGAGCTTGAGGAGACGTACCGGGAAATAAAAGAGGTGAAGCAGAAATTAGAAGAAGTGGAAGAAGGGGTGAGCGAAATTAAGAAGCGACGGAGAGGGGATAAGAAAGAGATAAAAGAGGAGATAAAAGAATTGGTCCAAAGTCTGTGTTCGGATCGTGATGATGTGCTCATTAACCGGATGAGGGATTCGCAGGTGATGGAGGAGAAGCGAAGAGGAAGAGGACCCGGTGTAAGTGGTGACCAATATGGTCGTGCGTATGATGCGCCAGGTGATTTAATGAGCTTGGGGGTCGAGATGGACCCGGGTGTTCATGAGAGGCCGTTGGTGAAGTGTGCGACAGGTCTGGTGTGCGAAAAAGGAGGTGTGCGAGAAAGTCCGACTCTGGGGTGTGTGAGGAAAAAGTGCGTGCCAAGGAGTGAGGGTGCTGGCGAGAGTGAGTCGGTCGTAGCGCGTGTGCGAGGGAGCACATGGAAGCGCGGTGTGGTAAGTGTTACAGAGGGTGTGATGGGAGAGTGTGCGCAAGAGTGTGCGCGAGAAAGGTGTGTGACGGACAGGTGCATGGGGAAAGAGTGCGCTGTCAAAGGCAAGGAAGAATGCACGCCTGTGGTGAGTGTTACAGAGGGTGTGACGGGAGAGTGTGCGCAAGAGTGTGCGCGAGAAAGGTGTGTAACGGACAGGTGCATGAGGAAAGAGTGCGCTGTCGGGAGTAAGGGTGAGTGCGTTGTCAAGAGTGGAGGTGAGAGTAGTAAGAGTGACACGGAGCGTGAGTTGGTTGTGACAGGTGAGAAAGGAAGCACACCTGGAATGGTAGAGCGTGTGTGGGAATGCACGCTGGAATTGGTAGTGAGGCACGTGGTTGGGTGTGCGAGTGAGAGCACACCTGTGATTGTCACAGAGGAGGTGACCGAGGAGCAGGCGCGAAGAGGTGTGTTGGTGAGGTGTGCGAGCGACGAATGTGTGCCAAGGTGTTCGGTGGTCAGGTGTGTGACCAAGTCGGTGAGCGGAATGAGTGTACCGAGGTGTGTAAGAAAAGGTACGACGAGGAGCATGGAAACAGCGGGATGTATGAGCAAGAAAGGGGTAGCGTATGCATGTAAGCATCCAGGTAAAGCATCGACGGTAACCGGGTTAGAGGTTAGAACGACTTATAGCCGAATCGGGCCCTCGGTGCGTGCCGGGCTTCACGTGCCGCGAGAACCAGCGGGGATCCGAGCCACGGCGGGTTCGAAAGGACCGCCATACGCGATCCACGCTGGGCCTCGCTTTGAACGGCCGCGTCCGTGCTCCACTAGGCGGAGCGGGCAGCCCGATAGGAAGGGTCGTCATGGCGACCACTTTTTGTTGAGACGTGCCGGCAGGTCGAGATCAGGACATTGGATGGCTCCACGCCAAGGTGGTGCGTGGGGTCTCGGGCCGGGTAAACCTCCTTCCCTGCACCGAATGCGGGACGTATCCAGCCGCTGGCACCAAACAACCCGCATTCATGGCTTGGCTGTACGAAGCCGAGCTTTAGAAGTTAATTGGCGCACCGAGAGGCATTAGTGAGTAGACTGTGTGATGAGGTTAGTGTTTTGGCCCCGAAATTAGAGAAAAACAAAATTTGATGATTGGCAAAGGATTGGCAGTAATGATTGGCAGACGATGAGTAGTGATTGGCAAATTTTTGATTTGTTGAAATTTGATGTGCAAAATTGGTAGTGGGAGATCCCGATGTGGTGGGATGGCAACTCTGTCATCCCTCACAAAAGTGGGGCAAATGCGCAATAGTTAATGGGGTGTATGGCAGTGAAAACTAGCCCGGGTGGGTTCGGTTATATTGTGTGTAGGGACCTAGAAGATGACATTAGGTAACGTTAAGGTTTAGATAGTGACTGATACCTGTAGTGGGGACGCAGGTAGATTAGAGGGGATGATAATGACGAGGGAGCGCAATAGTTTAAAGGGACGACTGGGAAGCGCAAGTTTCAGAGGGGAGTAGTTAGATGAGATGATGCTGTGTGGGAACTGGACAGGTGTGTGGAGCAGTGTGGAGCAGTGTATGAGTAGTGAGTGTTGTGGATCAGCGTGAATGCGCTTGGGGAGAGAAGGGTGCAGGTGGCACCAGGTGTGAGAGCACAGGTGTGCAAGTACAGGTGTGTGGAATACATGGAGCAGAGAATGAGTGGTGTGGAGAGAGTTGGAGTAAGTGGTACGGAGTGGTGTGCATGGTGCGAAGGTGTGGATGGGGGAAGAGTGGACCCCTTTCACGAGTACCCGGGGCGGGTAGTGTAAGTGTTAGGTAGAGGGTATAGGTAAATTGTGGTTGGATATTGGCATTTGTGGTGCGGTTGCAGAATGGTATTGTGGATGGGTGCATTAGTGTTGTGGAAATGGCTGGGCGAGTAGCCTGTTAGTGTGTGTAGTTGGTTTGGGCACTCCACCACTGTGAGGATGTCGGCCAGGTGAGGCCGCAGGTGGGCTCTGGGAGCCGTTAGTGTCAGTGGGTGCCTGAGGATCCCGGGTGTGGATCGGGCAGCCCGTGCCAGAGAGGGCACTGAAGGGGTGAGAGGGCGAGAGGGCCTTCCCCAGTTAGTTAGGTTAGGGTGAGGAGCAGGTAAGCTCGGGTGGCAACTACAGTGGTGGAGGTGTGCAGGTGGGTAGACCTGCTGGGAGAGCTACACGTCACAGCCCGGAAATTGTGCGAGAGCACCGAGTGTTGAATCGGGGGAGTGAGACCCCAAATTGAGAGGCACCACAGTTTGGTCAATGGGAATTGGTTTTTAGAACCCATAGTGTAAGTTGGCCAATGGTTTGGCAGGAGAAAGACCCCGGGTAATGTAAAGTTGTTAAAGTCATTTAGGAAATAGTTAGGATTGATGAACCTGTCGCACCATACGCAGCCACTTACCTGTGGTGATGATGATGACTCCACACCTGTGTTTTCTTTGTTCTGTGTGCAGGAAATGAGAATTGCTGTGTGGATTTGTGAGACCCATCACGACGTGGATGAGACATTGGGGTGATTCCATCTCTCCCTCCTTAGGAGGGACTGATGATGAATTGGTGATGGCAAATTTTGCTGTTGAGTTGGAGATGGCAAATTGTGATGAGAGTTGGAAATGGCAAATTTGATTGGTTAGGAGGGAGAGAAGACGAATTTGGTTTATGGGAGGAACGGGGAAGACAGTAGGGACGTTTGTTGATTTGTAAAGTAGATGTTTATGGGTAGTGTTGTGTTTTGTGGATACAGTAAGGGGTAAGGGAGGGGCAATGTAGGTTACCTGGTGGGGGTGGGGGCGTACGGTAGGAACGTACCTGTCTCACCTGGTTCCCATGTGCCCCCAGTGTGCATTACCTTATATTGCGTGCACTTTTGCGCCCTTACCACCTTACTCACTTGTCTTCTTTTTTTGTCTCCCACCTCCGAGGATCTGGCTTTGGGGCAGAGAGAGAGGAAAGAGAGGTGCTGGCTCCGCAGTTGTGGGCCTGTACTTTCGCTGCTTGCTGCCTGGATCGATACACCATATGGACCGCAATTTTTGTGGCCGCCCACCATGGACCGCAGTTCTCTTGCGGGCAAGCACCACCCGTTGATGGACCTATGGGTCAACGTGGCACCTATGCCATACAGGTGAACCACTTTTAGTTGGCCCCCTGACACCACAATACAGAAATGGACGCGGTTGGCGCCTTTCTTTATTTTTGAAAGAAGCCAGAAGGCCAAGTGCACTTCAGGAAGGCAAGACCAGCGGCAGAACATCGGCCGGCTGCGACACCACCGGTGACGTTGAACACTTTATTGGTGCACCGGATGGTGCTGACTGTACATGATGGGGTGGTGCTTTTGGTGCTTGGATGGGGTGCTCTGCACATTATTAAAGGCCGTAGGGCCACAGGGCACTCGTGGGTTGGTGTATCGATGCTGGCATGCGTGCTCTCTCTATGCATAACATCTGCATGTGTTCCTCCAAAAACAGGTCCTGGATCGTAGTGTAAATATCAGTGTAGTCTTGTGTAAATAATGTTCCCTACCAGCTGTATGTTTAGTTTGAGGATTCTTTCCGCGATTCGGTTATCTTGTGGGTGTGTTTCTGTGAGGAGAAGGGTGCAACGTCGCAGGGGGACATATTTACTCATTTGTGAACATCTGTAAAACTGTCGCACTCAGGGTTGAGTTAATAGTAGAGGGAACTACATCTGAGTGCCACACTAACGTAGGTAAAAATTTATCGGGTCGGGACGCCCCGAGGTAGAGAAGGGTGCAATGTTGCGGATATGGGATTTGGCCTCCATCCATATCCGCTTGTAAATATTCCCCTATTTCCCCAATACTCCCCAACTATCCCCAATCCCCCATTCCCTAGTCCCATTATCTGTAAACAACACTCTGTAGCCCCGACCTTCCCCTTTTTCCCCCATTAAATGTCGTACCCAGGTTCACCGCATCTCACGTAGGCAACTATAGGACATCTTGCTAGTTATTCTTAGCCTATGTCAGTTAAGGACTCGTTTCCATTAATTCTGACTCTTCGTTGCACCAGAATGTGATTGTATGGCACCGTTAGAAAGTTTAGGACCTCCCAATACCTCCCCGCAGCTCTTCCTCATGCTACAACCACAACAACAACAACAGCGGCGGCGGCGCGGGGAGTGTGCGTCCTCACTCCGGCTTGGTTAGCCGCCATTGAACATGTGCTCCGACGGGGTTACCGCGCAGGGGCTCACTGTCAGCTCCTCGTCAAGGGCGGAGCCCGGTAACCCCCCGCACCCAATAAGAAGCGGCGGACCGATTCCATCTGGGGCGGAGCTAACGAGCCGAGGGCGTGTCACTCCCCGCTGGGCATGCGCAGGAAGACGGAGGTGACGTCAGATGCGCCTCAGCTTGGAGAAGAAAGGACGCCACCTCCTAGCGCTGAGAAATACCTCCCCGCCTCTCTGGACCGGACCGGGTCGATTCTGCCCCTGAGCCAAGGTGCACCTTGAGCTGTCGACTGCCTGCCCTCCCCTGCCATCAATCCCCGTGTAAGTCAGTCTTGTCCCGTTTGTCTGTGGTCTGTCGGGAATAAGATAAGACTGTGTCTAAGTGCCCATCTTGCTGTGCTTTACCTCTTGCCGTGTAATCTAACCGTTCTGCATAACCAATATTATATCCTCCTCCGGAGGTCTTGAGAACTGTACCCCTTGTGTCGTTGCCTTAATCCCAGCCGTTGTGTCCTTTCCTTCATTGATTTAGCATAGCGCGATTCGGCCAACGTTCGAGTGTAATCGGGTAAACTGTGCGAACACGGCGGCCATTCCGCTCGGTCAAGCAACATCTAAGTCGTGTCCGTAACAATATATATTGTTATGTCTGGGCGTAGAGCAAAATGTAGAGCAGAGTAGATCTGAGTAGGTAACATGCTTCGAGATGTCGCGATAAGGAACACTTCCTGTAATAAGTCCATGTTTAGGCGTTTTGTCGGTTAAGGTGTATAATTGTGAATCTACCAGGAGATTCGAGTGTTAAGTAGTTAGGGGTTAAAGATAACGCCCCTGTGAGTCCAACCTGGTCATCAAACCTTTGTCCATTATGGCACTGCAGACCACATAGACACTTAGTTAGGTCCCTAGCGCAACATTAAATAATTCCCTTCCCTGACAGTGACTTTGGAAGAAAATGGACAGGAAACCAGGCCAGGACACCGCCGATGATGGCCACCACCGCTACACCTCCGGCGGCCTAGGAACATCGAGTAGCACGAGCTATTACCACGCTACGGGCCTGTGATTGGTCAGCGTGCTAGGCGCGAACCTCCAGCCAATGAGTGCGGGAGGCGCGAAGCTGAAAGGTTCGGTGGAAGTCGCTGGTTGGTAGCGCGCCAAGGCTGACGTCACCGCGGCAAGGTGATAAAAAGGACGCACTTGGCTCAGAGAGAGAGAGAGAGAGAGAGAGAGAGAGAGAGAGAGAGAGAGAGAAAGAGAGAGAGAGAGAGAGAGAGAGAGAGAGAGAGAGAGAGAGAGAGAGAGAGAGAGAGAGAGAGAGAGAGAGAAGAAAGAGAGAGAGAAAGAGAAAGAGAAAGAGAAAGAGAACAAGAGAACATCCGGTCTTGTTTGCGCAGCACGTCCTCTTGCACGTCCAGGTCTTGCTCGAGTTTTTGGGTTCTTCGCTAGCCTGCATTGGACGCGTGGTGCTTGGAGCGGTGCTCGATGCTTCTGGAGCCTGAAGTGGTGCACGGACCTCGTGGGCGGTCGACGAGGGGCCTGGAGTGGGCGTTGGCTGGGGCCTTCGCGGTGCTGTAGTGCGGGAGCGAGGGACCTCGTGGTGTGCGGCGGGGCTTGGAGCCAAGTGGGGACAAGACGACGGGACAGATAAGCTCACACCACAATTCACAATTACACTACGTGTTCTTTTCGTTAATTCATCCCCTTGTCCTGTTGTTGAGTCTGGTGTGCGGGATCCCGATTAGGATATTTATTATCGGTGCGCATTTTCCTGTCCTGCCTTTTTCATTTGAATAAATCCTTTTATTATTTTTGTACATATACCTGAACGCAGTTTTCCTGGGTGTTTGGTTTTAATAGATAAGGCTGCGGGGCTCTTGCCGTTTCCCTCCATTCTGCACGCTTAGATTTTGGAATCCGCTATTGAGCTTCCGCCTCGGGAGTTAAAGCCTCGTAATCGGCAATCCGCAACTCTGCTGTTAATTGGAGTTGCGCGACATTTGGTGTCAGGAGTGTAGGATTCGAACCCGTCGGACAAATTTTTTTGTCCGCGGCGAGACATTGACACGGTCGGGCGTACATTGCGCCCGACGTTCGAACGCAAAATTTTTATCGGCGAGGCGGAGGAATTTAATAGTCAATTGGGCATACGGAGCGCGATATCGCGTCTTCGTCAAATTTAAATTGTGTTTTTGGAATTGAAATAAATACGCGCGCGGGGAACGACCTTCCGAAAAGCGGATGTCGGAGGTCGACGAAATGGAGGTGCGTAGCGAGGCTTCTGTCAGTGTAGGGAGTGAGCCGGAAATAGGGGGATTTGAATTAGAGGTGAGCCTTGGAACCTCCCCCGTCCCGAGCACCAACTTACCCCCCTCCCCTACCGGGGAGTCGGGAGCAGTAGGAGCGGCCCCGATAACCGACCAGATTTTGGGTCAATTGCTTCGGGAAATGCAGGAAATTCGGGGAATGAATGACAAAATGGATGCTTGGAGTGAGCGGATGGAAAATAAAATGGGGGAAATGAGGGCCGATAGTGAGCAAATGGAAAGCAAAATGGAGTCCCAAAGGAATGAATTGAGGGAAGGAATGAAGGAATGAGTGGAGTTTGAAGGAACAAACTACTAAATTGAGTGAAGGACGAACGAATGGTGCCACCAGGGCACAGGAGAAGCCAAAGGTGGCAGGGTTTGAATCTGAACGGGGGGAAGGCAAATTGGGAATTGCACCGGGAATGGCAAAATTGGGAATTGCAGTGGGAACGGCATGTGTAGAGGTGAATGGGGAATGCCTGCAGGGAATGGCATTTGGGGCATGTGTAGAGGTGAACGTGGAGTGCCCACAGGTAAATGGGGAAGACCTGATTGTGGAATGTGAGAATTGTAATGGGGAATGTTTCCCACCTGGTGGCCTGGTTGTTTATCGGGACCGGGTGGATGCCACAACACCTCAACCGGGGGATGAATTTGAAATGGTGCAGCACCAGGGTGGTGGTGCGGAGCAAGAGGGGGTAGAATTATTGGGGGTCCGAGTAATGGAGCCGGACCGGGTATTTATTGGAGATATTGATGAAAGCCTGGCGGGGCCAGAAATAATTTGTTATGATGATGATGATGTACATGATGTGATTCAGCGGCTGGGGACCTGGGACAGTCCCATCGAGGTAGGGTTTGACCAGGCCCAAAGGAGCCTGGGTAATGAGGTGAGTCGGTCCGAGGAGGTGGTTGTGGTGACCGTGGGTACCCTCACCGTGCAACTACGATTTGGCAACGGAGGCTCCAAAATTGGACAACCAGTTGGGGGAGTGTGTTGGCCACATTCTGCCACATTCTGCTGGATTTGGGCACATTCACACATTTGGCCACATTCTGCTGGATTTGGACCTTGGAGGATCGGGAGATAGAGCCTCCGAAGATTTGGTCCCCATAGGGAATGTGGACCAGCTGCAGGGAGGGGCAGAACAACCTGTGGGAGTTGTTACCTGCAGCTGCGGTTTGGCGGTGGGAATAAAAATTGTTAAAGGAGAAAGAAATTTATACTTAAATGGGAATGTGATTTGGAGCAGCCTTGGTTGGAGTTGGTCCCCGGGCTGCGGGATTTGGACCAGGAGAGGTCAATGGTGATGGCCTCGGGGAAAAGTTGCCCCTTTGTAAATTTGGGGATGCCAGCCAGCTGGGGGGCTGAGCTGGTGGGATTTGGACGTGGGGTCCAGCCATGGGGGGCGTGGTATTACCTGGGCCCCACGGGGGGTCTGGTGGAGTGTGGTGTCCCTTGTCCATCAGGGCACCGGCCGGGCGAGTGGCTCGGGCCGACAGGGTCACCGGACCCTGGTGGGGGTTAAGACCTTCAGGGGGTCCGAGGTGGTTTCTCAAGCCTGGGATGGCAGATTTTGAGGACGACTAGGGGGAGGTGTTGTGGGTCGCGCTTTGGTGGTGGCACCGCGGACGGCTAACATGGGCCTGATGTAGTGACCACCCGGGCATGCGACCTGACACCCTCTCCCTGAGACTTTGGGACAGCCAGCATGTGGTGACCTGACATGTTGTGTTGGTCTATGGACGCGGGTCAAACCGAATTGACAGGGATGGAGATAGCCTGCCGGACAACCATTGGGGCATCTGTGGAACGTGATGGTGTGAGAGTGACCTTCCACAGATGTTCCGTTATGATTTATGGACTCTCGGTTTGGGATGAGAGCCATGGGGGATGTGAATCAGGAGATGTGTAACGAGCCGAGCATATGGGCCATGCTCGGCTGGCATGTGTATGGCAAAGCATCTTTCTTTGGTTGAGATTGGTGAAATGTGAAAAATGTTTGGCATGGGTAATCTGTGGATTAGATGCAAATTTAAGGGTGAATTTTGTGAAGAGAAATAGTGGACATTGTTTAGTGACGCCATTATTGATCCAGGTGTGGTAGACCAAAGTGTTGGAGGCTGTGATAAAATTGACAGGGTAGCAGGACACAGCCTTCGACTGGTTATGGGGGCGACTGCGCCAATATTTGGGACGCGAAGTCATGGGTGTAGTTGAGGGTCAATGTGGTGCTGTGCGTGTCCGAGGGGTGTGGACCATGTCTTCTGGGTGAGTCTCCTGGTGAAGCATGGCTGTCGACTGGACCTTGGTGTGGTCAAGTGTGGGTGAGCACTGGGGGGCTGCAGTTCTTGTGAGTGGTCGGACTGGGGGATGATGTGGAGGTGCAGGGGACGTGGCTGTAGGGATGCCACGCACTGCGACCGTGTCCCCCAGGGCCGAGGTTGTGTGTGTGTAGTCGGACTGGGGGATGATGGGAGGTGCAGGGGACGTGGTTGTCGGGATGCCACGCACTGCGACCGTGCCCCCAAGGGCCGAGGTTGTGTGTGCGGTAGTGTGTGCTGTGGCAGCAAGTGCTCACCACATTGGCCAGCTGGGGCTGGTGCAGCTGTGTTCCTCGCAGGGGGGCCGAAGGATGGATGGTGGGTCGCACCCTTATGGACACTCATGGGCCATGTTGGCGTTTTGACTGCTCACCTCGTCCCGATGACCCTTGCACGGTAGAGGTGCAGAGCTGTCCTGGCCACTGGTAGTTGTGTAGTGATGATCACCGTTGGATGCGGATCCACATATCTGCCAGTATAGTGGGGACAAAAGTGAAATTCGGAAGAATTTGGGGAGGCCCAATGTGAAATTTTGGGATTGTGAAGGGTGGATTGCGCTTTGGACCCGACCAATCTGCAACTACCTGCACTTAAGGTGAGTGTTTTGAGGTGTACTGTCCCAGGCATCAGGACTTGCTTTGGAAATTTGGGACATGTAATTTGGAGTTGGGAGGTGGGTGAGAGTGATGACATGGCCGGTGAGGGGATGGAATGGGGGCCACACAGTGTCTTGTGGGTGGCGTATGTTTTTGTGTTGTGGTTGTGTGTTTTGATGTGGTCGTGAGAGTGGAAACTGACAGTGAGTGATGATTATTGGAGATAATGAGGGGTGATTATTGTGCTTTTGGAAATGTGTATTGGTGAAATCTGAACTGGGGGATTTCACATGTGGCAGGCCATGGCAAAACTTTTGTAACACCTTTTACACCATCTATGGAGTTGTGTTGAGAATTGAATGGCAGCGGGGAGGAAGTGTGTTTTGGGTCTTGTGGGTGGGGAAGGTGTGTGTGTCCGCAGGTACGGATCAAGCTCTGAGGAGCGATGCCTGCGGCCCCCCTCTGCGGCAATTACCCCTGGCAGCCGGTGGTAACTGGAAATTGGAGCTCGTCGGTGGAGGGTCTGGTTGGGCGCCGCGGGGTGAGGAAGTCCCCCGGTGACCCGTGTTGCTGCACTGGAGCAGGAGCCGCGGAGGAGCCTGGTGTGTGTGGAGACCCTCACTGGCAAGGTAACGGTGGAAAGGGGCTGTTGGGCTGCCATGGGCCAAGAGGTAAAGGGGGGGGGGGGGCAATGAACTTGTAAGTCGGTGGACTTGTTTTTGGGACTGCGGGCACCACAGCCTGGAGCGCCCCCACCATCTTTTTGTGCGGTACCTCCCCGCTGCCTAGTTGAGGAATGCACACACATGATATGACATCAATGCCATGGTCCTGCAGGGGGGTGCATTGAAATAAGCGCTTTGTTGATTTTGAAATGCCTTGATGACTTATGGAATGGGTATGAGTGGATAAAGGGGTTTGTGTTGAATGAATGTGGGCGAAATCCACCGAGCCTTGTCACTCACCTGCAACATCTGGACAGGGCCTGTGGAAATTTAGGGGGGTGCATTGGGATGGCCCCGCAGGTAAGGTTGTGTCTTGTGGCATCTACCGGGGGACGCGGTCTGTAGACCTGGGTATGTAAAAATGTTTATAGAGTTTTGGAATTTTCGGAGGAAGTGGCTAAGTTTGTGGTTAAGTTAGTGTTGCGTGTTGTTTGTTTCCTCCCTCCGCAGGAGCAATGAAGACCACTTTAAATATTTGATTGCATGATGGTTAAGGGGTTTAGCATGTTAAGGAAGTGAAGGTAGGTAGTCCGACTCACTTCCCACAGCCCTCCTGATTTATTTCATAGGCTAAGTAAGTGTGAGACAGTAAGTGTTAAGGCTGGAATGGTAGTGCCTGCAGTGAACCGAGCAGGAGCTACGGTTCCAGGTGGGGGGCTGTGTTATGTCTGGGAGTAGAGCAAAATATAGAGCAGAGTAGATCTGAGTAGGTAACATGCTTCGAGATGTCGCGAGAAGGAACACTTCCTGTAATAAGTCTATGTTTAGGCGTTTTGTCAGTTAAGGTGTATAATTGTGAATCTACCAGGAGATTCGAGTGTTTTTTTTTTGTTTTTTGGGGGTTTTTTTTGTGTACTGAATCGAGGCTCGTGAAAGAGCTAACATTTATTTCACAAACAAATCAACCAGACAAACAAAATATACAAAAAGAGGGAGCGGAAGACAAGATGGGGAGAGAAGGGGAAGCACACAACCACAACATTTGAGAGCAGGGAGAAGTGTGGGAGGGAGAGGGCTTGGGGGGAGGAGGCATGGGAAGTGGGGGGGGGGGGGGGTATAAAACACAAGGGGACCGAAATTAGCGGGGGTAGAAAAGATCAAGGTTTTGGATGGGGGAGGATAAGAAATGGTGGTGAACAGCTGTTTTAAAGACCTGGAGGGTGGAGTGGGATTGAAGAGAGTGAGGGAGTTTGTTCCAGAGGCGGGAGAAAAGAGGAATGAAGGAGTGAAGGTGAGCAGAAAGTCTTGATTTTGGCAGTTTAACCATAAGAGGGTTGCATTCTGAACGGTTGCAGGCAGATCTTGTGCGACCTGTAGTAATATTTGGGGGACAGAGCCCAGAGAGAGCTGGGGGGGCAAGGCCAGAGAGGAGTCGGTAGAAGACGGAAAGACCACCAACCTGCCTGCGGTGAGTGAGTGAAAGGCCCTTGGAGTTAGCTTCATCGTGGGAGATTCCAATGATTCTGAACGCTTTGGTTTCAACAGCGTGAAGACGAGCTAGGTGTGAGGCAGGAGTACCAGACCAGAGGGGAGAGCAGTATTCCATAGAGCTGCGGATGAAAGCCTTGTATGTGGTGAGGAGCTCAGGTGTGCCAAGGAAGGACTTCGTACGACGGAGGATGCCCAGTCGGCGACTGGCTTTGGAGGCCAGATTTGAAATGTGGTTTTCCCAGGAAAGATCATGGCAAATAGTGAGACCCAAAAGCTTGAGTGACAGAACTTCTTGGAGAGGATTATTCAGAAAGTGGATGGGAGGGTTGTCCAGTCGGTCTTTTCGGAGAGACATCGTAAGAGTGTGAGATTTATCAGGATTGAAAGACATGTTCCATTTGTTTGCCCAGTCTGTGATTTTGTCCAGGTCTGCAGAGAGTGAGGAGGCTGCAGACTGCCGATCTGAGGGATGAGGAATGGAGCAACAGAGAGTAGAGTCGTCAGCAAAGAGATAGAGAGGATTTTCAAGAGAGTCAGAGAGATCATTGATGAAGACCAGAAAAAGCACAGGCCCCAGAACACTACCTTGGGGAACTCCAGCCTGAACAGGAAGAGGAGATGAGAGAAACCCATTCAGGGCCACACGTTGACTACGACCAGAGAGGAAGTCCGCTAGCCATGCGTGGAGATTTCCATGGATACCAAATGAGGAGAGTTTGGTGAGCAGAGCAGGGTGCCAGACCGTATCGAAGGCACGTGAAATGTCAAGGGAGACAGTTCTAATTTCCTGTTTGGCGTTGAGGACCTCCATCCATTGTTGAGAAAGCAGAAGCAGCATGTCCAGAGTAGAATGACCAGGTCTGAAACCAAATTGATGATCAGAGATCAAGCCATTGGAGAAGAGGAAAGATTTCATATCTGAAGCAATGTTGGATTCCATGACTTTGCTGATAATTGGGAGAAGGCTGATTGGTCTGTAGTTGCTAGGATCTGTTTGTGCACCTTTTTTGTGCAAAGCGGTGATGTTGGCTGATTTCCAAGCAGATGGCAGATGACCTTGAGCAAAAGAGAGGGTGAAGAGAACAGAAAGAGGGAGTGAAAGAGCGGAAGAACATGATTTTAAGACCCGTGGGCTGATGCCATCAGAACCAGTTGCAGAATCAGTCGAGGGTTGACAGAAACTTTTCCACCTTGTCAGGAGGAAAGGACACAGAGTCCATATGACTTGATGCATATCCTAAGTATGACGTCATAGGTCACGTGACATGGCGGCCATATTGGATTTAATTATTATAATTAGGGGACCATAGGTACCCTTTTGAAATTGCTAGATTATTATTATTCTGATTCCATGAAATTTGTTGGCGACCTACAGGTCACACCTGGTCATCAAATCTTTGTCCATTATGGCACTGCAGACCACATAGACACTTAGTTAGGTCCCAGCGCAACATTAAATAATTCCTTTCCCTGACAGTGACTTTGGAAGGAAACGGACAGGAAACCAGGCCAGGACACCGCCAATGATGGCCGCCGCCGCTACACCTCCGGTGGCCTGTTAAGTAGTTAGGGATTAAAGATAACGCCCCTGGGAGTCCAACCTGGTCATCAAACCTTTGTCCATTATGGCACTGCAGACCACAGAGACACTTAGTTAGGTCCCAGCGCAACATTAAATAATTCCTTTCCCTGACAGTGACTTTGGAAGAAAACGGACAGGAAACCAGGCCAGGACACCGCCAATGATGGCCGCCGCCGCTACACCTCCGGTGGCCTGTTAAGTAGTTAGGGATTAAAGATAACGCCCCTGGGAGTCCAACCTGGTCATCAAACCTTTGTGCATTATGGCACTGCAGACCACATAGACACTTAGTTAGGTCCCAGCGCAACATTAAATAATTCCTTTCCCTGACAGTGACTTTGGAAGAAAACGGACAGGAAACCAGGCCAGGACACCGCCAATTATGGCCTCCGGTGGCCGAGGAACATCGAGTAGCACGAGCTATTACCACACTATGGGCCTGTGATTGGTCAGCGTGCTAGGCGCGAACCTCCAGCCAACGAGTGCGGGAGGCGCGAAGCTGGAAGGTTCGGTGGAAGTCGCTGGTTGGTAGTGCGCCAAGGCTGACGTCACCGTGGCAAGTTGATAAAAAGGACGCGCTTGAGTGAGTGAGAGTGAGAGAGAGAGAAAGAGAAAGAGAAAGAGAAAGAGAAAGAGAGAGAGAGAGAGAGAGAGAGAGAGAGAGAGAGAGAGAGAAAGAAAAAGAAAACAAAAAAAAAACGAACGTACACGAGAAAGAACACATCCGGTTCTTGTTTGCGCAGCACGTCCAGCTCTTGCTCGAGTTTTTGGGTTCTTCACTAGCCTGCATTGGACGCGTGGTGCTTGGAGCGGTGCTCGGTGCTTCTGGAGCCTGAAGTGGTGCACGGACCTCGTGGGCGGTCGACGAGGGGCCTGGAGTGGACGTTGGCTGGGGCCTTCGCGGTGCGGGAGCGAAGGACCTCGTGGTGTGTGGTGGGGCTTGGAGCCAAGTGGGGACAAGACGACGGGACAGATAAGCTCACACCACAATTCACAATTACACTACGTGTTATTTTCGTTAATTCATCCCTTGTCCTGTTGTTGAGTCTGGTGTACGGGATGCTGATTAGGATATTTATTATCGGCGCGCATTTTCCTGTCCAGCCTTTTTCATTTGAATAAATCCTTATATTAATTTTGTACATATACCTGAACGCAGTTTTCCTGGGTGTTTGGTTTTAATAGATAAGGCTGCGGGGCTCTTGCCGTTTCCCTCCATTCCGCGTGCTTAGATTTTGGAATCCGCTATTGAGCTTCCGCCTCGGGAGTTAAAGCCTCGTAATCGGCAATCCACAACTCTGATGTTAATTGGAGTTGCGTGACGTTATTATATATATATATATATATATATATATATATATATATATATATATATATATATATATATATATATATATATATATATATATATATATAGATATATATAGATATATATATATATATAGATAGATATATATTGTTGCGGTTTTTAGAACCCTCCACTTTGTAAATATTTGTAATAATCCCTTATAAATAATCCCCTGTAAATATTCCCATTTTTGTGTAAAGGTCAAAGGTCGCACCCTAGTTCGGTCATATTGCAACACGTAGAACACCATAGGATCTTCTTTAGTTATTTCATTAGTATGTGTTTCAGGTAAGGATCTGTTCCCAATAGTTTGACTCTGCGTTGCATTAATCAAATAACCTAGGCCTCTCCTCAAATTCCCATCCTATTCATTTTGCGGCTTTACCCTCTCCAAATTGTATTACGCGCCTCTGCCAGCCGCAGCCGCCTCAGCGTTCGCTGCCTTTTGGTTGTTCGCCGCCAGCCGCCATAAGCCACGCGGCCGAGTTGGAGAAGAAGGGGGAGGAGCGCCAGGAATGAGGTGTGGCCCATCAACGCACCATCAAGGGGCGGACCGGTGAGCCCTCACGACCAATCAGGGCCGAGGCAAGCTCACCGATGGGCGTATCCAAAAGGCAAGCGGCTTAATACGCGAGTGGCCAATATATGCGGCCGCGTGGGACTACTTGAAGAGATGTGCCTGGGAGAACGACTTCAGCAGATGAGTGAGAGGACCAGATGAGAGACGAGTCGTGTGACAGAGAGTGGTGAAGGAGTCCTTGCTTGCCGTTTTCACGAACTGTCGGAGGCACGCAACTGGTTGAAGGCGAAGGAGTCAAACTATTACGTATGCAGCACCCAGTCTCCCCCCGTCTCCCCCCCCCCCCCCCCCCCCCCGCGATATAATTGTCCGGTCGAGTTCAACGACACTTAGAGCTGTTTGCCGGGTTTCGCCTCGAACCCGGAGCGTGGACCGGAGCGTGAGGTCGGAGCCGGACCTCGACGCCTACCAGCTGCCTGGACCTTTCTCTTCCTTCCCACCACCACCACCTTTTCGTGTAAGTGTGTTTGTTCTGTCCTGGGCGTGTTAATTAAGAGTGTTTAAGGATTGCCCTGTGTCCTTTTATTTCCTTCTTCTGTATATTCTTGCCCTTTCGTTTCCTCTTGAGTTCTTGTATAATAAATCATATTTGTTCTTCCTTCACCCATCTGATTTCTTCTCATCCGATCGCTTTCGTCCTGTCCTCAATTGAATATACGTGGCACGATTTGGCCAACGCTCGGAATCGGGTTAGTCTTCTTGCTAATGGCTCGGACCTCGGATTGCTAAAACCGCTCGGCAATTTCCATCTTGTCCGGGGCCGAGCAGGGAATTATATCCCTGCTTTGCGGAGGGATTGGCAAAGGTATCTGAGAACCCATTGACCAATCACCCTGGCCAATCTCACCCCGCAAAGGGGCGTGTAATTTCCAGGACTGGGGGAAAATCGGCCGGTGTAAAAGACAAGGGGTTTAACCCCCCCCCCCCTTGGTAAGGGGAGCGCCGACCCCCGGTCCGCAACAATATATATATATTGTTACGGTTCTCTACGCTGCCCTTAATCCCCTTATCAAGGGGGGATGAATCCCCTTTTCTTTCTGGGCTTGGCGGAACCGAAGCTTATTACGTCCCTCTCGGACAAACGTGGAGTAGGGTTTCGGGACTACTTCTCGCTCGTACCTAATTCCCTGCGCTGCCCTGGGAGCGAGGAAACAAGCCTCGCATGAACCACGTGTGATGTGAGTACGCCGAGCGGATTGCGGACACGTGGTCCGCGCAGCCTTAATTAGTGGAACCCGATTGGAGCGATCTTATTCGTGCCATGCTTCGTCAAATGAGGAAACCACAGGAACGGTCGAATCAGGAAGAAAGGAAGAACAAATGGTTTAATTATTTCCCACATGTATATACAAGGTTGAAGGACATAGAGACACAGAGTAGCCTTAAGCAGTCTTAACTTATCCCTTGGACAACAGGCCCATCTCACACTCACACAGGGAATTGCAGATGGGTAGATGCTCCCCAACGTGTCCACATCGTCATCCAGAGACGGCCTCCGTCCGGCTCTCCACGGTCCCCGGCACGTCCTGCGAAGATGGTGGCAGGCGAAGGCAGGGACTCGTAGCGCGTCTTCCGAACAGAGCAGATGATGGGGCGGAACGGCAAAGGGCGGACTTTAGCGCGGCTGGCGGTTACTCAGCCGTTCTCACTCGCGCGTCTCAAATGCGCGGTATTCCATTCTAAGCGCGTCTGGCTGCGCCCGCGTATCTGTACCGTTCTCGTGCAAGTGCGTGAAGTTCATCAAGTTCATCAATTCTCCCGCGCTAGTCCTTTTTCTTTCTCTCTCGCAGCAAGTCCTGTCGAGGGCGCAGCAGGTTTTATAGCTACGCCCCCCGAACCTTCTGGAACTCAATCGAACCCTCTCACCACGCCCTGTGACGCAACGCCGCCGTCACCACCTCCGAGCTCTGATTGGCGGCTCGTGCTTACCGTCGGCGCTTCCGCCGCTCCACCCTCGACTCCACCCCGACCTTCCTCGGCCTGCCTCGTGTTAACTTGCCCAATGATCAACCAACGTTTAGCAAAATGGATTAAGCCTACGGATGTAGAATGATCGGTAGAAGTAGGGCCTATTCTCCTGGCTCTACTCAACGCAGAACTAACATAGGAAAAGGACTAAGCTTACAAATACTAAGACATAACTATACTATCGCGAGGCTACATGTTGCTTGTGTGACTAACTATGGGGGCAAACTTTAACCTTTATTAGGCTCACTTTACAGACTCAAAACCGCAACAATATATATACAGGGTGAGTCAAAAGTAGCACCCGATTTCTGTTTATATTCTTACTAATTATGACTTACTAATTCCACACGCGAAATTTGCATTTATGTTCATTTAAATTATACAATGGACTACAAAATGTAAGTGCTTCATGATATTTGTTATATTATATCACCTTTATCTATCTTTGTTGAAATGAAGATCAAATAGCTGTATGTTGAAATATGTTGAAAAAGTCAAAACTTTACATGGGGTGTACTTACTTTTTCACGTGACTGTACATATGCTGGGCTGATTAGAAAATTTGACTATAACCAATTTAAAGCCCTCTTTGCACGCGGGTAAATTTATTTTGGCAAACAGGACAAGAGGACGACGGGTAGGCACCGCTAGTAGTATGTAAAACAATGTTCCAGTGCAACTATCTGGGACACCCCATCAGTGTTTGTACTCACCAATGCAAGTCGGGGCCAAATCGTCCCCATTCTTCCCTGCTGCCCGAATTCGTCAGGGCAGTGCTGTCATGGTCAGAGTGCTGATCGGTCCTCATGGACCGACCCTTTCCCTCTTCTCTCTCTCTCTCTCTCTCTCTCTCTCTCTCTCTCTCTCTCTCTCTCTCTCTCTCTCTCTCTCTGTCTCTGTCTCTGTCTCTGTCTCTCTGTCTCTGTCTCTGTCTCTCTCTCTCTCTCTCTCTCTCTCTCTCTCTCTCTTTCTCTTTCTTTCTCTTTCTTTCTCTCTTTCTCTTGACATGCTGAGACATTTCGGAGACATGCTGAATGGAGAAGGTGGATCAGACTCGGCAACGGTTGCTCGAGTGAGATGTGCATGGAAGAAGTTTCGGGAATTGAGTGGCGTGCTGATGATGAGGGGAGTGTCGTTGAAGCTGAAGGGAAAGGTGTATGCTGCATGTGTGAGAAGTGTTATGATTTATGGGAGCGAGACATGGGTAATGAACGTAGAGCAGCAACGAAGGTTGGAAAGGGTGGAAATGCGAATGGTTCGATGGATGTGCAGAGTATCGTTGAGAGAGAGGAAGACAAATGTTGAATTGCGAAAGATGATGGGAATAGAGCCTGTGATTGATGCTGTGAAGAGGAACAGGTTGAGATGGTTTGGTCATGTGTTGAGGAAAGATGAAAGTGACTGGTTGAGAAGAGTGATGGAAATGAATGTAGAAGGAAGTAGAAGACGGGGAAGACCGAGAAAGACTTGGCTAAAGATGGTGGAAGAAGAAATGCGGGCAAGGAGGTTAACAAGGAGAGATGCAGAAAATAGGGCAAAATGGAGAAGATTGTCATGGGGACCGCAAGGCTAACCCCCGCTCTAGCAGGGAAAATGGCCTTTTAAAATGCATGTTGTTGTTGTTGTTGTCTCTTTCTCTCTTTCTCTCTTTCTCTCTTTCTCTCTTTCTCTCTTTCTCTCTTTCTCTCTCGCTCTTTCTTTTGTTCTCTCATCCTGGATGTGGGTGATCTCTGGGTTGCTCCTGCGAGATTGATTGGCTGTCTCCGTGCCACAGGCTTGGTCGAGAAAACTGTCGGGGCTAAACAAGAACAACAACAAGTACACATACATTCAAAGTACACCGCCCCATGCCAAATAATTAAATATGCTGCAGCGCGGCATTGCCGGGGCGCCTCCGGCGCCCGGCAATACCGCAGTGCAGCTCATTGAGGCTGCATTGGGAGGGAGAGGTGTACACTAATTGATTGATTAATTGTATAATTAAAATCAATAAAAGATTATCACAAAATATTTTCATAATCAATTGGCTAATCGCATAACTAAACCACTAGTGCTTCATCCGAAGATGTATCTTTTAGAAATTTAATTAAATAAGTCATGTATAAAAAATTAAATAATTAATTGATTACTCAATAAATAATTAATCGATTAATCAATAAATAATTAATAGATGAAATGATTAATCAATAAATCAAAAATATCCTTGATAGCCACATCACTTGGTCACTCATGTCCAAATATTAGCTTCCCAGCTCAAAAGGTGCCTGAGATATTGGCCAAATGAGAAAGAAAATAAATAAATGATTAATAATGAAAATAAATAAATAATAATCATTAAAAAATTAAATTATTAATCAATTTGGTCAGAGAACACATAAACTACCACTATTTCATCAGAATCTGTAACTTAAAAAAAAAAAAATTTTTTGTCATTAATCGAATAATTAAATAATTAATCGATTCATTGATTAATTAATAAATCAAAAATATCCTTTGCAGCCAAATCACCTGGTCATTGGCATGTCCAAATATCAGCTTCCTAACTCAAAAGGTGCCTGAGTTAATGGTCAGAAGAGAAAGGAAATTTGATTAATTAAATAAGTACTTAATTAATTGCTAATAATTAAATAACTCCTCAATTTATTGATTAATCAAAAAAAAAAATACCGTTTTTGACAAAGGACTTGCTCACTCTTGTGCCGAAATTTCAGCTTCCTAGCTCAAAGGATGGCTGAGATATCGTCCGGACAAACAAACAAGAAAGCAAGAAAACAAACAAACAAACAAGAAACCAGAGTGAAAACTGAGTACTCCCTTTCAGCGTGCGTCACTGCCGAGCCCCCTTTGGTGCCCGGCAATGACGATTTGCAATGCCTGGAGATGGCATAGGAAAGGAGCGGTGTACAACAAACAAACAACCAGAGTGAAAATTGAGTACTCTCTTTCAGCGTGCGGCACTGCCGAGCCCCCTTCGGTGCCCGGCAATGACGATTTGCAATGCCTGGAGATGGCATAGGAAAGGAGCGGTGTACAACAATAACAATGTTATAGTTCCCACTCAATAAGTCCTCACGTGAGCTTCATTATACAAGTATGCAGTAAATGTTTTGAAAGTGCCTTTGTGCATTTATCACACATCTTAAATCTCTTTTGTAATTAGTCTTTTAAGTTTAATTTTAATGATTGGAGGCCATCATTATATTCTGTAAGCAAATCAAAATGACCTGGCCCCCATTGGTCCATACCATCTTCCCTTTTTCACTTTACTTTTGCGGGGTTCCGTTTATTACAAACATTATGGGTTGGGCCGGGTGGGAGGTAAGAAGGGATAGATCAGTGTGTACAGGAAGGGAGTGGGAGAATGTGATTAACCTCAGCGTTGCCCAGGTAAAAAAAGAAATTGTAATACCCTCTGCCACCACCACCAGGTAGCACTATACCATACAATTTACGCCGCATAGCCCTTGTTCCAAACTTCTTCCATTTAAGAATTATGGAGGCCACTGTGCTCTTGGGAACCTTCAATGCAGCAGAGATTTTTTTTGTAGGCTTCCCCAGATCTGTGCCTCGACACAATCCTGTCTCTGAGCTCTGCAGGCAGTTCCTTCAACCTCATGGCTTGGTTTTTGCTCTGATATGCATTGTCAGCTGTGAGACCTTATATCGACAGGTGTGTGCCTTTCCAAATCATGTCCAATCAATTGAATTTACCACAGGTGGACTCCAATCAAGGTGGAGAAACATCTCAAAGATGATCAAGAGAAATGGGAGGCACCTGAGCTAAATTTCAAGTGTCATAGCAAAGGGTCTGAATACTTATGTAAATGTGATATTTCACTTTTTTCTTTTTAATAAATTTGCAAAACTTTCTAAAATCCTGTTTTCTCTTTGTCATTATGGGGTATTGAGGGTAGATTGATGAGGGAAAAAATGAATTTAAACGATTTCAGCATAAGGCGGCAACATAACAAAATGTGAAAAAAGTGAAGGGGTCTGAATACTTTCTGAATGCACTGTAGGTATAGATTTTGTGTGCTTTATTCCTTTTAAACTTATAAACTCATGTGACATAAATTGTTGTTGATTTGATGTTGTTTTGCTCCAGAATTTTTGGATCATTCAGCATGGACGTAATCACCAGCGCAGCGTTTAGTACTCAAGTAGATTCACTGAACAATGAAAATGATCCATTTATTCACAACGTTAATAAACTGATGAAGTTTTCATTCTTCAGTCCAATCAGCCTCCTTATTTGTAAGTATTGTTGTCAGGGTTTTTGATTTGTTTCATATAATTAATCAATGGGCACGATTTATTAGATTTTCAGGGTTGAATGAAAAGAATGATTGTCTCCATATTTCTATTACTGAAACACAGTTCTGTTTCAATGTCCCATCCAATTATCACGCAATTTCCCCAAATTAGCTGTTTGACAAGTGTGATGTTTATGAGGTCACAACATTTGCATTTATACGCTAACATATTCATCGTCCATGATTGACTTGTGTCTAATTTAAAACCTTTTCCACCTCTCGAACACACTTATGCATGCTCCCGCTTATAGATATGAGCTGGTTTGCTTCACCAAAACCTTTATGACAAAATGCTGCCTCCAGCACATCATCCTGTGCTGGTCATTGTTCTGGAAATGCCCAGAATGTCTTGTGCAGGTGTGACGTCACTTCAACAGGAGTTGCCAAGCATTGCAATGACCACTCCACAAACTTTCAGTGACCTGTCATTTATTTTTAAGATTATTTTATATACCTATACAGGGTGAATCAGAATAATATATAAACACTTTGAGATATTTTTCTTCTGACCAAATGGGAGTTGATTATTAATGCAGACAAAAAGTGGTGAGACAACGCAGGACTTGACCTCAAACACTTAAAATGAAATGGTTGGAGTTTTCTGCCATAAAGGATCACAAGTTGCTGCTGCTCGATGGAGCAAAAATATAAATGCTCCAACGAAGGGTAAAGCCCTAAACATCAGCAACTACAACTGGCTTTACGTGTCGGTCGATCTCGATGTGATAGTCAATTTGAAGCAGCCCTGTGCCTTCAAAGACATCTCCATATTACCGCATGATATCTTCGAGTGATAGTCGTACCTGTACATGATGCCCAGGATGGCAATCTGGAGATGGAATGTCCACAAGGTTGTGGATATTTTCTCTGGTTGAATAGCAATCAACTGCAATTGCAATGTAGCTCAACTTTCTAGTTGTGGCATACAGTCATTCTCCATGATAACAAACTCAACATGAACCATCTGCCATTCTGCAGAATCACTATCCTGATGGACAACATGGGCAGATCCTTGCTGGGCCCACAAGCAAATTGAACTGAAGAGTTTCAATGGGAAGCAATCCAATGCGAAGGTTCATTGTGAAGTGACAATGCTGTCTGTAAGCTGTAGAGAGACATGACCCATGGGGATGCTTCTGACCACAATAAATACATGCATCCCGCACATTGGAAGTCTGCTTCAGCTTAAGTGGTGCTGTAGATGGTAAAGTCCTCCGCTTATCAGAAATATTCTGATCAGTTCTACACAGTAAGGTGTGGTTCCTCCTGTGTGTTGGACTGCATCCACTTTTGAGGTTGGTCATAATTCAATAGCTTGTCTGCATTCCTTCGACAATTCCATATCGCCGAATAACTGCAAGCCCTTAGCCAAATCAAGATATTCCTCTTGGAATATACATTCACGATGCATATAATCATTAATGTCACAGATGATGCAATCAGGGATCAATGATTGCTGAAGAGTTTGAAAATTGCAGGTGACTGCCCAGATTCATAGTTCTGTCACATATTTGTCAATGGTCTCACCGCTCTCTTGGCCTCTGGTGAAGAAACGATAGCGCTCAGACATCTCCTTGGTATGTTTGTGGCAATGGGCTTGGAAAGCTTGCAGGAGTTCAGCCATAGTGCGCCCATCATACGCTGTGTCAAATGTCATGGTGCTATAAGTACAGTGCCTTCAGAAAGTATTCACACCCTTTACTTCTTCACATTTTGTTGTGCTACAGCCTGAATTTAAAATGGATGAAATTGAGATTTTGGTCACTGATCTTCAGAAAATACCCCATAATGTCAATGATTTATTTGTTTTAATCTTACAAAATAATGAAAAATGAAATACAGATTTATCTAATTTGCATAAGTATTCAACCCCCTGAGTCAATACTCCGTAGAAGCACGTTTGGCAGCAATTACAGCTTTGAGTCTTCTTGGGTATGTCTGTATCAGCTTTTTACATCTAGATTTGGGGAGTTTCTCCCATTCTTCCTGGCAGATTTGCTCAAGCTCTGTCAAGTTGAATAGAGAGTGTCGGTGAACAGCAATCTTCACGTCTTTCCACAAATTATCATTGGGATTCAAGTCTGGGCTTTGGCCGCATCACTCAAGGACTTTCATGTTCTTGTTCTGAAGCCATTCAGTGTTGCTTAAGCTGTATGCTTGGGGTCATTGTCCTGTTAGAACGTAAATCTTCGCCACAGTCTGAGGTCTTTTGCACTCTGAAACAGGTTCTCCTCAAGGATTTGCCTGTATCTGGCTTCATTAATTGTTCCTTCTTTCCTTACAAGTCTCCTGGTCCCTGCTACTTAAAAGCATCCCCATGCTTCATGGTAGTAATGGTGTTGGATGGGCGATGAGCTGTGCTTGGTTTCTTCCATATGCTTTGCATTCAGGCCAAAGAGTTAAATTTTCATCTCATCAGACCACAGAATGTTTTGCCTCATGCTCTCGGAGATTCAATTCCTCATGCTCCTCATATTCTCGGAGCTTTCACATCCTCATTTTGCCTCATGCTTTTCACGCTCCTTTTTGCAAACTTCAGGTGTGCTGTCGAGTGACTTTTTCTCAGGAGTGGCTTCCGTCTGGTCACTCTCCCATAAAGCCTAGATTTGTGAAGTGCTGCAGAGATTATTGTCCTTCTGGCAGCTTCTCCCATCTCAGCCAAGGAACTCTGTAGTTCTGTCAGAGTGATCATTGGGTTATTGATCACCTCCATGACCAAGGTCCTTTTTACCGGTTTCTCAGTTTGGTCGGACGGCCAGCTCTCGAAAGAGTCTGGTCATTCTATATTCTTTCTATTGCCTCATGATGGAGCTCACTGTGCTCTTGGGAACTTTCAACACTCGAGAAATTGTTTCATGCCCTGCCTCAGATCTATGCCTCCTCACATTTATATCTCGGAGATGGACAGACTGGTCCTTGGACTTCATGGTAGAGTTTCTGCTCTGGCATGCATATCAACTCTGGGACCTTATATAGAAAGGTGTTTTTCTTTCTAAATCATGTTCATTCAATTGAATTGGCCACAGGTAGACTCCAATCAAGTTGTGGAGACATCTCAAGGATGATCAAAGTAAATTGGATGCATCTGAGCTCAATTAGGAGTGTTAAGGCAAAGGGGTTGAATACTTATTGACTCAAAACATTTCAGCTTTTCATTCTTAATTTATTTGTAAAATTTTCTAAAAATAAATTCCACTTTGACATTATGGGGAATTATGTTTTCATCAGTGACAAAAAAATCTCAATTTAATCCATTTAAAATTTAGGCTGCAACACAACAAAATGTGAAAAAGTCAAGGGGTGTGAATAGTTTCTGAAGGCACTGTATCCCATCTTCCTGTGCCAATCAAGTAGAGAATCGACTTCACCTTCCTCTCTTCCGACTGATCATTCATCACAAGGTCCAGGTACAGTTCCAACTCCACCTTCCGGCATCTCCACGTTTGTGGCAAGTTAACTGGCTAGCTGCACGTAAATCCAGTTTGCCTGGTGGTAGTTCATTCATAGTCATCGACATTTCTGTGAGTGCGCTTGTCGCTGATCCAATTGCTGGTGTCCCAACACTAAGCCAAGTTGCCTGGTCTAGCTCATCAGACATATTCTGCAAGCTGACTTCGGCAGTTCGAGGTAAAAACAAAGTCTCAAGCAAGCATCTAACTGGTGTCGGAATTGGCAAAATAGGAAAACTGGATGAAACTAATTACTTCCATGTATTTGAATTATTTTCACTCAGTGTGGCCATCTTCCTTCTAATTACTGCAGACTAGACTGGGTGGCACCAGTAGCCACTCGGCATCATTCAATATTACCACAAAATGTGAAGTAGGATTGGCTCACTTATGATGCCATGTTTCAGGCACTTACAAAAGACACACAGGTCAGTTGATTGTCAGGCTTTTTATTCTGACAGGTTCTGCCAGCACCTGAAACAAGCACAGCTTGCCTCTGCACATGCGTGCCTCCTTAAAGGGCTGTCAAACACCTTAGTTCTGCAACAGAACCAGTGCAGGTGGTGACACTTCTCACGGTAATCAGAGAAGAAGCGTGCGACGTCTACTCAACATGGTCAGACTGGCCCAAAGAGGGAGACAAAGACAAGATGGAGCCAGTCCTGATGAAGTTTTCACTACTGCTTACCAGGAAAGAACATTCCCTTTGAGATGATTTACACTTTTACAGGGATATTGGCAGGACTTGTGTAGGTCGTTTACGTGTGGATGAGTGATGGTATCTGGTGTTGGTGCAAGCATGATGGGCTGAATGGCCTCCTCCTGCGCCAAAGTATTGTGTGTGTATGTGTGTGTGTGTATTTGAGTACTCTTGGCATAACATTTGTTGCAAAGGTCTGGAGCACTTTGAATGTGGGAGACTTGCTATCGAGAGACAGCGGAGAAATGAAAGGAAAATGTGCCAACGTCCATCTGCACAAGGACCAGTCTATACCTGCAATGTTTGTAGTAGATGCTGTGGGTCCCGCATTGGACTATACAGCCATCGCACAACGCACAATACTTGGTGAGCACGACAACGAAGGGAAGAGATTTGTCGAAAGCGATGACTCACACCATCATAATCATCATCATCTGAATAAGAATTTCTCCTGCGTCTATCAGGTATCATGAAACTACTCAGATGTAGAATGGGCATGGGGCAAATCACAAGAATTGGCATTGCAACAACTTAAAGTAGTGGTCACCAGGACGCCAGTCCTGCATTATTCCATTCCCAGAGAAGCGATCTCGCTACAATGCAACGCATCTCAAGCTGGACTTGCAGCAGCGATAATGCAGGGTAGACAACAGTCGATTACACATCAAGAGCGTTAACATCAGCAGAGACGATGTATGCACAGATCGAGAAAGAGTTTCTAGAGGTTGTGTTTGCTTGTGATAAATTTGAAGTCTAGATCTTCTGGTGGGACATGACGAATGTAGCAACTGACCACCATCCATTGGAATAAATAGTGTTCAATGCATCAAAAAGACTTCAAAGAGTGTTGCTTCGGCTCTAAAAATAGTCTGAAAGTTTTCTAAAAGAGAGGAGAGAAGATGATTCTAACTGATACGCTGAGCAGGACATACCGGACCAGAAGTTGATGCCTGTGATTTTATATGCGAAATGGAAGAAATCGATCATCTTGAATTTCTTCCGGTTGGAGACTTGAGCTGGTAACGACTTCATAAAGTTGCAGTGCATGACGCAGTTCAGAAGCAATTGCACAGAATCATTCAGCAAGGCTGGCCTGGGACCAAGTCAGAGGTATCTGAATGACCCCACCCTATGTTGACTTTTGACATGGAGTAACCATCTAAGGTGAATGGAAAATCGAGGAACAGCAACTCGTGGTTCCCGCTGCACTGCACAGGGAATTGATGTCAGTCGCTCATTAAACACATCGGGATTGAGGATTATTTTTTGCAGAATCTTCTCAGTTCATACATATTGTAAAATAAAAGTACAAAAGTGTTTCAATTCCATTATTTAAAATCATTATTTTATTCTGAGCTTACACCGTCCTGATCTGAGAACATCAGTTAAGCATTCTCCATCATGCCAGGTGTTTCCTTGGCAAATCCGAAATTCGAATAATTTGCCAAGGCATTCATCCATAGCTCCATGTAGTACTGCTCTTCAGGCGAATGACCCTGCCTCACACATTTCACATCTTGATGCTGTGAAATACAAGGCCCTCAAAATCATTGAAATCTCCCAAAATGTCCATATGTCCGTCCGTCCCCCAGGTTTCATCCTGCCAATAACCCAATTCTGGTGAAAATTCCATAAGTGGACGGATTCAGAAGAAATTTGATGGCGGGGTTGGGTGTGTGACAATAATGAAATGATTCGATTTTGGTGAAGATCCGTGAAGATTTGGTGAAGAATTATTAAAATGATTCTTCACCATTGAGTGATGAGGCCAAAACGATATACAGCACGATATCTCAAAACGTTGTGGACGACTTATGACAAACCTAGGTGGATGAGTTGGGTAAGTGACGAGAACAAACCGATTCGAATTTGGTTCAGGTGCATATCCAGATCTGACCTATCAGTGGGATGCAAAACGTGAACTGTTCGGCCCGGTGGAGGTATGCGTTTGAGTTTCCGATCATATCCACTCATTAACGCAGAATACCTATGACTTTTGCATGATCAATGTTTATCAGAGCTTTGTACTTGTTTTCTATTATATTTTATTCTGATTATTTGTGTGTGGTGCTGTTAGTTTTGTTCCCAGTGACTATTCCAGTGTTGCGCTTCTTTAACTTCCACATGTTGTCATCTTCCGTTTTACACTTCTTCAACACCAACTTGCAGCGTATGAAGAAGGCTCGGATGGAAGGAAAACATTTGGTAAGATGCACCTTTGGAACTCTTTTGTTTTCAAGTGCATGAGAAGAGTTAGAACTTATCGATAATTTATCCCGCCTCTGGAACAAACTCCCTCACTCTCTTCAATCCCACTCCTCCCTCCAGGTCTTTAAAACAGCTGTTCACCACCATCTCTTATCTTCCCCCATCCAAAACCTTGATCTTTTCTACTAGCATTAATTTACCCCAGATCCACCTTTTTGAAATTCCGACTTCTTTCCTGGAAGTCCGAGCAGGGTCCATGTGTATTATACCTCTGCCACCCCCCACCCCCCTTTCGCGTGCCTCCTTCCCCAAGCCCTCTCCCTCCCACAGATCTCCCGATGTCCCTGCTCTCAAATGTTGTACTTGTGTTTCTCCCTCTCTCTCTCCCCATCTTGTCTCCCGCTTCCTTTATCTTATGTTTTATGTGTCAGTTTGTCTATTTGTGATTAATGTTAGCTCTTACACGAGCCTCGATCTTGTATACAAAATATATATATATATAACATTTTTCTCTTGGGATTGAAGGAAAACCAAAGCTAAACATTAGTTATGACAGTGATGTTCCTGACGCCAGTTGTATTCCCACTGGACCCTGACAATCTCACAAGACTTTGCATGTAAACTTTATTAAGTACATATTCCTGAAGCAGCAGCAGTATACTTTCCAAACATTATTCTAGAATCTAGATGGAAAAATGAAATGCAGCACAATCCAGTAAAAAGCACCTGTCTTGCATTAGAGAGACACCAAGGCAATACTACCAGAGGCTCATTTGGATAAATAAATAAAAACACCTGCCCATTATGGATACTGGATAGTGATCTGAAAAAGTGGTTACTCTTTTGGAACCTTGGATGTGCCTCGTCTCGATTCATTCTTCCTTTTCAATGATTAATCCACTCCACATTGTCGTGTTATGATAATACTGCAAGACATACATCTTGGCTGGCCTTTCTTATTTCTTTACCTTTTTTCTTTTTTCTTTATATTTCTACTTTTGTTTCTTTTTATCTTTACTGGTAAACTTTGCCTTTCCAGAACATTCAATTAGTGGTGCCTTTGACTTTTTACATTTACGAGTAAAGAACCAGTCTTTATGGATGGATTCATTCACCCTTCTATGATGTCGATGGTTTTAATGCACAGAATTGACATATTTTATTACCTCCGATTTTTCAAGTGATTCTTCACCACTGAGTGAGAGGGCTAAAACCGATATATAAACATGATACAGTATTTCAAAAACTTAGGGACGGATTAGGATGAAACTTGATGGACAGGTTGGTTGTGTGAAAAGGGTGAAATGGTTCGATTTTTGTGAATATCTGAAAATGGATCCGGATACGAGAGTTTTTAAAACTCTAAGTGATTCTTCACCATTGAGTGATGGGGCCAAAAACGATATATAGCATGATATTTCAAAAAGTTGTGGACGTAGTTTGGCAGCCATATTGGATTTAACGTAAACCTAAAAAAATTCCTTCTCTTGAAATGCACAATCGATTGATGTAAACATTTAATACCTGATTGACATGCCATGGGGAATTTAGTTTGAAAATTTAAACATCATAGGTCACAGGGTCTGGCAGCCATGTTGGATTGAAGGTAAAACCATTGCAAAACATTTTTTAAAACATCTTCTCTCAAACCACTGAACCAATGGATCTGAAACTTTAGGACATCATTGACTACCTATGGGGATACAAATGTGATAACTAAAACATCAGTCACATGGTTTGCAGCCATCTTGGATTGAACGAAAACCTTAAAATATTTGTCTCTGAAACTGCTGAACAGATCAAAGGAAAACATTATTATTTATGATTGATGAGCCATGGGGAATAAGGTTTGACAACAATGATGTCATTGGTGACGTCATGTGACAACCATGTAGGATTGAAGTGAAAAACCTTTAAAAATATCTTCTCTGAAACCGCTGAACAGATGGATGCGAAACTTTAAATCACTATACATCTGATTAATGCATGGTTGTATGAAAGTGGGGTGGCTTAGGGCCTGGCCAAAACTGCTCACAGTTATAAAGCATTCTTCTCGTTGTTTTTGGAATCAATAGGGCAAGGTCATGGTCATCACAAGTATGAAAACCATTAGTAGCTTTACCGTTTGATTGCATAATCATAGCGATTTCCAACCAGTTCCAAAATGTTCCTCGTCAAATTATCTTTCAGACTTTTTACTCTAGTTTTGATGTGTGACACCCCCCTAGTTTCCTGAGAATAGTCAGGTTCACTATGTTTTTTCGTTCAAAATCATGGTAGATTAGCAAACCTATTCATTTTTGGAAACGTTATTACATGGAAAATCTGAAAATCAATGTTTACATTTGCCAATTCCGACCAATTCGATTCGACCAATCGACCAATTCCATTCGACCAATTCGACCATTCGACCAATTCGATCGATTCGATTCGATTCGATTCATCGAATTCGATTCGATCGACCATTCGACCAATTCGATTTGCCAATCAATTTGACCGACCTTTCCTTGTGTGGAACGGACTGTGAAAACGATGCGGACTATATTGTCGGATACGACACACAGGACAGTGATGACGAACTCTAAATGGCATATTCTGTAATCGTGTATGTTTGATGCCATTGACTGCCTGTGTATATTTTGTCATTGACTGCCTGTGTAGATGTGAAGTTATACTGACTGCATGTGTATATATGATTTTGCTGACTGCCTGTGTATGTTTGGTGATATGAATTATTGTGACACATTTTGATGTTATTAACTGCCTGTACAAAATGATAACATGTATTTGATTATGCAACTTATCACGAATATAAAGACAGTATTTTGCAATTCAAAACCTTTGATTCGTGTCTTACCATTCCCCAAAGCACTAATTTGATACTTTCATTGGATTCCTTGTCCCTGAAAATATAGGTTTAGTATATTTTAAAAAGTTTTTAGGGTAATTAGAGGCAGAAATAGAACAAAATATGTATTTTACAGTGGCCATTTTGAAAATCCAAAATGGCCGCCATACAGGTATCTCTCCAAATGTAAACATTGATTTTTAGTTTCCTTATGCTATAACCTTTCCAAAAATGTATAGGTTTGCTAATCTACCATGATTTTGAACGAAATATAATTTATTGACATAGTGAACCTGACTAGAATGCCCAAGGTCAAAGTTTCCAAGAGTTTGACCATTTCAGTCAAAATCATTATTATTGAAGCTATTGCTGTGAAATTGTTTTGCATATTCATCTTCATTGATGCAATTTAGCCTTAATGTTCCCAAAAGTGGTCATGAAATATTTTAATAATCAATCACTAATTAATCAATAAAGCTGCCAATAATGGCAATGTATGTGGCATAAAAGAGGTGCATGGATGATACAGATATATGGACCACAATAGCAGTGGACCATAACAGTAGCGTGTTCGGTTAACGATGGTATTTTTGTACAAAATGAGCATGCGAGGCGAGACTGTGCGCTCCACCGAATGCCGTTTTGGTTGTTCATTTGTTCCATTGCTTTTCATCTCCTGTTATTCCATCCTGTTTCAGCCCCAAGCTTGTAGTGCTTAAGCTTGTACATAATTTGTTCATTCTTATGTCTTTCTCCTCCTCCTGCTCTTGTTCTTACCCTTAGCCCTTCTTCCTTCAAGCGTTCCTCAACTCGTCTGTTGGTGCGTTTCCCCACTTTCGCCTGTGTTCTTGTTCCTGTGTTCAAGAAGAACTTCTGCTTTTTTCTTTGCTCGACCTCTTCCCCAAGCCTCGACCTTGCATACAAATAAAAGAGAAGTGTGGATTGAACCAAGTGTTAAAAATTGATGATGTAAATGCCACTCTTGTTTCAGGACCGAGTTGACTTCTTCCAGATGATGATCGACATTCAAATCTCTGAAACTGTGAAAAATGAGCAGGGAGCTGCCATACCGTATAAAAGTAAGATGTACTGTTTGCTGTACTCACACAAATGTAACTGACATGCAATCAAATTGTTCTTTACAAAGCTGAAATGTGTTATTCTGGCGAGTTATTGTCCTTATGAGGTGTTTTGAGCATTTCCACAGACTCCTTTTTTTCTTGAATGTATGCAGTGGATAGAATAGGTCAGGATGATGCGCCATTCTTGTTTTTGAACAGGGGAATCCGATTAGGATAAGGATGCAGGCGATGATTTTTGTATACAGAATCCAAGTTCGTGGAAGAGCTAGAACACAGAATCGATCACGACGCAACAGGATAATAGAACAGTAGAGAGAGGGGGGAAACACCAACGGCAGGGTTGAAGGATAAAATAGAGGGATACTTGGAGAAACAATGGGCATGGGGAGGGAGGCATGGGGTAGACAAGATGGATACAGAAGGAAATTTTCAGAAAAGAAAAACTAGAAATTTGGAAGGAGGAGGGCTTTGGGGTGTGGAAAGGGGGATTAAGCAGGGATGAGGGATAATCTAATAATGTTAGAATTATTTTTATTTTTTATTTTTTTATATGGGATATTACCTGCCACAAAGCCAGAAGGCCACTTCTGGTGGGGGCTACACAAAGAAAACGAAAGCAGAACAACCAGCCCCTTTGATTGAAATGAGACAAATGTGAAAAGTTGTCTCTTCACAGAATAAAAAGGGCTGGGAGGGTTTAACTAGTCTGTTTCGAGACAACAGTGCCTCTACCACCATTAAATGGTGGTAAACAGCTATCTTGAAGACCTGGATGGAAGAATGAGATCAAAGAGAATGTGGAAGCTGTTGTTGTTGTTGTTTGTCTATAGCCCTGGACAATTCTCTCGAACAAGCCCGCAGCACAGAGACAGCCGATCAATCTCTCAGAAGTGACCCAGAGATCCGCCACATCCAGGATGGTGTACTTCACCTTCACAAAGTCAGGGCATAGAGAGAGAGAGAGAGAGAGAGAGAGAGAGAGAGAGAGAGAGAGAGAGAGAGAGAGAGATAGAGATGGAATTGAATTTTCAACACCATTTATTTTACAAAAACAAACCAGGTCAAGTCAAATTTTACAGGAGAGAAAAATAGAAAAAAAACAACACAATTCTTTATGTAGTTATTAAAAAAGAAAGACCAAATTCAATTCATTGACAACACATAAGGCTTCATTAATACACCATTTGCACTCAAAGAGTTTGACATTTTCATTCGCCACATAATAATCAAACTCTAACCTGATTCTTGCAGACACCAGCCCTTTAAACATAGGAACAACATCAAATCCATGCCCATTATCAATTTTAATTTCCTTGATTTATATATTGCATATTTTGCTATAGCATCTAAGAAGTTTAGGAGAACACCAGAGTCCTTGCAGGAGGGTCTGAAAGGTACACCAAAAATAAAAGAATGTGAAGTGAAAGGAAAAGACAACTGATCAAGAAGGTGTGTGAGAATAGAGAAAAGAGGTATTAGTCTTTCGCATTTCACATAGGCATGAAAGAGATCCTCCTTCTGTTCACAGAAGGGGCATGTGTTACGGATTCGTCACTTCCGTTGTTGTGGTTTTCATCCACTGTAAACATTTTTGATTCCATGTACCATTATTGTTGTCGTTTGAGGGAAATAGAGGTTACTATTTTCAAAAGGTAAAAAAGTTAATGTTTTAAATGAAACCGGAACCGGACAACGACGAAGAGGAAGAGGTGGAGGAGAAGGCGGAGCGAGTGAGTCGGAGAAGAAGCCTAGTTGCTTCGAGTTCTGGAGCGAGCAATTGGCGAACGAGAGTCACGAGTGAACGTTGGGTTTCCCGGGAAAGGGATTCCTGCGACAGAGTTGTCATCGCTGTGACAGATGAACCTGCGTGACAGGTTTTGCGGTCGATTCCGAAGAGAATCGTTGGAGTGCCGTTACGCCACGAGAACGGGCCATCAGCCATTTTTACCTCTCGCAGGACTTGCGCTTCGCTCAAGGTTTCATCTCGCTTCAACCATTTTCACCGCATTCAGACGTTAATCTGGTGTGTGTGTGTGTGTGTGTGTGTGTGTGTGTGTGTGTGTGTGTGTGTGTGTGTGTGTGTGTGTGTGTGTGTGTGTGTGTGTGTGTGTGTGTGTGTGTAACCTGGCTTTTGAGTGGGAAATCTGCGGTTCGCCGATTTGGAGCCGTGGAACGTCCATACCTGAGGGTGTGATTTGCCAGTCGCCTTGAGGGCGCCTTTGCGCAGCTTTGGCCGCGTGACTGTGACTGTCATCCGAACGGGATTCTGGTCTCGATTAGACATCGTTCTGACGATCACTGGAGCGGATCGACTTTGGCTTGAAGCCAGAATCAACTTTGGCGTGAAGCCGGGAATAGAGACATTGGGAATGTTCTGCTTTTCGCTCACTTGGAGCACAGTGAGTTATATTGTACGAACCTGATGGTACCATCATAGGAAATATATATTGGTTGTACAATTGATTACTATTGTTGTTGTACTGTTATTCTTGTGTGATCTTAATACAATATTTGTTTGTTGGTAACAATTGGTGTGGTTTCACCATTGACCTTTGACACAGAATAACACATCTTTCTGCTGTGACTCCTCTCGGGGCTCGGCGGTACACCGTGACCAGGGGGTTTGGGGAGGAGCACGTAACACGTACGCATGGGTTTTGTAAACTGGTAATTAGAAAGGAAATGAAAAGAGGAAAATAAGAGAGAAATGAGGGTAGGAGGGAGTGTGGAGGTTGTGGGGAGAGGAGATAATAGGGATTGGGAGAAATGGGATAAAAGTAAAAGAAGGAAAGGGGCATATTGCAGGGGACAAGGGGTCAAAAATTCAACGTGCTTGCTATTCATTTTTGTGTTGTTTTTGTGTTGTTATTCTTGTGTGACCTTAATACAATATTTGTTTGTTGGTATCAATTGGTGTGGTTTCACCATTGATCTTTGGGGAGGAGCACGTAACACATGCTACCGGTACTGAGCTATCAAGGTGATGAACAAAGGTGTTCGTAGGGAGAGCCCACTGTGCTAATTTCCACTGGATATCTGCTAGGAACCCATAAATAGGTAGTTTGTCCATATTAGGCCACAGTGGCGTGGCAGGAGATCCTGGCCCTAAACTTTCTGACCACAAGGCCACTCGTGTCACTCCGGAGAAGGGTGATGCTTGGTTTTCTCAAAGGAGCTTGTGAATACCCGCCTTTTTTACCAAATGAAAAGGAGATACAAGTTCACCATTTGACTGTAGAGCTTGGGAGCACCTTAATTTCAGGGAAGGACAGCCGAAAATCCTCGACATTGTTTACACCTTCGCAGCCAATATTTAACTCCTTAAACTTCCTCTTGACGATGCGTATAATTTGGCTGACAACACGCACAGATCCTAAACCAAGAATGGCCGCCACCCTGCCAGCAGACATCCATTTTGTCCCAGATGTTTCCCTCAGGTCACAAACTTTGCCAACTCCTCCTTGCGGACTATGAGGAATGCATGGAAAAAACCCGTTATAGAAAATAGGTTCTTGGATAAACATCCAGCAATTATAAGCCTCAAGGCAACGATGAACCCCAAAGCCTTTCCAAACTTTCAGCAAACCCTGATAAAAAATTGGGATTGAAACTAAGCTGACACGGTCAAGGTTCACCAGGAACAGGTGCCTATCATAACACAGGCCTCCCACTTGTTGCAGCAAAAAAACCCGCAAATGGGCGCCAGGGCAGCTCTTCAGCATACAACAGACGTTGCACAGACTGTAGGCGAAAAGCCATAAGCCGGGTGGACACATCCACAATTCCATGTCCACCCTCCTTCCGAGGATGGTACAGTATTTGAGGCCGAAGCCAGTGGTATCCATTCCAAAAGAAATTAATCAAGATCCACTGGATGGCTGGTATCAACTCCTTGGGTGGCTGCAAGGCAATTAGTTAATGCCATAATCTTGCTGCTATCAAATTATTTATGACAAGAGTGCGGCCTTTATATGAAAGAGATCGCAGCAGTCCTTCCCATCATTTCAACCGGTGTGTAATTTGTTCAATCATTCCTTCCCAGTTCTTCATTTCTACTTCCTGGTTGCCGAGATAGACACCAAGATATTTGACCCCATCTGTTTTCCACTCTAAATTCTGTGGGAGTGCCGGTGGCAGTGTTAAAGAAAGGTTATCTGAACCGCACCATAAGGCTACACTCTTGCTCCAATTTACTTCGGCGGAAGAGGCCGCAGAGTAATCTTTAAGGCAACGCTGCACCGCAGCAACACTACTTGGGCCTTTAATCAGAACACATACATCATCAGCATAAGCTGTGACCACAAATCTTGAACCAAAAACGGCTCCCACATCCTGAGTTATTCGCTGCCTGATGGATGCTAAGAGTGGTTCAAGGGCAATTATATACAGAAGTCCAGAAAGGGGACAACCTTGACGGATACCCCGTCGGAAAGGAAAGGGGGGACATAAACTGTTGTTTACTTTCATCATGCAGAAGGTGTCAGTGTATAACAGCTTAACATAGGAAATGAAAGTTTCGCCAAAACCCATCCGCTCCAGAACAGAAAACAAATATGTATGATCAACACGATCAAAAGCCTTTGTTTGGTCAAGAAACAACAACCCAAAACTGGCACGCAAGTACTTATTACAAGAAATAATATCCCTTATCAAAAATATATTATCATAAATTGACCTTCCTGGTACACAGTAGGTCTGGTCAGGGTGCACAATAGAGCTGATCACAGTTCCCAAACGGTTTGCTAAAACCTTCGACAAAATCTTGTAATCCGCACACAGCAATTAGACAGGCCGCCAGTTCTCGACTAGTTGAGTGTCCCCAGCCTTTGGCAACAGGCACATGACTGCTCTTCTGCAGGTCAGGGGAAGCTCTCCAACATGAATGCATTCATCAAATACATCAAGTAGGTCAGGTCCCACAAGGTTCCAAAAAGTCTTGTAGAACTCTCTGGGCAAACCATCAATCCCAGAGGCTTTACCATCCTTCAAGCTCCGCAAAGCAGTTTCAAGTTCAGCAGCCGAAACTGGCATGTTCAGTGTGCGTTGCTGGTCCTCCTCAAGTCTCGGAAGCCCAGTAGTCAGCTCCTGCAAGGTCTCATTACTTATGCTTTGGGGGGAGTACAAGTTTGTATGAAAACCCTTCAAAACAGACTTAATCTCTTGTTGGGAAGTCACTATTGACCCATTAGCAGCACGTAGCCCGTGAATCTGTTGTGATTTTTTGACAGAGTTCTCCAAACTAAAAAAGTCCTTATTTGGCATATCCAACGTTAAATAACTCATTCTCATGCGTACCAGGGTGCCCATTCCCCGCTGCCGTACCAATTCAGTCAAGATTGCCTTTTTAGTCCATAACAGCCGGTCACCTGTAGTGTCTTTCCCAGCCGTATTAATGTTTTCCTCCAGGGCTGCAATTTCAGCCTTTAATGAATCAATCGAGAGATTTTGCAATTTAGTAGCATAAAGACTATATTGTTGACAGAACGATTTGACCTGACCCTTTGCGAGGTCCCACCACAGTCGAAGGTTAGCATGCTCAAATTTGGAGGACCGAATTCTTTCCCACACGGCTCGAAAAGCCTCTTTGAATCTCATATCATTCAGCAGGTGGGTGTTAAGTGACCAATACGCACTACCACCTGAGGCCAGAGGCAAATTAAAACCCATTGAAACCAGGTAATGGTCTGTGAAACCAGTTGGGAGTATCTGGGTTGTGGCCATCACATTTAGCATTGGCTTATTCACGTAGAATCTGTCTAGCCTTGCCATTGATATCCTCCCATCATGGCATCTGCACCACGTATAGCACCGTGAAGTTGGATGTTGCAACCTCCAAACATCTTTCAAATGATGATTCTTGATGATGTTCTCCAAAATATTCGTAGAAGCCGGATGCGGTTCATGACCGGTCCTGTCTACGGAAGGATTGATAGTGCAATTGAAATCACCAGCAATACAGATGAAAGCGGTTGTATTCAGTCTTTTTACAAAGTCATGCAGAGTGGAAAAGAACACTCTTCTTTCCATGGGCTCACTCGGTGCATATACGTTCACAATGATGATCCTTTGCGTGTTGCAATAGAATTCCACCGCTATCAGATGTCCCTTATAAATTTCCTTAAAGACAATCTTCCGAGCAGGAATTCTATCACTTAAGGCGATGGCAACACCAGCTTTGGGTGTGGTAAAGCCACTCAACCACCACTGCCCTCGATAAAGTTTACCCCATTCAGCAACCAGGGTGTTCGTAGCATGAGTCTCATGTCGGCTTTCACCCTCTCCATTGCCTGAATTGTCTGAATTTTTCGTAAGGGTGTACAACCCCCATTGATATTCAGGGATGCGATACATATCTCTCGCATCGCCATTTACAAAGGTAACCCACCCTCCGCCTGCAATTCCTTATTCGCCTTTGTGACCGCTTTCCGAAGACGCTGAAATTGGGCCTCCGAGATTTCCATTGGGTCATTTCTTTGCAGGAGGGGCCTTGCAGCCCTGATGAAAGTTTTCACATCGGGAAAATGGTCTTTGATCACAACGTAGCGTTGCCTAAACGTCTCGTTTAGGAAACTGATGACGTTTTCCTTTGTTGCTTCCATCTGTTCTTCTTCCTGATCATTCACAGACACAAGGCTTTGAGCTTCCTCATCCAGCTCCCTAACCACATCAACGTTGAAACTCCTTTGTTGTGTGTGAGGTGCTGGCACACCTTCTGTGTCATCAACACTGCAATCTTCTTGTTGCATCACCAGTGACACATCTGTGCCACCACGGTTGCCTATTATATAGGTCTGCTTAGAGCTTAGACCATCATCCTTGGTCGTTACAACCGGATGTGAGCAACAACCATTGTCACTCAGGACCTGGGACTGCTCGTTGTCACAAGGGACAATGGTCCCATCATCACAACCAATATTGGTGCTTTGGTTTTCTTCAACAAGAGCAAGGGGTGAAGTCCTACTCTCCTCTGTTTCGTCACCACCTTGCCCATCTTGCCGAGAATCATCAGGATAGTCTGAGATACTGCTTGTTTGTACGAGTATCACTTTGCTACCTTTGTCTTCGATTTCGGCGCTCAAAAAGGTACGTTTTAAGTTCCTCTTAGCCTCGGTGCCTTTCATCAAAACTTCCTCAAAAACCATATTGTCTTGAGGTTGCAGCCTCTTGTCCACATCGACTGGGTGCTCCGCTGCTGCACTAACCTCAGCAACACCGCCACCATTTGCCACACCCTGGTCTTCTGGTGTGGATCTCTGTACCCCACCAGGCTCATTAACGGGGGGCACTGCATCAGTCACAGGGGGGGGGGCGACCCAGCTGCTGTAGCGTAAGTCTTCTTGGCGTCTGGACAATACTGCTTAGTGTGTCCGTGTGCTCCACATCCGTAGCAGATCAAGGTCTCGGTAGCCATGAAAATCCTATATTCATGCTCGCCTAACATGAAATGGGGGTGAATAGGGACAGCAAGGTGAATCGGGACACAAACTGAAAAAAAGTTCGGAAACTTTTTTCGCTGAAAATTGATAGCCATACTGATTTGTTGATATTTGGGTTGAGAGTGTTCTCTTTTTTTTTAAAAAGCAACTTGTAGTCCCTATTAACCCCATATATGGGTTAAATAGGAATAAATAGGATTTTTATGGCTGTCCCTATTCACCCCGTTTTATGGGTGAATAGGGACAAACAACAACAACAAAGAGAGCTGTTGTTGTTGTTGTTGTTGTTGTTGTAGGGACAGTCACTAATACAAAAAAATAATAATCAAGAAACAATCCTGAGTTTCCAACTTATTGCTAAATTGATAGCTCAGATGGATGCACATAATATGCACCCATAATATAAACCACGGTGCCAATGAAAAAAAATATGGGGTAAAAAGTTTCTCCAAACTGTCCCTATTTTTTGATTATTTTTTTTTGTTTTAGTGACTGTCCCTATTCACCCGTAAAACGGGGTGAATAGGGAAGGCCATAAAAATCCTATTTATTCCTATTTAACCCATATTTGGGGTTAATAGGGACTATAACTTGCTTTTAAAAAAAAACAAGAGAACACTCTCAACCCAAATATCAACAAATCAGTGTGGTTATCAATTTTCAGCGAAAAAAGTTTCCGAACTTTTTTTCAGTTTGTGTCCCTATTCACCTTGCTGTCCCTATTCACCCCATTTCACGGTACTTTAGAAGTGTGGAAGGTGTTCAACTGTTTCGCTGCGTCTTTTAGAACAACAAAACAAAAACGTCTAAACGATTGTACATACTTCAATCTGCCGTTTCTCGTACGTAGATAGACAGTTGGCTGGTCCAATTTGGGACGTGCTGCGATCAGGGATAATCCAGATCATGCTCCAGAGAGTTGGTTTGCTGTGAGTCCTGCAAACGTCTTGGTTGCACAGGGTTGTTGTTTTTTGTATACAGGATCGAGGCTCATGAAAGAGCTAACATTTATCACACAAAAAATCAAACAGACACACAAAACATATAATAAGGGTAGCGGTAGACAAGATGGGGAGAGAAGGGGAAGCACACAAACACAACATTTGAGAGCAGGGACATCGGGAGATCTGTGGGAGGGCTTGGGTGGAGGAGGCGTGGGAAGGGGGGGGGGGAGGGGTGGGAGAAGTATAAAACACAAGGACACTGCAAGGACTTCCAGGAAGGAAGTTGGTATTTCAAAAAAGTGATTCTGGGGTGAAATTAGCAGGGGTAGAAAAGATCAAGGTTTTGGATGGGGGAAGATAAGAGATGGTGGTGAACAGCTGTTTTAAAGACCCGGAGGGAGGAGTGGGATTGAAGAGAGTGAGGGAGTTTGTTCCAGAGGCGGCAGAAAAGAGGAATGAAGGAGTGAAGGTGAGCAGAGAGCCTAGATTTTGGCAGTTTAACCATAAGAGGGTTGCTGGCAGATCTTGTGCGACCTGTAGGAATATTGGGGGGACAGAGCCCAGAGAGAGGTGGGGGCGGCAAGACCGGAGAGGAGTCGGTAGAAGACAGAAAGACCACCAACCTGCTTGCGGTGAGTGAGTGAAAGGCCCTCGGAGTTAGCTTCATCGCGGGAGATTCCAATGATTCTGAAAGCTTTGGTTTCAACAGCGTGAAGCCGAGCTAGGTGTGAGGCAGGAGCACCAGCCCAGAGGGGAGAGCAGTATTCTATTGAGCTGCGGATGAAAGCCTTGTATGTGGTGAGGAGCTCAGGTGTGCCAAGGAAGGACTTCGCACGACGGAGGATGCCCAGTCGGCGACTGGTTTTTGAGGCCAGATTTGAAATGTGGTTTTCCCAGGAAAGATCATGGCAGATAGTGAGACCCAAAATCTTGAGTGACAGAACTTCTTGAGGAGGATTATTCAGAAAGTAGATGGGACGGTTGTCCAGTCGGTCTTTTCGGAGAGACATCGTAAGAGTGTGAGATTTGTCAGGATTGAAAGACATGTTCCACTTGTTTGATTATTAGTTATTAGGGTATTATTATTAGTTATTATCAGTTATTATTGTTAGTTATTAGGGTTCATCTCACCCAGTGATTCTCCCAACCGATGAGACCTGTCGACACCTGAAGTTTTCCATGCTGAGTGCCATCCAAGTAGCCCACTAAGGGATGTGGTGAAATATGTTGGAATGTCTCAATCTGAGCGAAGAGAGCTCACATAAAGTGTGTCCATTCGGTGCGCGATCGGGTGGCATACTGTATCCTAGCGCCGTAGACTACTGAGATTAACAAGTGCGTAATTGCTTGCATGCAAGGAACTAGAAAGAGATGTATGCCTTGATTGCCTGTTATGGAACTAATAATCTGTATTCTTGTGTTGTGGGAACGGTGTGAGAAATAGTTCAATAAAGCCTCGTTTCTTGCGAGAGATCTGAGAGTGATTCCACAACAGGGGATCATCTTTATTTTATTAATCTTCTTTTCTCTCACACTGTCTCTCCATCCTCCTGTGTCTGTTTGTGATTAAGGATTCGTTTTATGTTGGCAAGTCCACTCATAGATGAGAGGCAAAGAAAATCTATAATACGACTTCACTCTGTTTTCTTTTATCCACACTAGACGTGCCTTCCGTCACTTTGCTGAAGGGTTCAATCAAAAGACAGCAGCATATTGAATGTCTATCTGTGAGTGTCAATGAAGATGTAAAATGAAGTAAAACATGTGACCAAGGATCTTTTATAACACAAGTGTTGTGGTTGTTGTTGTTTGTGTGCTCCTTCTGTGTACTTTTTTTATTGTAGGCCTCCATCGACGAAGTCGCCGGAGGTGTTATGTTTTTGGGTTGTTCGTCTGTCTGTATGTGCGTTCGTGACAGGTTTTTGTTACCGTGATAACTTAAGAACGGCAGAAGGGATCAAAGTCAAACTTGTTACAGGTACGTATAATGATGTAAAGATGAACTGATTAGATTATGGGGTCAAGAGGTCAAAGCTCAGAGGTCCCTTTAGGTAAAAATTCTGTTACCGAACTAACTTGTGACCCAGTGAGGGGATTTTGACCAAACTTAGTACAAGTATGTATTATGACGCAAATATGAAATGATTAGATTTCGGCATCAAGAGGTCAAAGGTCAGAGTCTGTAATAGGTTTTCCATACCATGATAACTTAAGAACGGCTGAAGGGATCTAAGTCAAACATGGGACAAGTATGTATAATGATGTAAAGGTGAACAGATTAGAATATGAGGTCAAGAGGTCAGAGGTCCCGTGAGATCCCACTTCTTCTTCCTCATTCCCGGAAACAGGCTTTTTAAACAGGCATACTTGTGATTAAACGAACAAATTTTTGTTCCAAGTGAATCGATTATTAGCTTTCCCACCAAGTAAATGGATTATTCCCTTTCCAACCATTTGGATTATTGCATGACAGCAGAAACACTTTAGAATAAAGTGTTGCTGCCTGAAAAACTGGGATCCTTTTATGCACAGATTAGAATTACTCAAATTAAAATGCAAGTGAAAGGGAACTCACAGTGATGCATCATCATTATTCTCACAACTGTGTAAGTTTTGATGCAATAAAAAATTGGTAGTTTTAAGAAAAAAATGTGGACATTTTCTGGCCAACCTCCAAGTGTAATACCTTTCATTTAGGCCTCTCAGACAACGAGATACAAGCACAAGCAATGATTTTTATCCTCGCTGGCACCGATACGACGGCGAATACACTCTCTTACGTGGCATACAATTTGGCTGTGCATCCTGACATTCAGAGGAAGTTACAGAATGAGATCGACAAGGCATTCCCAGATAAGGTATCACACAAATTTCACACGATCTTCAATAAAAAAATGTTTTCATAATTTTGGGTTACATTATCACCACTTGATTGGATGACCTGATAATTTGACCATCGGAACCCCTGTCTGTTGGGAACTCAGGTTCAAATCTCGAACACCATGTTTGTCGGTTGTCTCATCATTTTCATGTAGTTCATGTAACACTACGAAGACGTTTTATAAGGCATTTGCTCTGCATGTCATTCATTAATTACTCTTTTGCATTTATCGAAAGGTTCAAGTATCAGCTTGCACATAAATCACATGCAGGTCAAGGACATTGGTAGATATCAATGCACTTTTACATGAATTACAAGGACAGTAGTATTCATTGGACAAACAGCTGGTATACAGTCGCGTGAAAAAGTAAGTACACCCCATGTAAAGTTTTGACTTTTTCAACATATTTCAACATACAGCTATTTGATCTTCATTTCAACAATATTGATAGATAAAGGTGATATAATATAACAAATATCATGAAACATTTACATTTTGTAGTCCAGTGTATAATTTAAATAAACATAAATGCAAATTTCACATGGGGAAAAAGTAAGTACACCCCTACATTTATCACTACTTCAAATACCTAAAATTAAAATCAGGTGCACCAGCTCAGGTGCAAATGATTAGAACATCGTTAGAGAGGATCTTGGAGGAACCTGTCTTATTTAAACCTCAGACATTTAGTTTGGTTTGCTCTTTGTTGTTGAAGTGTGCGGCTTCACCATGCCTCGATCAAAAGAGCTCTCTGAGGCCTTCAGAAAGAAGGTTATAGATGCCTACGAGTCTGGGAAGGGATTTAAAAAGATCTCCAAACAATTTGAAATAAATCATTCGACTGTCCGGAAGATCATCTACAAGCGGAGAAGATTCCAAACAACTGCCAACTTGTTCAGGCCAGGCCGCCCCAGCAAGTTCAGCCCGAGAGCAGACCGCAAGATGCTGAAAGAAGTCTCTAAGAACCCCAGAATGTCATCACGGGACCTACAGGTAGCTCTTGCCACTGTTGATGTCAAAGTGCACGAGTCTACCATTAGAAAGAGGCTGCACAAATTTGATCTACATGGGAGGTGTGCCAGGAGAAAACCGTTGCTGTCCAGAAAGAACATCAGGGCAAGCCTAAAGTTTGCCAATGAACACCTAGGCAAAGACCAGCACTTCTGGAACAATGTGCTCTGGACAGATGAGTCAAAGGTAGAGCTATTTGGCCACAGTACCAGAAGACATGTTTGGAGAAAACCAAAGACAGCATTTGACCACAAGAACCTGATACCAACTGTAAAGCATGGTGGTGGAAATATTATGGTTTGGGGCAGTTTTGCTGCATCAGGGCCTGGGCAGCTCACCATCATATAATCCACTATGAATTCTTCATTGTACCAGAGGGTGCTTCAGGATAATGTGAGGCCATCTGTCGGAAAGTTGAAGCTCAACCGAAGGTGGACCTTGCAACATGACAATGACCCTAAACATACCAGTAAATCCACCAAAGAATGGCTGAAAAGAAAGAAATGGAGGGTTCTGGAATGGCCAAATCAAAGCCCGGCTCTAAATCCCATCGAGATGTTGTGGGGGATTTGAAACGAGCTGTGCATGCAAGAAACCCCTCAAACATCGCACAGCTGAAATAATTCTGCATGGAGGAGTGGGCAAAAATTTCTCCCAGTCGATGTCAGAGACTGGTAGACAGTTATAAGAAACGCCTACTTGAGGTTGTTTCTGCCAAAGGGGGCAATACCACCTATTAGCGCCAAGGGTGTACTTACTTTTTCCACATGCAAAATTTGCATTTATGTTTATTTAAATTATACAATGGACTACAAAATGTAAATGTTTCATGATATTTGTTATATTATATCACCTTTATCTGTCAATATTGTTGAAATGAAGATCAAATAGCTGTATGTTGAAATATGTTGAAAAAGTCAAAACTTTACATGGGGTGAACTTACTTTTTCACGTGACTGTATGTGATTTGAACCAGGGTGATTTGACCAAGAAGAGTTGAACCAAGAGCCATTTATTCAGAAAGACAAACTCCACATGAGCCTTAAACCAATGGCAAAGAAAGTTGGATTATTTTCCTGTCCATATTAAATTAATATAACTGATATAATCGAACAAGAATGGTTGAAATAATAATTTAGGAAATAGACATTTGGCTCTTGCTACCAATTTGTTGAATGTCTGTGTTTGCAGTCGGAGTTGACCTACGAAGGTGTGATGGGACTGCCATATCTGGACATGGTTATCAGCGAAACCTTAAGGATGTTTCCGATTGCTGCACGTGCCCATCGTGTTTGCAAGAAGTCCACAGAGCTCGGTGGACTACATGTGCCACGTGGAATGATCATCGGCGTGCCGCTCTTTGCCCTTCAACGGGACCCCAGCGTATGGCCAGAACCTGAAGAATTCAGGCCAGAGCGGTATGTTTGTGCTTCTTGAAGCTTCTGCATTGTAATATATTGGTCTGCATTTTGAAGGGTGTTGCAAGTTGACACACTAACTGAGGAATGTCTGCTTGCTTCCTGGAACCAAGATTCACAAAGGAAGCAAAGGAAGGCCGCAATCCGTACGCCTATCTACCATTCGGAGCTGGGCCTCGGAACTGCATTGGCATGCGCTTTGCTCTCATGCACATGAAGATGGGTTTGGTGGCATTACTGCGAGAGTTCAATATTCGAACTACACCGGAAACTGAGGTGGGTTATGTAGCATATTTAGGTTTTGAGAAGTCAAAGCTTTGTTCCAGAAATATAAATGAATACAAATATAAGAACAGCATGACACTGGAAAATGTATAAAGCAAATCAAAAGATATTCAAGTTGACATTTGTGGATTATTGAAAAAGCCACAGGCACGATGAAAATGAAAGATGAAAAATGATGATAGTTCATGTGAGTATTTACAAACACATGAAACTGGTCCTCCGAGAGGGTGCACTGAGTAGGGTTTCCCATTATATATATATTTTTTTGGATTCAAGATTGAGGCTCGTGTAAGAGCTAACATCAATCACAAAAACAAACAAACGGACAGACAAAACGTACAGTAAAGGGAGCGGGAGACAAGATGGGGAGAGAGAGAGGGAAGCGCACAAGTACAACATTTGAGAGCAGGGACATCGGAAGATCTGTGGGGGGGGGGGAGGGAGGAGGAGGCACGGGAAGGCGGGGGGAGTAGGGGGGAGGGGGAATTTAGGCAGGTCCATTTTAACATGAAGCTAGTCTGTATGTGTTTCCTGCAACATGTTTTGTGAGATTTCCCAACATCCATGCCTTTCAAAATCCTTGATTGAAAAATTGTCAGCACACCAACAAATAAGTTGTTGTTTCGTATGCAGCCTGTGACTGCTGGTTCCCTAATGGGGCACTTTTAGGTTGCCGTCGCGAGGGTGAAATCCGATGGCGAAATCCGTCGTTCAGGTGAAATCCTCATTTGAAAGGGTGAAATTTTTGCCGTCGCGAAATGAAAAAATGAAAAATTGAAATGAAAAAAATAATAATAATAAATGAAATGACAAAAAAAAATGAAAGGGGTGCCGAAAGAGGGTGAAATCCTCATTTGTATCACAATTTTCAGCATTCAAATGAATGAGTGAAACTGTGAGCAATTTCATTTGGTCAAGGCAATTGTGTTCATGGATGTAAATGAAACTCACAAAAATATGAGAAATATCTGTGGATGAGAGGTGTAGCGTTCCTCTCATTTCCTGTTAATACCAGCAAGCAGATGCAGTGGATAAGTCTTTCACCTGAAAAACATCGCCCGTCTCCGTCCATCCCTCTCCTCCGTGGCTGCAGAAACCCTCATCCACGCCTTCATCACTTCCCGTCTGGACTACTGCAATAGCCTCCTTTATGGTTCACCCTCAACAATCACCAATAAACTCCAATACATTCAGAACTCCGCTGCCCGTCTACTCACCCATTCCCGGACCCGTGACCACATCACCCCCGTCCTTTCCAAGCTTCACTGGCTCCCCATCTCCCAGAGAATCCAGTACAAAATCCTCCTCTTGACCTACAAAGCCCTCCATAACCTGGCCCCATCCTACCTGGCTGACCTCCTCTCCAGACACACTCCCACCCGCAGCCTCCGCTCTGCTGGTACCAACCTCCTGACCCCCCCCCCCCCCCCCCCCATCCGGACCAAATTTAGATCCTGGGGGGACAGGGCCTTCTCCATCGCTGCTCCCACCCTCTGGAACTCGCTACCTCACACCATCAGAGACTCCTCCTCACTCACCACATTCAAAACATCACTCAAGACCCACCTGTTCAACACTGCATTCAACATTTAACCCACAGCATCTAACCCCTGACTATCTCCTCTCCTTCTCCCTCCTTTGTGCTTTGAATATTTCCCTATTGATTCTTCTTTTTTTGCAATTGTCTTCATGTTATGCTATGCATTATGTTTTGCACTCTGTCAAAGCGTCTTTGGGCTTCCTGAAAAGCGCTATATAAAATAAATGCATTATTATTATTATTATAAGTGGAGTGCGACGGCCCAATGACGGGCGACCTACCCACAACTTCGTTGCTCTAGACAGATGGAAGTGACACGAAAATTCCGTCTTGGAAGCACTGGAATACTGAACTATTCCCGTGGAATGATTGGAGTCGCGTAGAGAAACCACCGCGTTAAATGTAGTCCTTATCAACGTCAAGGCAATAAGAAAATAGCGCAAATATATGGGTCAACTTGATGAAGAACTCGTGAATTTTCACAATTCTTCGCTGCCAGCTGAGTCGATCAATGCCAATGGCGGATCACTCTCGTCCTACGTTGATGCTGATGGGGAGGGATCGTTGTTGTATTTCCATGACTCCCCAGAGGCTGAACAAGAAGTTGATTTCGAGTAGCCCACAACTCCTCATTTGGGTTAGAGGTTCTGAAATTAGCGATATTGTTTCTCGCATTGAATGTGGTAACTTTTCTTTCTTTAATTAATATAGGCCTATTATGCGTCAGATTTTTTTAGGGGGTGGGGATCGTGTCAAGATTTGTTTTTTCAAACAAGAGCTTCTTCTTTCGTATGCAGCACAGGACTGCAGGTTGCATCATTCAGCATCATTCCTTTTTTCTTTTCTTTTTTTCAGCAATTCAAAGCTGCATTCTATATCACTCCATCCATGTGGCCTGCACTATACTTGTAGCACAATTCATACAACACATTCGATGCAGATACAAACCTCGGCGAGCCATAGTAGTTAACACTATTGATGATAAGTCATGGCATTGAAAAACGATCTCAAAGACACATTTGCACAATACGTTTGACCCCATATAGGCCGGCATATCATTCATTAATTCACACACGCAATATATTGTTACAGATCTGGGACGACGGCTCTCCCGTTAGCAAGGGGGGTTAATCCCTTGTCAGTTAGACTGGCCGTCGCCGATCCTGGGGGTCTGTGACATCACTGGTGGTCAGCCACGACCAGGGTAATCGGGCCAGAGGCCCAAAAGAAAGACCTCCCAACCAGCGAGGAGACAGCCCCGCCCGAGTCGCGACGGTAATGGACACGCCGAGCGAAGCGAGTCACGACCCAGGCTGTTAACAATGACTAACCCGATTATAGCGGTTTTAATCGTGCCTCGTAGACCAATGGAAAGAAAAGACTAAAGCAACTGGATGGAGACGAAACCAAAGCTTGGAGAAAGAGCACACATTTATTATAACAACCACCAGAGGAAAAGAAAGATCAAAGCTGTACAAAGATAGAAGGATGTAAAAAGAACACAGGGCAGCCTTATCTATACAGTCTTACTTATACCCAGGACAGAACAAAGACAGACTCACACGGGGATGATGACAGGAATCGCAGGAGAAGGTCCGTTCAGCTGGCAAAGGTGGCCGGTTCGGCTCGTTCAGCCGTCGAGGTTCCATTCCGACCTCGCGCCGTTGGTTTGGAGCGAACCCGCCAACCGCTGGGACCAACGTGGTTGCGTCGACGCCACGACTCTCTCTCTCTCTGGGGATAATACTGGGATTTCCCCTCGCAGGTAAGGTACGATCTTTCTGCTGCGCGCTCGTCACCTCTGCTGGTCTCAAACCTTCTCTCCCATCTCCTCATGCGCGATCCTCGAACGCATATACTAAGTGGGGTCGTGACACGCCCTCGGCCGTTTGGGTTCCGCCCACATGCTCTGTTTGTAGCCTTATTTGGTAACGGAGCTGAACAGCTCTGCCCTTGTGGCGAGCCACGGTCACGCCTCCTCTCGGCGACCCCGCCTTCTTGTCCAATACAGAGCACGGAGCACATGTTCAAAATGGCGGCGAACGCAGCTTCCAAACCAAGGCCAGTTGAGAGGGCGCGCACCCCACGCTTGTCGAGCTGCTTTGCAGAGAGAGAGAGTTTGCTGGGGTACGGCATTATTGAAGGGGAGCTATCCTTATTTGTTAATGCAACGTGGTGTCAATCTAGTGGATACAGAGCCTTAATTAAACATAGTGTTGCGAATATGGAATTTGGCCTCCATATCCGCTTGTAAATATTCTCTCCAATACTCCCCAACTTTCCCCAATCCCCCATTCCCTAGTCCCATTGCATGTAAATAACAATCAGTAGAGCCGACCTTCCCCTTATTCCCCCATTAAATGTCGTGCCCAGGTCCACCGCACCACACGTAGACAACTTTCGGACATCTTCCTAGTTATTCTTATTCTATGTCAGTTAAGGCCTCGTCTCCATTAATTATGACTCTTCGTTGCACCAGAATGTGATTATATGGCATCAGTAGTGAGTTTAGGACCTTTCCCATACCTCCTTCCATCTTCTTCCCCAACAATTACAACAACAACAGAGGAGATGGCGGCGGAGCGGGGGAGGATGCGTCCTCACACCGGCTCGATTAGCGCCATAGACCATGCGCTCCACGGGGTTACCACGAAGGGGCTCCTTGTCAGCTCCTCGTCAAGGGCGGAGCCTGGTAAACCCCCCGCACGCACCCAATGAGAAGCAACGTGCCGATTCCACGAGGCGGAGCTAACGAGCCGAGGGCGTGTCACTCCCCGCCGGATATACGCGGCCCCGCGCCGGATGTGACGAGAGATGCGCACCCAGCTTGGAGAAGGAAAGCCACCTGCGAGCGCTGAGTCAGATGCGCACCCAGCTTGGAGAAGGAAAGCCACCTGCGAGCGCTGAGTCAGATGCGCCTCAGCTTGGAGAAAGAACGTCGCCTTCCGAGCGCTGTGACCTCCCTGCATCTCTGGACCGGACCGAGTCGATTCTGCCTTGAGCCAAGAGTGCACCTTGAGCCATCGATACCCGTTGTCCTTTTCATCAACCCCCGTGTGAGTCAGCCTTTTGTCCCGTTTATCTGTCGTCTGTTGGGGTTAATATAAGAGTGTGTCTAAGTGCTTGTCTTTCTATGCTGTCCCTCTTGTAGTTGTAATCTAACCTTCCGCCTTAATATAACCTCCTCCGGAGGTCTTGAGAACTGAACCCCTGGTGTCGTATTGTGTTATTGTGATCCAGCCGGGTGTCTTCTTTTTCTTATTGAGCCAGCATCGCGCGACTTCGTCAACGTCGAGTATAGTCGGGTAATTTGTGCGGACACGACGGCCATTCCGCTCGGCCATCTTTAACATCAAAGTCGTGTCTGTAACAATTGGTGTCGGGAGTGAGATTCGAGGCCCGACCAAATTTTGAAAAAAAAACGAATAGAGGAAAAAAAAAAAATTTGGTCAAAATTTGGAGCGGCCGAAATTTGTTTTGTTTTACGAAACTCGAATTTTGCAAGTCGCGCTATGGCGGATCAAGACGGCTGGGGTCCGGTAGGGGAGAGTGAAGCAGGGTCGGTCCAGGACCAAATTGAGACACGTGAGGAGAGCGAAACAGCGGGGGTAGCAGACGCGCGAAATGGCGCCTCGCACATAGCTACGGCGGCCGCACCCGCTGCACAAGTGGGAGGGATGGCCCAGATGCAGGTCCTCATGGAGCAATTTATGGCGCAAATGCAGGCGTCCCTCAAACTGCAGAGTAACCAATTGGGGAACCGGATGGATGCTCAGGGTGAGCGATTGGAGGGCCAAATGGGGGTAATGGGAAACCAAATGGGGGTAATGAGGGACGAAGCGAGGGGTACCGGTGAGAAGTTAGACAATAATTTTGAGGAGTTAGACAAGAAAATTGGGAAGTTAGACAATAATTTTGAGGAGTTAGACAAGAAAATTGGGAAGTTAGACAATAATTTTGAGGGGTTAGACAACGGGATAAAAGAAGTGAAAAATGGGTTAATGGGGGTAGAAAATAGAATGGCTGCCCAGGAGAATCAGATAGAGGGAGTGAAAAATGGGTTAGAGGGGTTAGAAAACAGTATGGAAGGCAAATTGAGGGACATGAGGGACCAAGCGGAAAGGGAAGTTAAACAAATGGAGCAGCAGATAGAGGGGGTCAGAATGGGGGTAGAAACCAAACTGGATGCTCACAGGGAGGAAATGGAGCAGATGAGGGTGGCATCTGGGCAGGAGATGCAAGTGATGGGAGAAGAGATCAGAAGAGGAGTGAGTGAGGAGGTCGGAGGAGTGCGCGAGGAGGTGAGGCACTGTGAGGAGCACATGGAAAAGGAGGTGAGAAAGGGGACTGTAAAGTTACAAGGGGGCATAGAGGACCTGACGCAGGAGGTGGAACAGCTGACGGAGGGACAAAAAGGACTAACGGAGCAGGTTCAAAGGAACACTGCAGTATTAGGAGGTTTAAAAGCGACACAAAACGACATAAAAAACGACTTAATAGCGACAAAGAGGGAATGTCAGATAGTACGTGAGGGACTGACAACGAGGTTGGACGAGGTGATAGAGGTAATGGAGACGAAGGACCGGCAGGTGAGGACGCACATGGAAACGGTCAAGGTAGCCTTGGAGGACGAGCTTGAGGAGACATACCGGGGAATAAAAGAGGTGAGGCACAAATTAGAAGAAGTGGAAGAAGGGGTGAGCGAAATTAAGAAGCGACGGAGAGGGGATAACAAAGAGATAAAAGAGGAGATGAAAGAATTGGTCCAAAGTCTGTGTTTGGATCGTGATGATGTGCTCATTAACCGGATGAGGGATTCGCAGGTGATGGAGGAGAAGCGAAGAGGAAGAGGACCCGGTGTAAGTGGTGACCAATATGGTCGTGCGTATGATGCGCCAGGGGATTTAAGAAGCTTGGGGATTGGTTTGGATCCGGGTGTTCGTGAAAGGCCGTTGGTGAAGTGTGTGACAAGTCTGGTGTGCGAAAAAGGAGGTGTGCGAGAAAGTCCGACTCTGGGGTGTGTGAGGAAAAAGTGCACGCCAAGGAGTGAGGGTGCTGGCGAGAGTGAGTCGGTCGTAGCGCGTGTGCGAGGGAGCACATGGAAGCGCGGTGTGGTAAGTGTTACAGAGGGTGTGACGGGAGAGTGTGCGCGAGAAAGGTGTGTGACGGACAGGTGCATGAGGAAAGAGTGCGCTGTCAGAAGTAAGGAAGAGTGTCCACCTGTGGTGAGTGTTACAGAGGGTGTAACGGGAGAGTGTGCGCGAGAAAGGTGTGTGATGGACAGGTGCATGGGGAAAGAGTGCGCTGTCAAGAGTAAGGGTGAGTGCGCTGTCAAGAATGGTGGTGAGAGTAGTGAGAGTGACATGGAGCGTGAGTTAGTTGTGACAGGTGAGCGAGGATGTACACCTGGGATGGAAGGATGCACACCTGGAATGGTAGAGCGTGAGTGGGAATGCACGCTGGAGTTGGTGGTGAGGCACATGGTTGGGTGTGCGAATGAGGGCACACCTGTGATTGTCACAGAGGAGGTGACCGAGGAGGGGGTGCGAAGCGGTGTATTGGTGAGGTGTGCGAGCAACGAATGTGTGCCAAAGTGTTCGGTGGTCAGGTGTGTGACCAAAGCTGTGAGTGGAATGGGTGTACCTGGGTGTGTAAGGAAAGGTAGCATGGGAACGGCTGGATGTGTGAGCAAGGAACGGGCTGCGGGGTGTAAGAATCCAGGTGAAGCATCGACGTTAGACGGGGTAGAGTTTAGAACGACTTATAGCCGAATCGGGCCCTCGGTGCGTGCCGGGCCTCGCTTTGAACGGCCGCGTCCAGGCTCCACTAGGCGGAGCTGGCAGCCCGATAGAAAGGGTCGTCATGGCGACCACTTTTTGGTGAGACGTGCCGGCAGGTCGAGATCGGGGCATTGGATGGCTCCGCGCCGAGGTGATGCGTGGGATCTCGGCCCGGGTAAGCCCCCGTCCCTGCACCGAGTGCCGGACGCATCCAGCCGCTGGCACAAAACAACCAGCATCCATTGCTTGGCTTTACGAAGCCGGGCTTTAGACAGGGATTGGCGCACCGAGAGGCAGTAGTGAGTAGACTGGGAGATGAGGTTAGTGTTTTGGACCCAAAATTAGAGAAAAACAAAATTTGATGATTGGCAAGGGATTGGCAGTAGTAATTGGCAGCTGATGGGCAGTGGTTGGCAAATTTTTAATTTGTTGAAATTTGATGTGCAAAATTGGTAGTGAGAGACCCCCGATGTGGTGGGATGGCAAATCCACCATCCCTCACAGGTGGGGGCAAAGGAGCAATAGTTTATGGGGTGTATGGCAGTGAAAACTAGCCCGGGTGGGTTAGGTTATATTGTAGGGATCTAGAAAGATGACATTAGGTGACGTTAAGTTTAGTTAGTGACTGATACCTGTAGTGGGGACGCAGGTAGATTAGTATGGATGATAATGACGAGGGAGCGCAATAGTTTAAAGGGACGACTGGGAAGCGCAAGTTTCAGAGGGGAGTAGTTAGCTGAGATGATGCCGTGTGTGTGAGGATTGAACAGGTGAGAATGGAACAGGTGTGATTGCACAGGTGTGCAACTGGACAGGTGTGTGGAGCAGTGTGTGAGTAATGAGTGTTGTGGATCAGCGCGAATGCGCTTGGGGAGAGAAGGGTGCAGGTGGCACCAGGTGTGAGAGCACAGGTGTGCAGGTACAGGTGCGTGGAGAGAGTTGGAGTGAGTGGTACGGAGTGGTGTGCATGGTGCGAAGGTGTGGATGGGGGAAGAGTGGACCCCTTTCACGAGCACCCGGGGCGGGTAGTGTAAGTGTTAGGTAGAGGGTGCAGGTAAATTGTGGTTGGATATTGGCATTTGTGGTGCGGTTGCAGAATGGTGTTGTGAATGGGTGCATTAGTGTTGTGGAAATGGCTGGGCGTGTAGCCTGTTAGTGTGTGTAGTTGGTTGGGCACTCCACCACTGTGAGGATGTCGGCCAGGTGAGGCCGCAGGTGGGCTCTGGGAGCCGGTAGTTGTGAGTGGGTGCCTGAGGATCCCGGGTGTGGATCGGGCAGCCCAGTGCCAGAGAGGGCACGGAGTGGGGAGAGTGCCAGAGGGCCTTCCCCAGGTAGTTAGGTTAGGGCAAGGAGCAGGTAAGCTCGGAGGCAACTGCAGTGGTGGAGGTGTGCAGGTGGGTAGACCCACTGGGAGAGGTACACGCCACAGCCCAGAAATTGTGCGAGGGCACCGGGAGATGAATCGGGGGAGTGAGACCCCAAATTGAAGAGCACCACAGTTTGGCCAATGGGAATTGGTTTTTAGAACCCATAGTGTAAGAGGGCCAATGGTTTGGCCGGAGAAAGACCCCGGGTAGTGTAAAGTTGTTAAAGTCATTTAGGAAATAGTTAGGATTGATGAACCTGTCGCACCATACGCAGCCACTTACCTGTGGTGATGATGATGACTCCACACCTGTGTTTTCTTTGTTTGTTGCAGGAGATGAATTGCTGTGTGGGTTGGTGAGACGCATCACGACGTGGATGAGACATTGGGGTGATTCCATCTCTCCCTCCTTAGGAGGGACTGATGATGAGTTGGAGATGGCAAATTATGATGTTGAGTTGGAGATGGCAAATTTTGATGAGAGTTGAAAATGGCAAATTTGATTGGTTAGGAGGGAGAGAAGACGAATTTGGTATATGGGAGGAACGGGGAAGACAGTAGGGATGTTTGTTGATTTGTAAAGTAGATGTTTATGGGTAGTGTTGTGTTTTGTGGATGCAGTAAGGGGTAAGGGAGGGGCCATGTAGGTTACCTGGTGGGGGGGGGCGTACGATAGGAACGTACCTGTCTCACCTGGTTCCCATGTGCCCCCAGTGTGCATCACCTTACATTGCGTGCACTTTTGCGCCCTTACCACCTTACTCACTTGTCTGCTTCTTTTGTCTCCCACCTCCGAGGATCTGGCTTTGGGGTAGAGAGAGAGGAGAGAGAGGTGCTGGCTGCGCAGTTGTGGGCCTGCACTTTCGCTGTTTGCTGCCGGGATCGATACACCATATGGACCGCAATGTTTGTGGCCACCCACAATGGACCGCAGTTCGTTTGCGGCCAAGCACCACCCGGGGATGGACCTATGGATCAACGTGGCACCTATGCCATACAGGTGAACCACTAATAGTTAACACCACCAAGTGCACCACAAGAAGAGCAAGAGACACCTGCAGGGTTAGGGGTTGTCGAATTTATTTTTATTCCAATGAACAATGGTGACTGCACCGATTGGTGGTGGGGTGGTGCTTTTGATGCTCGGGAAGGGTGCTCTGCACGTTATTAAAGGCCGTCGGCCACAGAGCACTCGTGGGTTGGTGTATCGATGCTGGCAAGCGCGCTCTCTCTATGCATAACATCTGCATGTGTTCCTCCAAAGACAGGTCCTGGATCGTAGTGTAAATAGCAGCGTAGTCTTGTAAATAATGCTCCCTACCGGCTGTATGTTTAGTTTGAGAATTCTTTCCGGATTCGGTTATCCTGTGGGTGTGTTTCTGTGAGGAGAAGGGTGCAACGTCGCAGGGGGACATATTTACTCATTTGTGAATATCTGTAAAACTGTCGCACTCAGGGTAGAGTTAATAGTAGAGGGAACTACATTGCGTGCCACACTAAAGTAGGTAAAAATTTATCGGGTCGGGACGCCCCGAGGGTAGAGAAGGGTGCAATGTTGCGAATATGGAATTTGGCCTCCATATCCGCTTGTAAATATTCTCTCCAATACTCCCCAACTTTCCCCAATCCCCCATTCCCTAGTCCCATTGCATGTAAATAACAATCAGTAGAGCCGACCTTCCCCTTATTCCCCCATTAAATGTCGTGCCCAGGTCCACCGCACCACACGTAGACAACTTTCGGACATCTTCCTAGTTATTCTTATTCTATGTCAGTTAAGGCCTCGTCTCCATTAATTATGACTCTTCGTTGCACCAGAATGTGATTATATGGCATCAGTAGTGAGTTTAGGACCTTTCCCATACCTCCTTCCATCTTCTTCCCCAACAATTACAACAACAACAGAGGAGATGGCGGCGGAGCGGGGGAGGATGCGTCCTCACACCGGCTCGATTAGCGCCATAGACCATGCGCTCCACGGGGTTACCACGAAGGGGCTCCTTGTCAGCTCCTCGTCAAGGGCGGAGCCTGGTAAACCCCCCGCACGCACCCAATGAGAAGCAACGTGCCGATTCCACGAGGCGGAGCTAACGAGCCGAGGGCGTGTCACTCCCCGCCGGATATACGCGGCCCCGCGCCGGATGTGACGAGAGATGCGCACCCAGCTTGGAGAAGGAAAGCCACCTGCGAGCGCTGAGTCAGATGCGCACCCAGCTTGGAGAAGGAAAGCCACCTGCGAGCGCTGAGTCAGATGCGCCTCAGCTTGGAGAAAGAACGTCGCCTTCCGAGCGCTGTGACCTCCCTGCATCTCTGGACCGGACCGAGTCGATTCTGCCTTGAGCCAAGAGTGCACCTTGAGCCATCGATACCCGTTGTCCTTTTCATCAACCCCCGTGTGAGTCAGCCTTTTGTCCCGTTTATCTGTCGTCTGTTGGGGTTAATATAAGAGTGTGTCTAAGTGCTTGTCTTTCTATGCTGTCCCTCTTGTAGTTGTAATCTAACCTTCCGCCTTAATATAACCTCCTCCGGAGGTCTTGAGAACTGAACCCCTGGTGTCGTATTGTGTTATTGTGATCCAGCCGGGTGTCTTCTTTTTCTTATTGAGCCAGCATCGCGCGACTTCGTCAACGTCGAGTATAGTCGGGTAATTTGTGCGGACACGACGGCCATTCCGCTCGGCCATCTTTAACATCAAAGTCGTGTCTGTAACAATAGAATAGGAAATAATTCGCAAGATGATTCTAAGATTGGCTGCATGTTGCGATGGCCTAGGGTGCGATATTTAATAATTAATAAAAGGGGATTATATTACAAAGGGGGATATTTACAAGTGAAGGGGGGGTGGGGGGGTTCCCAAATCTGTAACAATATTATGCCCCATGACCATTGTCACAAAGAGTTTCTGCGCATGTGCAGCGATGCATTGTGGGGCGATCGCCTGCATTTTTGTACTGCCACCCAGATGATGACCACCAAAGGGCCGCATGCTACCATAAAAATAGTCAAACATTTCTCAGCAAGCAAAGTAAACGGAGGTAAGATTTTGGCCACTGGCTCTCTACCTAATAAGGAAGATTTGAGTCTTGAAATAATTGAAGAGGGTAAGGTTGTCAGAGCCCTAATGGTGGATGAAATTGAGATCACGACTGATTGAGATGGACGCAACATTTGTGAGTCGATCGGCAGCAACGAACTGAGAGGAGATGGGATTTTTAACTGTTGGGGGAATGAAGTTGTCAGAAAAGGAATGGACAGGATTGTTAGTCGCTGAGAGGTAACTTATGAAAATAATAGAGGCTGAGATGACAGAACCTTGAGGGGCACCAGAATCTGTCCAATAATATTGTTACGGTTTTCCGCCACCCTTCCTACCCTTACCAAGGGGAGATTAAGCCCCTTGTTCTTTCTGGGCCGGCGTAACCGAGACCTGAAACGCCCCTCCCAGGCAAACGCAAGGTAGGGTTTCGGGACAAGTCTCGCACGTACCTAAATACCTGCGCTGCCGCGGAAGCGGGGAAATCAAGCCTCGCACGAGCCACGTGTAATTTGAGTACACCGAGCGGATTGCGTACCACGTGGTCCGTGCAGTTACCGTTAGTATTGGAACCCGATTCGAGCGGTTCTATTTGTACCACGCTTAGTCAATGATGGAAAACACGAGATGGTCGAATAAAGGAAGAACACGATTTAATTATTATTTACACTTATATGTACAATGATTCGGTATAAGAAGAGCGACACAGAGCAGTCTTAAGCAGTCTTATATTAACCCAAGACACAGGCCCGATCACACTCACAAAGGGGAAATGCAGGTAGGATGGTGTTCACGTGCTGCCTTGGTCGTCCAGGAACGGCTTCGCCCGGCGTGGCTCTCCACGGTCACAGCACGTCCCGCGAAGATGGCAAGCAAGCGGTGGAAGGGATCTCTGTAGCGCGTCTCTCGAACAAAGGTCAACAGGCAGGCGGTTTTCCACAGCGCGTTGAGTTACCAGCACGCTATCACTCGTGTAACCCAATAGAGGCTCGGCCTCAAGCTCAACCAAGCGTCCTATTTGGTAAGAGCGCTTATAACTGGGTTCACATGCGTCTTTTCTCTTGTACAACACTCAACTCTCACAGAACTTAGTCAAGTGCCTCCCTTCGCAGAACTGCACACCCCGAGCTCATAACTGACTCTCACAGAACTTAGTGCAGCTCCCCTCTCGCAGAACTTAGTGCGGCTCCCCTCTCGCATAACTGCTGGTGGGGGCTTCGCGCAACGGGTTTTATTGCCACGCCCTTAGCCTTCTCGAATGTTCCAACCACACCTTGTGATGCAGTGCCACAGCCACTCCCTTTGAGCCCTGATTGGCGGCTCGCACTTACCGTAAGCTTCCCCGCCGCCCTCATTCGGTCTTTCCTTGATTTGCCAGGCCTGCCTCGTGTTAATTCGCGCCAAAAAGCCAAAGGCAGCATAAGGCAATGGAGGCGGCATAAGGCAATGGAGGCGGCATATGGCAATGGAGGCGGCATAAGGCAATGGAGGCTGCATAAGGCAATGGAGGCGGCATAAGGCAATGAAGGACCTACTCTCATTATTCTACTCAACGCAAAACTAACACAGGAAAAGGACTATGCTCACACATACTAAGAAATAACTGAACTATCGCGAGGCTACATGTTGTTGTGTGGCTAAACTATGAGGGGGAAAATTAACCTTTATTGTACAAACTCAAACCCGCAACAATATATTAAACAATGCAGGTTGGCATGGTTATCATTCCGATCTGAACTCCTGCCTCATGATGGAGGTATCTCAATTTCAAATCCCATATACTGAGCATTTGTCCATTGTTTACGAATGTCCTTGTAATTTGTGTAAAAGCACATCATCTACAAAAGTCTGGAATGGTATATACACTACAACACAACACAACTCCGCTCCCCATCCAATGTGACAGAGCTTGAGCAAATCTGTAAGGAAGAATGGTAGAAACTCCCCAAATCCAGATGTGCAAAGCTGATACAGACGTACCCAAGAACAAAGCTGTAATCGCTGCCAAAGGTGCTTCAACAAAGTATTGACTCAGGGGGTTGATTACTTATGTAAATTAGATAAATCTGTATTTCATTTTTAATTATTTTGTAAAAGGTTCGACAAAAAATTCCACTTTAACATTATCGTGTATTATGTGTAGATCAGTGACAAAAAATCTCAAATTAATCCACTTTAAAATTCAGGCTGTAACACAACAAAATGTGAAAAGTCAAGGGGTGTGAATACTTTCCAAAGTGCACTGTATTAATCAATCAAATGCCTTAAGACTTAAAAAAAACCTCTTCAAAAATCCAAACTCTGACCCCCCGCCGCCCGCCCCCCACCTTTATTTTTTCATGACATGAGTGGCCAATGCACACCCACCATTTGCTACAATCTGGGCTGTGTCCGCAATATTTTATTTAAATCTAAAAACGGTCTGCTGTCGGTAGTGTTAAGTGTCGACTTCAGGGCACCTCAGCGAGGGCACCGGTAATCCAGAGGGTGTCATAGCTCTGGCTCTGACCTCACCCTCTCTGACCACTTAGCCATCACTATGACCATCAACATCCCCACCCCAACACCAAGACATTATCGCACTATCAACTTCCGTAAGCTAAACGCTCTTTCACCTACCACATTCTCATCCACCCTCTCTGAAAAAATGTCCACTTCTCCCTTCATTGACCTCCACACCCCTTCCGACCTCACTGACTACTACAACCACACTCTCTCCTCCTGCCTTGACCAGCTTGCGCCTGTAAAAACCAAAACAGTTTCTTTCACCCATTCTGCTCCCTGGTTTACCCCTGAACTCCGCCTGATGAAAACTCGTGCTCGCCAACTTGAAAGACTCCGCAATAAAACAGGTCTCACAGTTCACTCCCAAGCCTACAAGGACCACCTACAACACTACAAAGATGCCCTCTCCCACGCCCGCTCCGCCTACTACTCTCAAATTATCCACTCTGGCTCCGGAAACCCAAAAGCACTCTTCTCGACAATAAACAAACTCCTCCGCCCCCTGGACACCACCACCCAGTCATTCACAGTAGACAACTGCATCTCCTTCCTTTCTTTCTTCCAACGCAAAATTGACAACATCTACAACAGCTTGACCACCGCCGCACCCGCTCCCCCTTCAACCACCTGCCCCCCCTTATCCTGCCTTTCCCTGTCTCAATTCTCCCCGGTCTCCCCTACTGACCTCTCTGAACTCCTCAGAGGAATGAAAACTGCCACCTGCACTCTTGACCCCATCCCCTCCAGCTTTGTCAAGGCCTCCCTCCCTGCTCTCTCTCCACTTATCATTGCAACAATAAACTCCTCCCTGTCTACAGGCATCGTCCCACCATCCCTCAAAATTGCTGCTGTTACCCCCATTCTAAAAAAACCTGGTCTAAACCCTGACACCCTAAATAACTTCAGACCCATCTCCAACCTACCCTTTCTGTCAAAAGTTTTGGAACGCGCTGTAGCCGCTCAACTCAAACATCACCTCTCTGCCAATAACCTGTATGAAACATTCCAATCCGGATTCCGCTCCAACCACAGTACTGAAACTGCTCTCCTCAAAATCACCAACGACCTTCTCCTCTCCTCTGACGCTGGCAACCTCAACATTCTCGTCCTCCTCGACCTCAGCGCTGCCTTTGACACCATCGATCACACCATCCTCCTCACCCGACTTGAATCCACCTTTAACGTTACCGGCACTGCCCTCTCTTGGTTTAAATCATACCTCTCTGACAGACGCCAGTTCATCTCCATCAATAACTGCAAATCCCCCACTGCTCCCCTCCCCCAAGGTGTCCCCCAAGGTTCAGTTCTTGGCCCCCTCCTCTTCATCCTTTACCTGTCCCCCCTCGGTCACTTAATCCGCCGTCATGGTCTCCAATTCCACTGCTTCGCCGATGACATCCAGCTTTTCATCTCCACCAAGTCCGTCTCCACCGACACCCACTCTATCCTGACAAACTGCATCTCTGAAATAAAATCCTGGCTTCAAATCAACTTCCTCAAACTTAACTGTGATAAATCTGAAATAATCATCATTGGCCCAAAAACGCTCACAAAATCCACCCATAACTTTGCCCTCAACATCGACGGTATCCCAGTATCCACCTCCCCTCTCATCCGGAATCTTGGCGTCATCTTTGACCAAACCCTCTCCTTCGACAAATACACTAAACAGATCACAAAGACAGCCTTCTTTCACCTGAAAAACATCGCCCGTCTCCGCTCATCCCTCTCCTCCACGGCTGCAGAAACCCTCATCCACGCCTTCATCACCTCCCGTCTGGACTACTGCAATAGCCTCCTCTATGGTTCACCCTCAACAATCGCCAATAAACTCCAATACATTCAGAACTCCGCTGCCCGTCTACTCACCCATTCCCGGACCCGTGACCACATCACCCCTGTCCTTTACAAGCTTCACTGGCTCCCCATCTCCCAGAGAATCCAGTACAAAAGCCTCCTCTTGACCTACAAAGCCCTCCATAACCTGGCCCCATCCTACCTGGCTGACCTCCTCTCCAGACACACTCCCACCCGCAACCTCCGCTCTGCTGGTACCAACCTCCTGACCCCCTCCATCCGGACCAAATTCAGATCCTGGGGGGACAGGGCCTTCTCCATCGCTGCTTCCACCCTCTGGAACTCACTACCTCACACCATCAGAGACTCCTCCTCACTCACCACATTCAAAGCATCACTAAAGACCCACCTGTTCAACACTGCATTCAACATTCAACCCACAGCATTTAACCCCTGACTAGCACTTCTCCTTCTCCCTCCTTTTGCTTTAAATATTTCCCTATTGATTCTTGTCTTTTTGCAATTGTTGTTTTCATGTTTTGTTATGCATTATGTTTTGCACTCTGTCAAAGCGCCTTTGGGCTTCATGAAAAGCGCTATACAAAATAAATGAATTATTATTATTATTATTATTATAGCAGAAAATGCAAAATCGCACCCATGTCCGAGGGAAGCAGTTCAGTTTGGCATTTTCAATGTTAAATAAGCAAAGCCCATAAGAAACGAACTAAACCCTTGAGAATTACACTTTAGAATCCTCTAGAATTAAACACGGTGGGTTTGGAAGGTGGTTGTTCTTTATTTTTGACATACGGGTGGAAGGATGGAAGGAAGGACATAGCCAAATATTTTAGTGGCTTTGCTGCTTAAAAAGACACTGATGTGCCCTTAGTGTTGTTTTGAAGGTGAAACCAACATACGACAGGAGACAGAAGGGTGATGTTATAAGACATATTTAATAATCCCTAATGTCTACCATAAGCACAATAATATGAATCAAATGCAGCAATAAATGACTTTGCTAAGAATCCCTAAATTAAATAGGTACGAATGTTACATACAGCAATGCAGCTATGCAATAGCTCACGACTCTCGACGTGGTAACTCAGTTTAATCAAGCAGTTCACACATTAAACCCAGAGGTCATAAATGGGTGAAAGGTCGGTGATGAGCCCTGTTGGAATGATGAAGGTCCAGAGGACGTGCACAAATGGGGAAGCCAACACAGGCAGTCAGTCACATTCAATACATCCTCAGAAGGTGAATCCCCGAATCACTGAGGCATATAGCCTTGTGTTGGCCTAATGCTTGAGGTAGCTGGCTTGAGATCTTACGGTCCTGAGTTTGAGCCCCTGCCATGCTGTTGAATTAACACCAGGTGTGTTGACTCAGCCTGTCATCCCTCCGAGGTTGGCAAAATGAGTACCAGCTGATTGGTTATAGAGAGGCATTGCGATGCGGTGTGTACCCCGGTTTAGAATAGGTACACCGTATTCCTGCTGTCGTAAGAGGTGACTAAAAGAGTTGGCGTCAGGAAGGGCATCCAGCCATAAAACATTGCCTCAAAAAGGGAACCATGACAATTACAATTACATATGCGCAGGGTACAGCCCGAAGTACCCCGTGGGGGACCTCACTCCCTCTCGTCAAAAATCAAGGTGGGAAAAACAATCGAAGCAAGGGTGGAAATCACTCCATTTATGATGATGAAACGTTTGATGCCCGACGTGGAGATCGGTTTCTGAGGTTTGGGACATGGAATGTAGGGACAATGACAGGGAGATCAGGAGAAGTGGTGGAAGTATTGGTCAGAAGAAGAGTGGACATATGTTGTGTGCAGAAGATGAGATGAAAGGGAAGTGGTGTGCGAATGGTGAAGGATAGGCAGGAACAGAAATACAAGTTTGTGTGGTAAGGGTGCCCGGAAGGCGTGCATGGCGTTGGTGTCCTGTTTTCTGAGGGGTTTGTAGACAGTGTGATGAGTGTGACTGGAGTGAGTGAAAGGTTGATGATGGCGAAAATGATGATTGGAAAGCTCTTGGTGAACGTCATCTCCGGATATGCTCCGCAGGTTGGTTGGAGCGATGAAGAGAAGGACAAGTTCTGGTGTGCAATGGAGAAGCTGATGGAAAACGTGAAAGATGAGGAAGTTGTTGTGGTAGGGGGAGACATAAATGGGCATGTGGGAAGGCGTATAGACAGTTTTGAGGGAGTTAATGGGTGTTACAGATATGGTGTGAGGAATGAAGAAGGTGAAAGGATTTTGGAGTTTGCTGATGGAGCTGGTTTGTTCATTTGTAATACTCAGTTCCAGAAAGACTATAAGAAGCTTGTTACATACACGTCAAATGGGTCGACGACAACCATTGACTACCTGATTGTGCATAGGCAAGATATGGGACACCTCCCGGGACACAAAGGTGATCCGGGGGAGGAGGCTGTTTCACAGCCACACTTGGTTGTCTGCGACATAAGGGTGAAAGGTGCGAGGAGAGCTCGGCAGGTGAAGTACCAACCGAGAATGCAGGTGTGGAGGTTGAAAGAGGTGACTGTGAGGGAGGCATTAAAAGAGAGGCTGAGTATGGTAGTGGATGGTGTGGTTGAGCTTGAAAGTGGTTGGATGTCAATGAAAGATAGTCTGTTGGGAGCCGTTGGTGAGGTATGTGGATGGACAAAAGGACCACCGAGGCACTCGGAAACATGGTGGTGGGATGATGAAGTTGGAAAGAGGAT